>NC_091727.1:4543560-4846590 GCF_042477335.2 Ovis canadensis | reverse complement strand
TCGCCAAAACTAGAGAGAGCCTCCGCAAAGCCACAGAGACCCAGTGCAACAAAAGACACATACCTGCATAAAAAAAAAATTAATAAAAGGAAATGCACCTTTGTATCTGCTGTCAGCAGACCCAAAGCATCGAGTACACCTTGTCACTGACACAGACGTAAAACACACTGGGTCTGGGAACCACGCTGGCATCAACGCGTCTGAGCATTGTCTTAAACATCCACGGCTAGCAGACACACACAGAGAATGTGACCAAACAGATCGACAGATCGGCGGGTCACGAGCCGCCGCCTTTGAGGCTCAGGGGACAAGGTCAGGTAGACATCTGAAAGCCACTCAGCACCAGTGCAAAGCTACAAGACCGCAGGCAGGGGAGATCGCATTGGAGGGGCATCGTGGGAGGTGGGTAAGCATTAACCAGGAAGGAAAAGAAAGTTGTTCCAAGCAGAGGGAACCGCCAGCAGAGACCAGCCGTGCCAGAGCAGAGGGGCTCTTCGGCAGACACTCAGACGGAAGGTGGGACCAGGAGACGCAGCTGGGTGGCTGGCGGAGCAGGAAGGAAGCAGCTTCAGAACCCTGCCGACCACCTGGCACGTCCTCTGCCCCCCCAGGAGGAAGGAGCCAGCAAGCACTGGCATAGAGCTAGGCGACTGCCCCGGTCTGCCGAGACAACCGGGGTAACCAGCAGGCTCAAGAGAAGAACGTAGGACCAGGAGGAAGGAGAAATCACACCCGGCTTCTTTGCAGGAGCGCGGGGAGCGGGGGGCATCTCGCAAGAGCAATGGCCGCTTGCGGTTCTATTCTCTTCCCCGGCCCCTCCCCCATGACACGCAGCCCTGGAAGCGAGGCAGGGAGAGATACTCGGGAGGAGAGACACGTCTACTCACTGTTGGGTGGATGCCAGCGCACGGCGTTCAGGTAGAAGTTGCAGTAGTGGAAGAGAAACTCGTGCTCTGATCGCTGGGCCCGCCCCTGCAGCAAGGGCATCAGGTCCCGGCCGTCGATGACTCTGGGGGGAGAAGTAGGTGGGGCGTCAGGTGGCCACGCCCACCAGGGGGCTCAGGCACCCTGGCTTATCTGAGCTGTCCTTCAGTGCAGGAAGGCGTGATGGGGCTGCACCCTGGCTTATCTGAGCTGTCCAGTACACGAAGGCATGACGGCGCTACAAGGTGGTCATTCAGCAAGGAACGCTAACTGACCACCGCTGGGCACCGTGTGCCATGTAGGGAGGCAAGTCAGCTGTGCTCAGGCGTGAACTCATTTCATCCTCAAAGCGACACTGTGAGCTGGAATCGTGATACGGAGACACGGAGTGATTCGCTCGATGTTACCAGTGTCACACGTCTGTGGGGGTGGACCCACTCATAAGCATATACCCCGAAATAAAAACCCTAATTCAAAAAGACACAGGAACCTCAGTGTTCAGCACAGCCCTATTTACAATAGCAAGCAACCCAGATGTCCATCAACAGGCGAACTGATACAGAAGATAGGTTCCATGTATACCGCGGAATACTGCTCAGCCATGAAAAAGAACAAAGCTGCCTCATTTCCAGAGATGTGGCGGGACCTAGCGTCTGTCATGCACAGTGAAGTAAGTCCCAAAGAGGAAAACAAATACTGTCTATGAAGGCACATGTATGGAATCGAGAAGGATGGTGCTGATGAACCCATCTGCAAAGCGGAAACAGAGGTGCAGGCCTAGAGAACCGACTTGCGGACACAGGAGGGGAACAAGGAGGTGGGATGACCCTCTGCTGGTTCTGCACCCCCTTTTCTGCTTATTCCAGCTTATTCACAAACTCCAGATCTGTTGAAAACAAGGATTTTTGACAATCTGCCTTTAAGAAAAAGATAACATATAGCATGGGGCAACTTAGATTGGATAGACTTCAATGAAAATGAAGTTCTAAGTCCCAATGCAGTGATTTGCAAATAATGATGATGATGATATTAAATACCCCGAGGATGGGAATATACTTAAGACAGATTTACATACCACACACATACATGCCACACGTTTATGCTCTCAAAGGTAAACACATCTGTTCAATGATTATGGCAAAAGGCGGAAGTTTCCAGATGGCATGGGATAACTGTAATACAATGGGTGATGAGAAAAATAAGACTGTTTGGAGGTTTGTCATTTAGTTGCTAGGTCATGTCCAACTCTTTGCGACCCCATGGACTGCAGACCATCAGGCTCCTCTGTCCATGGGATCTCCAGGCAACAATCCAGAGTGGGTTGCCACTTCCTACTCCAGGGGATCTTCCCAACCCAGTGTCTCTTGCACTGGCAGGGAGATTCTTTACCACTGAGCCACATGGGAAGTCCCTTTTGGAGGTTAAGTAAAGGGGGAAAAAAAAAAAAAAGTCTAAACTTTTCTTTTGAGTGAAACATACATTAACACCCACTAGAGAAATTGAAGGCATTGACGCTATGAGGCCACTGCCCCTGAGACCTGGGGCAGAAAGACACCTGGGAAGAGTGAGATTGTTGAATTTGAGGGTTTTCTTTCTCTGATTAAAAACACTCCCCAGACAAACATCACAATGATAATGCTTATATATGGAATCTAAAAAAAAAATCATAAATGAACTTATCTAGAAAGCAGAAATAGAGGCACAGATGTAGAAAACAAACCTATAGCTCCCAAAGAGGGGAAGCGGGGGAGGATACCCTGGAAGACTAGTATTGACAGATACACACTGCCATATACAAACGTGAAAGAAAGTGAAAGGCGCTCAGTCGCCTCTGACTCTTTGCGACTATACAGTCCATGGGATTCCCCAGGCCAGAATACTGGAGTGGGTAGCCTTTCCCTTCTCCAGGGGCTCTTCCTGACCCAGGGATCGAACCCAGGTCTCCCGCATTGCGGGTAGATTCTTTACCATCTGAGCCACCAGGGAAGCCCAAGAATACTGGAGTGAGTAGCCTTTCCCTTCTCCAGCGGATCTTCCCCACCCAGGAATCGAACCGGGGTCTCCTGCATTGCAGGTAGATTCTTAACCAACTGAGCTAGCAGGGAAGCCATATATTGAACAGATACTAATAAGGACCTACAGTATAGCACTGGGAACTCTACTCAATACCCTGTAATAATCTGTAATAATAATAATCTATACTAGATAATACCGGTGACTCAGAGGTAAAGAATCCGCCTGAAATGGAGGAGATATGGGAGACTCGGGTTCGATCCCTGGGTCTGAAGATCGCCTGGAGGAGGAAACGGCAACCCACTCCAATATTCTTGCCTGGAGAATCCCATAGACGGAGGAGCCTGGTGGGCTACAGTCCATGGGGTCGCAAAGAGTCGGACATGACTAAGCGACTTAAGTTTAACTTATGTTTCAATGCTGTGCTCTCAAATCATCCCACCCTCGCCTTCTCCCACTGAGTCCAAAAGTCTGTTCTTTACATCTGTGTCTCTCTAGCTGCCTTGCTTAGAGGGTCGTCCTTACTTGCTCACATAATTTGGGTGAGCACTCTTGAGAGGCCCGATGTCCCTCAGGCTTTTTCTTCCTGTCTTTGTTATTTGGTGGGGCCTTTTGGTGTCATTAAAACCCTCATAAAGTAATTATAGCCTTGCTCCTGAGTGCTTCTCTGGCACCCATCCTGCATGATCCGCCACGCGCTCCGCCGAAGTCCACAGGACTGAAAATACTCCATTACCGCTAAGTTAAAAATAAGAACAAAAGACAGAATTGGCTCGCTTTCAAAGCATGCTTGCTATTTGCCATGAAAGGAACAGGGTAGACAGACAATTCTATCCAAAAGAAGCGCATGCTCTGAATACCATTTCTATGCTGAAATGGCAAGTATTGTGACTGAAAGAGACATTGGCTTGGCTGTGCCTGACTCTTCGCGACCCCATGGACTGTATCCATGGGATTCTCCAGGCCAGAACACTGGAGCGGGTAGCCGTTCCCTTCTCCAGGGATGGACTGTATCCATGGGATTCTCCAGGCCAGAACACTGGAGTGGGTAGCCGTTCCCTTCTCCAGGGACGGATTGTATCCATGGGATTCTCCAGGCCAGAACACTGGAGTGGGTAGCCGTTCCCTTCTCCAGGGATGGACTGTATCCATGGGATTCTCCAGGCCAGAACACTGGAGTGGGTAGCCGTTCCCTTCTCCAGGGATGGACTGTATCCATGGGATTCTCTGGGCCAGAACACTGGAGTGGGTAGCCGTTCCCTTCTCCAGGGATGGACTGTATCCATGGGATTCTCCGGGCCAGAACACTGGAGTGGGTAGCCGTTCCCTTCTCCAGGGGATCTTCCCAACCCAGGGATTGAACCCAGGTCTCCTGCATTGCAAGCGGATTCTTTACCAGCTGAGCCATTGTGGAAGCCCGTCCTTTAGCCTATGAGATCCTAAAGAGGTGGAAAGGAAGCAAGGGATGAGAAAGGAGCAGAGAGGAGAGCTGGAGCATGAAAAATTCTGAGGTTGAGATGGACCCCAGCTCCCTCCATCACCTTTTTGTCCACATGGAGGTAAGGCCTTTCCATGAAGGTTCAAGACTGGCAGTGGATCTCCTTTTCCCCAAATCAATCTCTACCTTGCCTTTTTATTTTATTCTCTTACAAAAAATCTTTTATTTTTATACTGCAGTGTAGTCAGTGAACAATGCTGTGACAGTCTGCAGGTGAACCCTGAAGGCACTCAGTGCCACACATACACATGTACCCCTTCTCCCCCAAACTCCCCTCCCATCCAGGCGGCCATGTGACACTGAGCAGAGGTCCCCGTGCTGTCCAGCAGGTCCTTGCTGGTTCTCCATGCTAAATACAGCAGTGTGTCCAAGTCCATCCCAAACTCCCTGACTATCCCTTCCCCCATCCTTACCCCTGGTGACCATAAGGTTATTACAGAGCATTGAGCAGAGTTCCCTGTACTGGGCAGCAGGTCCTTGCTGGTTCTCCATGTTAAACACAGCAGTGTGTCCATGTCCACCCCAGACTCCCTGACTATCCCTTTCCCATCCTTCCCCCCTAGTGACCATAAGGTTATTACAGAGGATTGAGCAGAGTTCCCTGTGCTGTCCAGCAGGTCCTGGTTGGTTCTCCTTGTTAAATACAGCAGTGTGTCCATGTCTATCCCAAACTCCCTGACTATCCCTTCCCCCGGGCAACCATAAGCTACGTCTGTGAATCTGTTTCTGTTTTGTTAAGGAAATTCATTGTGTTGTTTCTTTCTCTATTTCTTTCTCCATTCCACATAGAAGGCATGCTGTACGAGATTTCTCCTTCTCTGTCTGACTTAGCCCACTCAGTATGAGAATCTCTAGGCCCACCCGTGTTGCTGCAAATGGCATTACTCTACCTCTGTTTCTGGAAGCTGTGTTTCGTCATATGCCCACAAAACTCAGCACTTAAGAACTCAGGAATTAGAACCATTTTCTTAAGATCAGTATCTCATGACTAAACTGGGCCTTGATCCTACAAAGGGGGACTTAATAATAAAAACAAATTTCCAAGTCTCAGAAACTTCCTTTCTTACTTCCAAGCAAAAGATTTAAGTCTTTTTTTTTTTTTTAAGGAGAGAAGCGACGTCTGTTTTGCAACCTTCTTTCTCCTTGCAATGCAGAGAGAGGTCTCATTTTTAATTTTTTTTTATATCCTGCATCTAACGTGCTCTTTCCTGGAAGCAGGTAATAAATCATGCAGTGATGGAAACCACCGTTGAACAGTGCTGCAGAAATATGGCTTGTCAAAAAAAGGCTCATTTCTGCCATGAAAAATGGAAAGTGATTCTACTGAGCTAAACTTTTAAACAGTGTCTGAGCTATCAAAATAGTTGGGATGGCTGGAATGGAAATGTTCCTACAACATCACATTTTCTGGCAGAGTGGCCCGTACACTCTCAAAATCACACAGAGCATTGCCACTCAATTCAGTTCAGTTCAGTCACTCAGTCATCTGACTCTTTGCGACCCCATGGACTGCAGCATGCCAGGCCCCCCTGTCCATCACCAACTCCCAGAGCTTGCTCACACTCATGTCCATTGAGTTGGTGATGCCATCCAACCATCTCATCCTCTGTCATCCCCTTCTCCTACCGCCTTCAATCTTTCCCAGCATCAGGGGTCTTTTAAAATGAGTCAGTTCTTCGCATAAAGTGGCCAAAGTATTGGAGTCTCAGCTTCAGCATGAGTCCTTCCAATAAATATTCAGGATTGATTTCCTTTAGGATGGACTGGTTGGATCCCCTTGCAGTCTAAGAATCTTCTCCAATACCACAGTTCAAAAGCATCAATTGGCGTAAGGCTTTGGTGTAGTCAATAAAGCAGAAATAGATGTTTTTCTGGAACTCTCTTGCTTTTCTGGTGATCCAGTGGATGTTGGCAATCTCTGGTTCCTCTGCCTTTTCTAAATTCAGCTTGAACATTTGGAAGTTCATGGTTCACGTACTATTGAAGCCTTGCTTGGAGAATTTTGAGCATTACTTTACTAGCATGTGAGATGAGTGCAATTGTGCAGTAGTTTGAGCATTCTTTAGCATTGTCTTTCTTTGGCATTGGAAGGAAAACTGACCTTTTCCAGTCCTATGGCCACTGCTGAGTTTTCCAAATTTGCTTGTATATTGAATGCAGCACTTTCACAGCATCATCTTTCAGGATTTGAAATAACTCAACTGGAATTCCATCATCTCCACTAGCCTTGTTCATAGTGATGCTTCCTAAGGCCCACTTGACTTTGCATTCCAGAATAACTGGCTCTAGGTGAGTGATCCCACCATCGTGATTATCTGGGTCGTGAAGATCTTTTTTGTACAGTCCTTCTGTGTATTGTTACCACCTCTTCTCAATATCTTCTGCTTCTGTTAGGTCCATACCATTTCTGTCCTTTATCGAGCCCGTCTTTGCATGAAATGTTCCCTTGGTATCTCTAATTTTCTTGAAGAGATCTCTAGTCTTTCCCATTCTATTGTTTTCCTCTATTTTTTTTCATTGATAACCGAAGAAGGCTTTCTTATCTCTCCTTGCTATCCTGTGGAACTCTGCATTCAGATGCTTATATCTTTCCTTTTCTCCTTTGCCTTTAGTTTCTCTTCTTTTCTCAGTTATTTGTAAGGCCCCATCAGACAACCACTTTGCCCTTTTAACATTTCTTTTTCTGGGGGATGATCTTGATCCCTGCCTCCTGTACAATGTCACGAATGCCCGTCCATAGTTATCTATGGGAATTGTCTGACTGGACTTCTCTGTCAACGAACTCAAGCTTTCATAGCACATTTGCAGGACAGCCGTGGCTACAAACTTGGATGTGTTCCTTCCTGGCGTCTGCTCACTTCTGTGAAGAACGTGCTCATTTGAGATTGTGTCCCGGGTGGCTCAGACAGTAAAGCATCTGCCTACAATGCAGGAGACCCGGGTTCGATCCCTGGGTCAGGAAGATCCCCTGGAGAAGGAAATGGCACCCCACTCCAGTACTCTTGCCTGGAAAATCCCATGGACAGAGGAGCATGGTGGGCTAGAGTCCTTGGGGTGGCAAAGATTCGGACACAACTAAGCGACTTCACTTTCACTAACTTGGAAAGCGCGATGGTTTTCCCCCTGGGTCCTGACCCCTGACAACCACGAGGATATTAACAGTTCAATATCAAGGAGTGTCGCGGCCAAATTTCAGGTCCAATTCAGTAGCTTGGGGGGGACTGTCTCTTTCTTTAACATTAAATTAATTAATTTTGGGGGGCTGGGCCGGGTCTTCCTTGCTGCACGGGTTGGGGGGCTCCTCTCTAGCTGCGGTACGGGGGCTTCTCATCACAGTGGAGCACAGTGTCTGGGCATGGACGCTTTTCACAGTGGTCGTGCTCAGGCTGAGTCGCTCTGTGGCACACAGGATCTTCCCAAACCAGAGACTGAACCCACGTCCCCTGCATTTGCAGACACATTCTTTTCTTTTCTTTTTTTTAATGTATTTGTTTTAACTGGAGAATATTTACTTTGCAATCTTGTAATGTACAATATTGTCACCTTACAATATTGTGATGGTTTTCGGCATACATCCACAGGCACACAGGCGTCACCCCCATCCTGAACGACCCTCCCGCACCTACCTCCCCACCATATTCCTGCCGGCTGTCCCAGGGCACCAGCGTTGAGTGCCCTGCTTCAAGCATGAGCTTGCACTGATGACCTGTCTCACATATAGTAACACACACGTCTCAATGCTAGTGTCTCAGATCATCCCACCCTCCCCCTCTCCCACAGAGTCCAGAAGTCTGTTCTTTACATCTGTGTCTCTTTTGTTGCTCTGTACATAGGATCGTTGGTACCGTGTATCTGGATTCCACATTGTACGTTAATCGACGGTATTTGGCTTTCTTTTTCTGACTCACTTCACTCTGTGTCACAGGCTCCAGGTTCATCCACCTCATCAGAAGGGACTCAAATGCACCCTTTTTCATAGCTCAGTAACATTCCATTGTGTATACGTACCACAACTTCCTTAACCGTTTTCATCTGCCTACCGACACCTAGGTTGGCAGATGGAGTCTTCACTACAGAGCCACCAGGAAGCCCGGGTGACTTTCCTGTAACTGAAAAGGGGATGTAACTTTTCAGAGAGACAGTGACATCATTCTCCATGAATGCTCCATCTCTCTCTCTGCTCTGAAACCAGGGAATCATCTGCCTGGGGATATTCCCATGACCTGCCTTTGCCTGGTTCACCCTGAGAAGCATTTGACCATCATAACAGAAGGGGAAGCTTTGGGGGGACTGACAAAGAGGTTAACTTGGGAGCACACTATGAGTCACCTGTTGCCATATTGCAAACAAAGTGATTTTTTTTCAGTGTAGAATAGGAAAGGAAACATTTGTAGGAGAAAGCACATAGACTTTGACCAACTAAAGCAAATCCCAAGTGCCCAGAAAGTCACTTGCATCATGAAAGCAACATCTCTGCTCGTAAACATCCAACACTCTGACGTATATGAACAGAAAGCAAGCTCATTCACAAGGAGTTCCATGCGCATGAAGAGCTTCAACTCTCATTCTGCAAAACAGAGCTGAGCTAGGTACAGCTCACTGAACTGTTTCATTGGCAGGGCTCTATGGAAGACGTCTTGTGTGGTCACCCAGCTACATATCAGCAAAAAAATATATATATATATATAAATATAAATATATATAAATATATAAAATATATATATATATATATATATATATTTTTAATCTTGTTTTGCTGTTGCTGGTGGCCACACCTCATGGCTGGCAGGATCTCAGTTGTCTTATCAGGGACTCAACCTGGGTCATGGCAGTGAAAACCAGGAATCTTAAGCACCAAGCCATCACGGAACTCCCCAACATCAGCCAAACTCACTGGGAGAACTGTCCCTCTCCCTGCCTTCATGACACATAAGTGACGTCAAACATTTGGATTTCTTTCCCAAACTTGAAAAAAAAAAAAAAAAGAAGAAACAGAATTCCAATTATGGAATGTGGGCATCTGTGTTAGTCGCTTGGTCATGTTCAACGCTTTGCAACCCCATGGACTTTAGCCTGCCAGGCTCCTCTGTCCGTGGGATTCTCCAGGCAAGAACACTGGAGCGAGTTGTCATTTCCTGCTTCAGCGGATCTTCCTGACCCAGGGAGTGAACTTGGGTCTCCTGCACTGTAGGGAAGAAGGGACCTGAATATTTCACGACTACAGAGTGACTCTGGAGAACTGTGAACCTGTCCTTGCCTCCTAGCACTATGATCTGTGGCCAGAACTGAGGTGCTTTCCAAAGGGGCAGCCACCTATGGCATGCTGAACTCTGTATTACCGCAATGAAAGAGCATACGCTCACGACGCTAATATTCTGCCTGCTTGCAAAGATGAGGCTAACAGAAAGGCTTTCACTTTATTGCTTTACTATGTTCAGGTAGTATATTTCTGTGGCCTATGTGTGTTTTCTTTTTTTGAAATTTTTATTGGAATATAGTTGTTTTACAGCATTGTGTTAGCTTCTACTCGACAACAAAGTGAATTGGCTACGTGTCTGAAAAAGTGAAACTCTGTCGCTCAGTCGTGTCTGACTCTTTACAGCCCCATGGACTGTAGCCCGCCAGGATCCTCTGTCCATGGGATTCTCCAGGCAAGAAGACTGCAGTGGGTTGCCATTTCTTTCTCCAGGGGATCTTCCTGACCCGGGTCTCCTGAATTTCAGGCAGATTCTTTACCAACTGAGCCACTAGGGAAGCCTAGCTGTATGTACATCCCCTCTTTTTTGGATTTCCTTGCCACTTGGGTCAGCAAAAAGCATCAAGTAAAGATCCCTGCAGTATACAGTAGGACCCCATTAATTATCTATTTTATACATGGCATCAATAGTGTAGGAACTTCCCAGGTGGTTCAGTGGGAAAGAATCCACCGGCCAATGCCCGTCGAGCCCTGAGTCAGGAAGATCCCCTGGAGGAGGAAGTGGCAACCCTCTCCAGTATTCTCCTGGAGACTCCCAAGGACAGAGGAGCCTGGTGGGCTACAGGACTGAGTGACTGAGTACACACACATGGATAAATAGCAGAATATTATCCAGCTGTCATTATTGAAAAGTTATAATAAGGTTTTCCTTATAATGACATTTTCCATGAAAGAGCAATAATGAGCTTCTGAGCAGAATTCTCAGCCTCAGCACTACTGACCTATTGGGCTGGATCACTCCTTCTCATGGGAGGGGGGACTGTCTCCCAGGGTCATCCCCCAAACTGTGGGCTGTTGAGGGGCGTCTCTGGCCTCCCCCCACGAGATGCCAGCAGCATCGTGAGTCTCGACAATCAAAAATGTCTCCAGATATTGCTAAATGGCCCCTGGGAGGAACGGTCACCCCAGGTGAAAACCATCCCTTTAGATGATCAAAGTCACCAGGGCAGACACAGGAGGATGTTTTCTGGACCTGGTTGCTAACGTTATCTAAATAGAACGCTGAGAACTCATTTCAGTCCCATGAGTGACATGGAAGCTGATTTCTGTTTTCTTTTCTTTACGGCCTCTAGGATGACAGTGACATCTTAAGAGGGACCTCCACAGACACAGTATCATTGGGTTGAGAAAGACCATCAGCGATGGTCCATAGGAAGAACCTTCAATATTCAGAAAGGGCTCTACTGAAGACACCTGCTCACACAGAGAAGACTTGGGTCTGATTAACAGGGGTGGGCACTGGCTTCCTCCATCAATGGGCACATGCGAGAAGACCAGGCTGACTTGCATCACCCTCAGGTTGGGGTGGGAAGAGGTGCCGGCAGTGAGATTTCCCTTCAAGAATCTCCCTCTTTGCCTCTGAACTTCTGCCTTCCCTGGCCTCTTCCCAGTGAGATGGAAAGATGCTCTGAGAGCAAACCATTTAAAGATGCTCTGAGAGCCCGTGGAACGCCCCTGGTGGTCCAATGGTTAAGAATCCACCTTGCAATGCAGGGGACATGGGTCCGATCCCCAGTTGGAAAACTAAGATCCCATATGCCTTCGAGCAAACAAGCCTGCGTGCCACAATTAGAATCTGCAGGTCACAATCAGAGAGTCTGCGCACTGCACCGGAAGATTCCACAAGACGCAGCGGAGATCCTGAGGGCCCCAACTACAACCCGATGTGGCCAAAAAGAACACTATGAGAGAAAAGAGCAGTGATGATATGATATCATGAGCCAAGAATGGATGCTTTTAAACTGTGGTGCTGGAGAAGACTCGAGAGTCCCTTGGACTGCAAGGAGATCCAACCAGTCCATCCTAAAGGAAATCAGTCCTCAATATTCACTGGAAGGACTGATGCTGAAGCTGAAACTCCAATCCTTTGGCCACCTGATGGGAAGAGCTGACTCACTGGAAAAGACCCTGATGCTGGGAGAGATTGAAGGAAGGAGGAGAAGGGGAAGGCAGAGGATGAGATGGTTGGGTGGCATCACCGACTCAATGGACATGAGTTTGAGTAAACTCTGGGAGTTGGTGATGGGCAGGGAAGCCTGGCGTGCTGCAGTCCATGTGGTCTCAAAGAGTCGGACAGGACAGAGCGGCTGAACAACCACAGCAATCTGAACAGTCTGTGTGCACTGTTCCCAATACTATCCTGCATTTATACCAAGGGAAAGAACCAGGGCTAAAGAGCAGATAAAAGAGGCGGGGAGACTTCTGATGGTCTACAAGAGAAAAACGTTTGGGACTTTCTTGGTGGTCCAGTGGTTAAGACTCCATGCTTCCAACGCAGGGGGCCACGGGTTCGATCCCTGGTTGGGGAACTAAAAATCCCTCACGCGGCATAGAGTGGGGAAGTAGATAAAATAAAATCTCTTAAAAAAAAGTAGAAGAGACTTTTTATGAGTCCCCACTGCCGAGTTTTCCATCATTGGAGGAAAGGAAGACTAGTGTGACTGGAGGGTAAGATCTTCGAAGCCCCGCTTCAGCCTTCAAAGTGATGACCCTCTAACCCCCAGTGGAGATTAAATGCAGAAGTTGCAATAACTCTTTCTCCCTGTGGTGGACGAAGCACAAGGGACAAGTATTCACGCCTCTCCACTCTGCACTTGCCAGCCTCTGACGCTTTCCATCTTCACAGCAACCCATTCGAGGGCGTGCAAGGCTGAACCCATCTGCAGGAGAAAAAACCAAGGCCCAGGAAGTTCGGGGCTTTGGCAGCTGTTAAAACAGCCAAGATGCGAAGCCCTGTATGCAATATGGCTCCAGGATCTTTGTTCTTCTCTGGAGCACCAGCTGCTCTCCAGGTGTGGTCCAGAGACCCGCAGGGATTCCCTGATATCTATCAGGAGGTCTACGAGCTGAAACGATCTCCATGGTGATTGAAAACATTCTGTGATCTCTTGCAACACTGGTCTTTCACGAGTTCATGGCGCCGGTCTCTCCCCAGTGGCTCCATTATCACTCTGCCAGCCGACTCAATGCTTGCTTGGGCACTCTTGCGTTTAAAGACTCTGATTTGAAGATCTGATTACTAATATGGCAAACACAGATAGATCCCACCCGCAGAAACAGAGCACCTTTGGGTTCCTCGATCGGTGAAGTATCTGTGAGGGTCTTGAGACCAGAACTCCATGAAAACCATTAATCGGCATATCTCCCTTAGAACTCTGCAGATGGGTCATAACACGTAAGAAGGGCTACACTCTGTAATCTCACCTTTCTCATTTGTGTGTGTGTGTGTGTGTGTGTGTGTGTGTGTGTGTGTGTGTGTGTGGTGTGGGCACACTTTGGGCAGAAGGTATACCCAGTGTAGAAATTTGGGAAAAAAAAAAAGGTCAGAGTGAACCAAGCTTGCACACAAAGAAGCTGAGCAAATCTCCGCCTGGACTCAGCTCTGGCCGAGCTGTTGTTCTCGTCCCTGTGTTCCAGTCTCTGCTGGGTTCCCACGGCAGCTGAATTTAAACCAGATTTGTGGCGCCTGTGTCCCCATCGTCTGCCACCTGACTAAGGAAAAGAATTATTCAGCACGCCTCACTCAGAACTCTTCAGATGGGTCATAACACCTAGGAAGAAACTGTTGCAATGTCATCAGAAGTTGTATTTAAATGAAGAGAAAGATGTTTCATTTAGAACCTGCTAGATGAAGACATGCTGGGGAAACAGGCCTGATGGAGGAGCCAGCTGTCTTTCTCCGTGCTCCTGCAGCAAAGAGCTGCTGGGTGGGGTTGGGAGGAGGCGTGTGTGATGAGAAGAGAGGGGTTACTCTGTCCAGCTGCCCTGCTGCAAGCCGATGAGACAGAGACAGACAGAGGGAGAGAAAATCCATCAAATGCCAGAAGAGCGAGGCTCAGCTAAAGACTGCAGTCCCATTCCTGGGCATATACCATACAGTCCGTGGAATTCTCCAGGCCAGAATACCGGAATGGGTAGCCGTTCCCTTCTCCAGGGCAATCTTCCTAACTCAGGGATTGAACCCATGTCTCCCACGTTGCAGGTGGATTCTTTACCAGCGGAGCCACCAGGGAAGCCCACTGCAATCGTAAAAGACACACGTACTCCCGTGATCACTGCAGCGTTAGTTACAACAGCCAGGACATGGAAGCAACCCAGCTGTCCGTCAGCAGGTGAATGGATAAAGAAGTGGGATATGCATACGATGGAATATTACTCTGCCATGAAAAAGAACAAAATTGGATCTTTCCTAGAGATGCGGATGGACCCAGAGACTAGAAGAAATTAAGTCAGCTGATACGAATACCATCAGCTGACTTAATATTGTCAGATAGTGATGCATATACGGAATCCAGAAACATGGTAGAGATGAACCCATTTGCAGGGAAGGGATACAGATGAAGATGGAGAAAACAGATTTGGACACAGAAGGGGGAGGAGATGATGGGACGAATCGAGAGAGCCCTGCTGACATATACACACAACCATGTGTAAAATAGACAGCGAGTGGGAAGCTGCTCTATGGCACAGGGAGCTCAGCGCGGGGCTCTGTGATGACCTAGAGGGGAGGGATGCGGGCGGAAGGGAAGCTGAAGAGGGAGGGGGTATATGTACCCTTATAGTCAATCCACACTGTGGGACAGCAGAAACCAACACAACATCATAAAGCAATCATTCTCCGATTAAAAAAAAAATGCAGATCCAACACGAGAGGGAAATAAATTTTGAATGAAAGAACACAACGCAAAACCAAGAAACGGAGCATCCATCCCCGTCAGGCCTCGGACTTTGTTCTCCCCTGGGATCAGGGGAAGGACAGGGCCGTGCTTACATTGCTGGACCCACCAGACCCACTAGGGCAGCCCAAGAAGCCTGGAGTGGGGAGCCTCTCCCCTTCTCCAGGGGATCTTCCTGACCCAGGAATCGAACCGGGGTCTCCTGCATTGCAGGAGGATTCTTTACCAGCTGAGCCGCCAGGGAAGCCCCTTGACCCACTGGTAACTTCCATAACTGGGCGTGGAGGGATAACCGGTCCAGTGGCGGGCAGCCTGCCACAGAGCAGGTGAACCAGAGCTCTCTTGCCTGCGCAACCTGAGTGAGAGCATCCCAGGGAGCTGAGAGTCACGGTACCTGTCTTGCGGCAGAGGAGATCCCGCGAGTTTGGCCACGGTGGGAAAGATGTCCATGTTGCTGGTGGGCTCATCAATCTCCAAGCCAGCCCGGATCACTCCTGGCCACCGGAAGATGCCGGGAACCCGGATGCCTCCTTCCCAGTTGTTGGCTTTGCCCCCTGGAACACAGAAGGAGATGCATCGTGGAGATGTCTTTCCAACACTCGCCAGCAGTACCTTCCTCAACACTCGACCTGGGGCGGCCAGTCTGGAAGAACTAAGTGCTTTGATGACAGGGATGGGACGACAATCTCATGGTATCTGCGGCTTCCCTGGGGGCTTGAGTGAGAAAGAACCTGCCCCCCAAAGCAGGAGACACGGGTTCCATCGCTGATCTGGGAAGATCCCACATGCCTCAGAGCAACTAAGGCTGTGAGCCACAAGTATTGACCCTGAGCTTAAAGCTCGGGGGCCAGAATGACCGAGGCCAGGAGCTGCAGCTGCTGACGTCCGAGTGACTTGGAGCCCACGCTCCATGACAGGAGAAGCCACGGCAACAAAAAGTCTGAGCGTGGCCACGAGAGAACAGCCCGCAGTCTCCACAGCCAGAGAAAAGCCCGGGTACCCATGAAGACCCAGCACAGCCAGAAGTAAAGGAAATCACTAAAAACTACATTGTGCCTGTTGGGATGGAACATATATACAATATATAAAGTTATATATGATGATAATAATATGCAATATATAATATATAATTGCATACTGGAAACATACAGTTATCTACAATATAATATATAAATTATGTTTAATATATATTTATATATGCATTATAAAATAGTTATATAATTATAATAGTTTTATATAATATATATAAAGTCATATATAAGTATAATATATAACATTATATAATTTATATAAATTATGAAGTATATAGTTATCTATAATTAAAATATATTAATGATATATTTAATATATTCATATATAACATATATAGTTATATACACTTTTAATTATTATATAATATATTATATATAAAGTCATATACAATTTTAACATTCAGTTCAGTTCAGTCACTCAGTCGTGTCCTACTCTTTGTGACCCCATGAACTGCAGCACGCCAGGCCTCCCTCCCTGTCCATCACCCACTCCCAGAGCTTACTCAAACTCATGTCCACTGAGTCGGTGATGGCATCCAACCATCTCATCCTCTGTCGCCCCCTTCTCCTCCCTCCTTCAATCTTTCCCAGCATCAGGGTCTTTTCCAGTGAGTCAGTTCTTCGCATCAGGTGGCCAAAGTATTGGAGTTTCAGCTTCAACATCAGTCCTTCCAGTGAATATTCAGGACTGATTTCCTTTAGGATGGATTGGGTGGATCTCCTTACAGTCCAAGGAACTCTCAAGAGTCTTCTCCAACACCACAGTTCAAAATCACCAATTCTTAGGCTAGTATACATAATACATATAAAATATAACATACTATATATAATATATAGAATAATATGTAACACATGATAACATATGTTTTGTATATACACACACACACACATATATACACATACATATATACATATATATAGGGTTGGCCAAAAAGTTTGTTCAAGTTCTCCATATGATGTCACAGAAAACTCAAACTTTTCCAGTGAAGTTGCTCAGTGGTGTCCCACTCTGCGATCCCATGGACTATAGCCTACCAGGCTCCTCCACCCATGGAATTTGCCAGGCAAGAGTACTGGAGTGGGTGGCCATTTCCTTCTCCGGGGGATCTTCCCAACTCAGGGATCGAACCCAGGTCTCCCGCAAACTTTTCAGCCAACCTGGTATATATGGCACGGTGACTACATGCATGACACACAGCCAGCATTGCATGGTGGATATGAGTGATGATTGTAACCAGGGATGCTGAAGTCTTGCAGCAAACAAGACTGACAAAAAAAAAAAAAGACTCACAACACTGACTCTGAAGTCACGGGGTTCCAATTCCATTTCTAGTTTTTACCACTGGTGGAAGGCAGGATAATGTTGCCCCCGTGTTGAGTCACTCAGTCATGTCCAACTCTTTGCAACCCTACAGACGGTAGCCCACCAGGCTCCTCTGCCCATGGGATTCTCCAGGCAACAATACTGGAGGGGGTTGCCATTTCCTCCTCCCGGGGATCTTGGAGGCCCAGGGATCAAACCGTGTCTCCTGCACTGGCAGATGGATTCTGTAATACTAGCTCCATCTGGGAAGCCCAGTGGAGCCCCCATATGTCCCCAAATGCAATCCGGGGAAATGGCACCTTATATGACAAAAGGAGAGCTTATTCCAGGCTCTGTGAGTGTGTCAAATACAATCATGAGGGTCTTTCTACGGGAAAGAGAGAGGCAGGGGTGTTGGTGTCAGAGCTGCAGTGAGAGAGGTTTCAGGATGCTACGTCACGAGCTGTGAGGATGCAGAGAGCTGCCCCAAGCCAAGAGATGCAGCTGGTCTCTGGCCACTGGAAGAGGCAAGGAAGTAGGCGTTCCCTCAGTGTTAGTGAGTGTGAAGTCACTTAGTCGTGTCCGACTCTTTGCGACCCTGTGGACTGTAGCCTACCAGGCTCCTCTGTCCAAGGGATTCTCCAGGCAAGAATACTAGAGTGGGTTACCATTTCCTTCTCCAGGGGATCTTCCCGACCCAGGGATCGAACCCGGGTCTCCCGCATTAGAGGCAGACACTTTAACCTCTGAGCCACAAGGGAAGCTCCTTCATAAAGGAACGCGGCTCTGCCAACACCCTGATTTCAGCCCTCGCGGGCCCATTCTGGACATTGGACCTGCAGGGCCATAAGATCATCCAGTTGGGTTGCTCGGAGGCACCAAAGCAGTGGCGACTCGTCAAGGCAGACCCGGGAAGTGAAAATACGGGTTCTGTGCCTGTGGGCGCACGGATCAACCGTGCCGTGCTGTACGTTACAGACAGGGAAGCTGTGAGTATTCCACGGGACTAGGACCCGCGGCCCGGAAGGCAGGAGAGCACCAACGGCGGCATTTTCATCACAGTTAGAGTTAGCCACTCGGTCCACTCTTTGTGACCCCACAGACTGTAGCCACCAGCCTCCTCTGTCCATGGGGTTCTCCAGGAAAGGATACTGGAGTGAGTTGTCATTTCCTGCTCCAGGGGGATCTTCCCCACCCAGGGGTCGAACCTGGGTCGTCCTGCATCGGAGGCAGATGCTTCACCACTCGTGCTACCTGGGAAGCGATTCAAAAGTAACTAAGCAGAGCACGACAGGGCTAACAGGAGGGGCTGCAGGGAGGAGCCGGGAGCGGGTCACAATGTCCACAGAAGATGCTCAGCAAGGCCTCCCACTCACACTCCCTGGGGAAGACAGATGGAAACATGGAAGCCCTGGGCTCAGAGAGGCCAGGGCTACTGGGTCCCTTTGGCAGAGAACACACGGATGGATGGAAAAACAGGCATGCTGCTTCGCCCCCACCCAGAGCAGTACCCTGTGACTTTAAAACATGCTGTGCAAAACTGGGGGCCAAGAACAAGCCCAGAAGATGCCTCTTGCCTGGGGGAACACCAGCTCTCAATCAACAGCCTTTGAGTTGGCTAGGGAAGGAGAAAGATGGTTTGCAGAGAGAGGCGGGGAGGTTGTAAGGAAGATACAAGAAACAAAAGCGGTGATGGAGGCTGGATTCTTTTTTTTTTTCTGAAAATGCCTGAACAGAAAAAACAGGACGGTCTAAATTTAAAACCCTGGTCGAGTCACTGTCAAATTCTCACATTTAACATCCTGCTGGTACTCGGTCCTGATGGGGAATCACAAAGGGATGATGACTGAGTCAGTCTTTCTGCAAAATTCCTCCACCATTCACTCTGAGACTCTTGTTAGGAGCTGTCTTGTTAAGACCTGCCTCCAAGCCAGACTTCCATTTCTGTCTCTGTCGAATACTGCCGCCCGGCAGGTCAAATGCCTCTGAGTGGCAGGAGCATATGCTTGCCACTCTTTTCCCTCATCTGGGCACAGAGTTGTATGAAATAATGCATTTCTCATTTCTTTCCTCCTCTTAGGCATCTCCCTGCCTAGGTAACACTGATTCCCTGGGTTGGTGTGAACCAGAAGGAAGCAGAGGCTTCCCTGGTGGCTCAGCGCTAAAGACCACACCTGTCAATGCCTCTCAGGAGTGCGCACCCAAATTAAATGACCAAGCTCCAGCTCCAGTGTCTCCATTGCTCCCAGTAGGAGGGGACAGGCATGGAGCATTGGGGATTTTTTAAAAAAATGTTATTGGAGGGTGGTTCATTTCCGATCCTCAGCAAAGTGATTTGTTTATACAAACATATATCTAATCTTTTTCAGATTCTTTGCCCACTTAGGGTATTATCGAGTATTGAGTTCCTGTCCTATAAAGGAGGTCCTTATTGGTATTTCCTTTATATATAGTAGTGTGTATGTGGGAGAAGGCAATGGCACCCCACTCCAGTACTCTTGCCTGGAAAATCCCATGGACGGAGGAGCCTGGTGGGCTGCAGTCCACGGGGTCGCTTGGAGTCGGACACAACTGAACAACCTCACTTTCACTTTTCACTTTCATGCATTGGAGAAGGAAATGGCAATCCACTCCAATGTTCTTGCCTGGAGAATCCCAGGGACGGGGGAGCCTGGTGGGCTGCCGTCTCTGGGGTCGCACAGAGTTGGACACGACTGAAGCGACTTAGCAGCAGCAGCAGCAGCAGTGCGTATGTGGGGTTTCCCAGGTGGCGCTAGTGGTAAGGAACACACCTGCCAGTGGAGGAGACTTAGAAGATGCGGGTTTGATCCCTGGGTCCAGAAGATCCCCAGGAGGAGGGTTCGATTCCTGGGTCAGGAAGATCCCCTGGAGGAGGGCATGGCAACCCACCCCATGGCAACCCACTCCTCTGTCCATGGGATTCTTGCCTGGAGAATCCCATGGACAAGAAGAGGCTGGAGGGCTACAGTCCACGGGGGTCACAAAGAGTGGGATACGACTTAGCGAGTAAACAACAAGAAGTAAGCATGTGACAAACATAACGAACTCAAGCATCATCTCATCCAAGAGACTCTAGCTTCCATTCTCCTCCTCGATGTATTCATTCAAGAGACTAAAAGGCCACCCGACATAGACAGGACAGGGCACGAAACTGCCCAGCTTCTGTCAAAGTATGATCCACCGCCAAACAGGGCAAAAATAAAGAACAATTGTCTGCTCACAGCACTAAGGAAGAGGAGAGGGGAAGAACTGCGGAACACCCTTAAAATAACTGACCTGGTTTGAAAAGTTGATGGTAAGGATTGAAGCAAGACATTAAACAGCAAAATTATCTGAGCCAAGGGTTGACACGTGTTCTCTCTCAAGAGCTGGGCGGGAGGTGGGAGGGGGGGTGGGGGGGCGGCATTATTTCACGGAGTGTCGGAGCTTTGCCCAAGTTCTCAGAAGCTCAGAAACAGCAGGGCCAGACTCCAGCGAATGAGGATGGCTTTATTTCAGGAAATCCTGATCTAGCAAATCAGCCATCAGACCGCACCTGGCTCAACTGCCATAGTCTGCTGAACATGGCTCTTCTTCTTTTTTTAAAAAAATAATCGGAATATAGTTGATTTACAATGTTGTATTAGTTTCAGGCATACGACAAAGTGATTCGGTTATGCATAACCCAGTATAAACATTATACTTGCAATCTTTACAAAGATCAGCCCTCCATCTACACGTTAGATCTCATTTCCCACGATCTTCTTGGAAACGTGACATCCTCGTTGACCCCAGCTATCTTCACTGTGCCTCTGTGCTAAGTCACTCTAGTTGTGTCTGACTCCTTGCGACCCCATGCACTGTAGCCCACAAGGCTCCTCTGCCCATGGGATTCTCCAGGCGAGAATAATGGAGAGGACTGCCACTTAGGATCTTCCCGATCCAGGGACTGAACTCACGTTGATGTTCAGTCACTAAGTTGTGTCCATCTCTGCGACCCCATGGACCGCAGCATGCCAGGCTCCCCTGTCCTTTGCCATCTCCTGGGGCTTGCTCAAATTCATGTTCACTGAGTCAGGGATGGCATCCAACCATCTCCTCCTCAGGCATGCCCTTTCTCCTCTTGCCTTCAATCTTTCCCAGCATCAGCGTGTTTCCCAATGAGTTGGCTCTTTGCATCAGGTGGCCAAAGTCTTGGAGCTTCAGCTTCTGCATCTGTCCTTCCAGTGAGTACTCAGGATTGATTTCCTTTGGGATTGACTGGTTTGATCTTGCAGTCCAAGTGGGCCTCGGGAAAGAACTGCTATGAACAGAGCTAGTGGACGTGCTGGAATTCCAGCAGAACTGGGTTTTTCTCAGCATCCATTTCTACAGACCACGTTCTTCCCTGGACCGTCTTCTCTCCTGGTTATCTCTCATCTCCCTGCCACTCTCTCTGTTGTCTCTTTTGTTGGATCACCTACCCTCTCCCCTTCTATATTCAACACATCTTCTTATTCCAAATGACCCCCCATACACCTCTTCAGACAACAACCCAATACGGGTCTCTGCTCAGGAGTCCCAATTCCTCAAGGGAACCTCTACCTACCCAATCACACCAGCCACAAACCATAATGATGGTTTGATGGCTGATGATGGTTGATGTCTTCTTCTTCCTCAAACCCCATATCCAATCCGTTGCCAATATCAATGGATTTTTTCCAACACAATCACGATCTTCCGTTTCTTTCTTCACTGAGTTAAACCATTGATCCTATCGTTTCCCTGGTATCTCAGTTGGTAAAGAATCCACCTGCAATGCGGGAGACCTGGGTTCGATCCCTGGGTCGGGAAGATTCCCCTGGAGAAGGAAAGGCTACCCACTCCAGTATTCTTGGGCTTCCCTGGTGGCTCAGCTGGTAGAGACTCTGCCTGCAATGCGGGAGACCTGGGTTCGATCCCTGGGTTGGGAAGATCCCCTGGAGAAGGGAAAGGCTACCCACTCCAGTATTCTGGCCTGGAGATTTCCGTGGACTGTATAGTCCCTGGGGTCGCAAAGAGTCGGATGTGACTGACCGACTTTCACTTTCACTGATCCTTGAAACCCAAGCTCAAGTGGTTTTTTTTTTTTTTCCACTTACATATTGACTCAAAAATCACTCCTTTTAAAATATTTACTTATTTATTTGACCACACCAGATCTTAGTTGCAGCATGCAACCTCTTTAGTTTCGACATGTGGGGTCTAGTTCTCTGACCAGGGATTGAACCCAAGCCCCCTGCATTGGGAGCTCAGAGTCTTAGCCACTGGACCAGCAGGGAAGTCCCTGAAAAAACCATTTCCTACAACATGTCAGGCACTGTTCTCGGTTCTGGGGATACAGGTGATGTGGGTAGAATGCATCTAGCAACAGCGGTCTTGCACTCTGGTCTTGCACTATTACGTAACCGTCAACCCTGCCCTCACTAAGGGCACTTAGGAGCCACTCTGCACACACAGCCTTTCAAATCATCGTGACAATGCTCTACGACGCTCCTACAAGGACAATCCTATCATTCCAGTTCTAAAGACAGGGAACCGAGTCTCTGCCCAGGAGTCCTAATTCCTCAAGGAATTTAGCCTCTGTCCACCCAGTCAGACCAGCCAAAAGCATGAGATGTTTTGTATTATTCCTCAATTCATCCTTATTGTCACTCCTTCAGCACTCCCTTATACCAGATTTGGGTGAGAGTGTTGACCTCCAATTTTAACTACTACTCAAATGGAATTACCTGCATACATACATACATAAATATACATATATATACATACATATACATACATACATACATATACACATACATATATACATGTATATATACACACACATTTACTTTGTTTCTTTCCATCCATTCATCCATCTATATCTATCCATCCATCTATATTTATCTGTCCATTCATTGATCTATATCTGCCTATCTATCCACATCTATCATCTATCATCTATCTATATCTATCCATCCATCTATATCTATCCATCCATCTATAGGTATCTATCCATGCATTGATCTGTATCCACCTATCAGTCCATATCTATTTATCTATTATCTATCTATATCTACCCATTCATCTATCCATCCATCTATATCTATCTACCCATTCATCGATCCCTATCTACCTACCCATATCTGTCTATTATCTTTCTATCTATATCTACCCATCCATCGATATCTGTCTATCCATCCGTCCATCTATATCTATGCATTCATCCACCCATCTATATTCAACTATGCATCCGTGCCGCCGCTGCTGCTGCTAAGTCGCTTCAGTCGTGTCCGACTCTGTGCGACCCCATGGACGGCAGCCCGCCAGGCTCCCCCCGTCCCTGGGATTCTCCAGGCAAGAACACTGGAGTGGGTTGCCATTTCCTTCTCCAATGCATGAAAGTGAAAAGTCAAAGTGAAGTTGCTCAGTCGTCCAACTCTTGGCAACCCCGTGGACTGCAGCCCGCCAGGCTCCTCTGTCCATGGGATCTGCCAGGCGAGAGTGCTGGAGTGGGGCGCATATGCATCTATTTATCTACCTACACATCCATTTATCTCTTCATCCTATTGGATGCATTAATGGAGATGTACGATACCTCTCCTCAGATACATCACACAATAGCTCTTGCATACAATTTCACCTCCAGCAACACTGAGCTGCCTTTTTGCTCCCCAGGAGCATCTCATTTCTGCCTGGAATGAACTTTCCACCTCTCCTCCCTGCCAGCCAGCACTTCCACACACCAGCCTGCAAAAGGCCAACATCTCCTGGGAGGTTCTCTCAATTCCCAGGTTGGGTGAGCAACCTCCACTGGCCCCTTCTCAGAAGTTCCTGTCTAGTTTGTTATCTGACACCATGTCCTTTGAGCTCCATCTCAGCAGAAGAATAGGAGTTACTAGCGGTCAGAGACCCTGTATTCATTGCCACGATGCTTTAGAAGAGACCCCGTGCCTGGCGTACTGTGTAGACTCAATAAATGCACGCTTGTCAGTGGAATTGAACCAAAGGATTGAACTGCTAAGCAGGGATAACATATGAGCTTCTTTCAAACAGGAAAAGCCCAGTGAACTCCTAGTACACAAGTCCCGCCAGTAGCGAGGCCGGCCAGCACTGCTCACTCTCAGGAAGCTGATGAAACTATTTCCCAAAATCTAAATGGGGCTTCCCTGGTGGCTCAGACAGTAAAGACTCCACCTGCAATGCAGGAAACCCAGGCTCAATTCCTGGGTGGGGAAGACCCCCTGGAGGAGGGCAATGGCAACCCACTCCAGTATTCTTGCCTGGAGAATCCCATGGACAGAGGAGCCTGGCGGGCTACAGTCCATGGGCTGAATGATGAACGTGAACGTAACCACCTCCCAATAAACTACCAGAGCTTCTTGCTCTTATTTCTTTTTTCCCAATGAAAGTATCCATTGCTCTGAAAGCTGTCTGACTGTATGAGGCAAGGAGAAGCCAAACTCAGAAGCGACCTGGACTCCAGCCCATCAGCTCCTTATAGAACGTGCACTTCAAGGCCCAGCGACTGCAGGAGCTTCCATCCAGGACCCAGGAAATTTGGAAAGCCTCCTTTCTTGCACATGCAGGAAAACATGATTTTCAGGCCCCACCCCTGGCAACCAATGTTTCTGCAGACGTTATCTACACACAGGGTTAACTTATCCACTCCACTGGCATTTATTACCTGCCTTTAGGCAGAGTAGAAGGGAGCTGGGGGTTGACGGGGGAGCCGCCTGCTGGGTGACCTTGCCTTTGGAGAGGAACAAAACTGAAGCCAGGTTCAGGAATATAATGCTCTCAATCCAAGACTTTGGGGAATTTTCAGCTATGAGGAATTAACTGGAAACACTAAACTCTAAGAGAATCTTCGGTTATTCTGGTCCCAGCTAAGGGAGGGTATCTTAGGGAAAAGGTGAAAATGAGTTTACAAATATGATGTGTTGGGGAGGGTGGGAAGTAAAGGGAACCCTTCTGCACTGTTGGTGGGAATATAAGTTGGTGCAGCACTGTGGAAAATAGCATTCAGTTCAGTCCAGTTCAGTCGCTCAGTCATGTCTGACTCTTTGCAAACCCATGGATAGCAGCACGCCAGGCTTCCCTGTCCATCACCAACTCCCAGAGTTTGCTCAAACTCTTGTCCATGGAGTTGGGGATGCCATCCAACCATCTCATCCTCTGGCGACCCCCTGTCCTCCCGCCTTGGAGGTTCCTTAAAAACTAAAAATAGATCTGTCCTAGCATCCAGCAAGCCAACTCCTGCGCATACATCCAGAGAAAACTAAAGATATACGCACCCCTATGTTCACAGCAGCACTATTCACAATAGCTAAGACATGGAGACAACCTAAGTATGCATTGACAGGTGAGTGGATAAACAAAATATACATACGTACAATGGAATATTATTCAGCCGTGCAAAAGAATGAGATGATGCCAGTTGCACCAACTTGGATTGACCTAGAGATGATCATATTAACTGAAGTAAGCCAGACAAAAACAAACAAAATATGATATTACTTACATATGGAATTAAAATTAGGGTACAAATGAACTTTTCTATGAAACAGAAATAGACTCACAGACATATTAGAAGAAAAGAAAAGAAACTTATGTTTGCCAAAGAGGGAAGGTGGGGAGGAACAAATTACGAGTTTGGGATTAACAGGCACACACTGCTGCTGCTAAGTCACTTCAGTTGTGTCTGACTCTGTGCGACCCCATAGACGGCAGCCCACCAGCCTCCCCCGTCCCTGGGATTCTCCAGGCAAGAACACTGGAGAGGGTTGCCATTTCCTTCTCCAATGCATGAAAGTGAAAAGTGAAAGTGAAGTCACTCAGTCATGTCCAACTCTTAGCGACCCCATGGACTGCAGCCTATCAGGCTCCTCCGTCCATGGGATTTTCCAGGCAAGAGTACTGGAGTGGGGTGCCATTGCCTTCTCCTACTATATATAAAACAGATAATCAACAAGGGCCTACTATATAGGTCAAGAGACTCCACTCAATAGTCTTCAATAATCTATAAGGGAAAACAATCTGAAACAAAATATATATATATACATGTGTATAACTGAATCACTTTGCTGTACACTTGAAACTAACAGAAGATTGTAAACCAATTATGTGCGTGCTCAGCCGCTTTGTCGTGGCCGACCCTTTGTGACCCTGTGGACTGTAGCCCGCCAGGCTCCTGTGTCCATGGGATTTCCCAGGCAAGAATATTGGAGTGGGTTGCCATGCCCTCCTCCACTAATCCAACTATATTTCAATTTTACAAAAGAATGACAGGGAAAACTAGTAGTGTCACTATCCCTTCAAACCCAGAATATTAATTTTTAAAAATGCAGACTACAGCAGAATCTTGTGTTCCTCTAATTAAGAGGGATTTGCTGTTGAACTCTGGTAAAGTGATTTGATCACAGCCATTCTATCACGGTGGACCAGTGAGACACACCTGACTGGGGAATACCAGGGGATCACTGAGCTTAAACAGTACAGATCTTTCTGAGCAGTTCTGATTCAGATGTGACATCGGTATTGTTCAGAAGAGGATGCTCTTTTGATCGATGAGTTTAAATGGCGTGATTCCCCTGTGTTTGCACAAATCATAGGAATGCATGTGAATTCACAGCTTTAGAAAACAAGCTGCCTTGACCTTGAGAAGTCGTTAAGAACAAGCTATCTGAATCTTCTGAAGTTGTTTTGGCCATTCCCCATAGCTAGAAGGGAGTCACATCTTTTATTTATTTATTTTGTTGACAGCACGATATACTAACAGTGTTTCAGTGTGAACTTGATTTCAGCTCAACTTGACAAAGGGATAATGCTTTGCGATAGAGTAGCGACCGAGGTACTAGTACAGCATCACACATGCTTTCTAGGAGTCAAGAAAAGCATTTCTAACACACCTGACATGCTGAACACTGGAGAGGATGTGGATGAACAGAACCCTCTTGCCCTGTTGGTGGAAATGTAAGTTGATGACTGCCACTATGGAGAAGAGTATGAAGATTCCTTAAAAAATTAGGAATAGAACTACCTTAACGACCCAACAGTGTCCCTACTGGACATATACCCTGAGAAAACCATAATTGAAAAAGACGCACGTAACCCCAATGTCAAGAGTCCCTTGGACTCCAAGGAGATCAAACCATTCAATCCTAAAGGAAAGCAAGCCTGCACATTCATTGGAAGAACTGATGCTGGAGCGTCAAGACTTTGGCCACCTGAGGCAAAGAGCTGACTCATTGGAAAAGACCCTGATGCTGGTAAGGATTGAAGGCAGGAGGAGAAGGGGACGACAGAGGATGAGATGGCTAGATGGCACCACCGACTCAATGGACATGAGTTTGAGAAAGCTCTGGGAGATAGTGAAGGACAGGTAAGCCCGGCGCTCCGTGGTCCATGGGGTCGCAAAGAGTTGGACACGACTCAGCAGCTGAACGACAAGTACGATGTTCGCTGCAGCACGTTTTACGATAGCTACGACGCGGAAACAACCTAGATGTCCACCCACAGATGAATGGACACAGAAGCTATGGTACACATACACAGTGGAATGTTGCTCAGCTATAAAACAAGAATGCATTTGAGTCGGCCTAATGAGGTGGATGAACCTAGAGCCTACTATATGCAGAGAAGTACAACAGAAAGAAAAAGACAAGTATACTAACGTATGTAGACAGAATCAATTGCACGCATCTCACACGCTAGTAAAAGAATGCTCAAAATTCTCCAAGCCACGCTTCAGCAATACGTGAACCGTGAAATTCCAGGTGTTCAAGCTGGTTTTAGAAAAGGCAGAGGAACCAGAGATCAAATTGCCAACATCCACTGGATCATGGAAAAAGCAAGAGAGTTCCAGAAAAACATCTATTTCTGCTTTATTCACTACGCCAAAGCCTTTGACTCTGTGGATCACAATCAACTGTGGAAAATTCTGAAAGAGATGGGAATACCAGACCACCTGACCTGCCTCTTGAAAAACCTGTATGCAGATCAGGAAGCAACAGTGAGAACTGGACATGGAACAACAGACTGGTTCCAAATAGGAAAAGGAGTATGTCAAGGCTGTATACTGTCACCCTGCTTATTTAACTTCTATGCAGAGTGCATCATGAGAAACACTGGGCTGGAAGAAGCACAAGCTGGAATCAAGATTGCCAGGAGAAATATCAATAACCTCAGATATGCAGATGACACCACCCTTATGGCAGAAAGTGAAGAGGAACTAAAAAGCCTCTTGATGAAAGTGAAAGTGGAGAGTGAAAAAGCTGGCTTAAAGCTCAACATTCAGAAAACGAAGATCATGGCATCTGGTCCCATCATTTCATGGGAAATAGATGGGGAAACAGTGGAAACAGTGTCAGACTTTATTTTGGGGGGCTCCAAAATCACTGCAGATGGTGACTGCAGCCATGAAATTAAAAGACGCTTACTCCTTGGAAGAAAAGTTATGACCAACCTATACAGCATATTAAAAAGCAGAGACATTACTTCGTCAACAAAGCAACAAAGGCCCGTCTAGTCAAGGCTATGGTTTTTCCAGTGGTCATGTATAGATGTGAGAGTTGGACTGTGAAGAAAGCTGAGCATCGAAGAATTGATGCTTTTGGACTGTGGTGTTGGAGAAGACTCTTGAGAGTCCCTAGGACTGCAAGGAGATCCAACCATTCCATCCTAAAGGACATCAGTCCTGGGTGTTCACTGGAAGGACTGATGTTGAAGCTGAAACTCCAATAGTTTGGCCACCTGATGTGAAGGGCTGACTCACTGGAAAAGACCCTGATGCTGGGAAAGACTGAAGGCAGGAGAAGAAGGGGATGACAGAGGACGAGATGGTTGGGGCATCACTGAGTCAATGGACACGGGTTTGGGTGGACTCCAGGAGTTGGTGATGGACAGGAGGCCTGGCGCGCTGCGGTTCACGGGGTCGCAGAGAGTCGGACACGACTAAGCGACTGAACTGAACTGATGGAATGAACCTATCTGCAGAGCAGCAATAGGGAACAGACTTGTGGACACGGTGGGGGAAGGAAAGGGTGGGAAGATTTGCGAGAATAGCATAGAAACATATACACTACCATGTTTAAAATAGATGAGAACGTGCTGTGTGAGTCACGGAGCTCAACCCAGGGCTCTGTGACAACCGAGAGGGGTGGATGGGGTGGGAGGGAGGTTCAAGAGGGAGGGGATGTCTGTATACCTGTGGCTGACTCACGTTGATGCAGGGCAGAAAGCAACACAGTACTGTAAGGCAATTATCCTCCAGTTAAAAAACAAAACAGGGAGCGGCAGTGAGCATGCTTTGTAGATTGTATGGAAACTGCAAGCCAGCAGGCATCTTTCAGACCTTTGACGCTCTCTGACCCAGCCTCACCATCCTCTTGCATTTTTGAAGACTCAGCTATCACCACGAAATCCCACTACACCCTCCTCCTTCCCTGCTCCATCCGGCTTTCCCAGAGTCATCAGCTGGGGGTCCTCTGTCCCCAAACTGGGGCTCCATCCCACCGTGTATGTGGCTTTTGTAAATAATGTATCGCCTGCTCGCCACTTCTATTACTGTGATTTATGTACACATTTCAGCCACAGCCGCTAAGCTGCTCTGGAACCTAAAGGACCCTCTTCGGGGGAATGAATGGATGGTGGGAATGTGGGGTGAGGCGGGTCAGCTAGTACATGAAATTCAGTCTCTGACTGCATCTCAAGAGAGGCTACCATCTATGAAATAACAAAACCAACTTTCTGCACACAGCCCATACCCTCATGGAAATAGGGAAAAAGCACCTCATCTTCTTATATAGGAATACAAGCCTTCCAGCTTCTTGCCACTTGAAAATAAGAGTGAATGCAGGAGGACTGGGTGAATCATTTTACTGAAGAGTTCCTGGAGGGCTTTGCTGGTGGTCCAGGGACTAAGAAAGTGTGCTGCCAAAGCAGGGGGCCCCGGTTTGATTCCTGGTCAGAGCAATAGATCCCACATGTCACATCTAAGAGATCACGTGAAACAGTGAAAGCGTTGGTCACTCAGGCGTGTGCGACTCTTTGCAACCCCATGGAGTGTAGCCCGCCAGGCTCCTCTGTCTGTGGGATTTCTCCAGGCAAGAAGATAGGGGTGGGTTGCCATTTCCACCTCCAGGGGATCTTTCCCACCCAAGAATCGAATCCGCCTCCCCTGTGTCTCCAGGTTGGCAGATGGATTCTTTACCACTGACCCACCTGGAGAGCCCAAATACATAAATAAATGTGCATATTTAAAAAAAAAAAAAAAGAACAGGACTAAGGTCCTCCAAGGTCCGGAAGAAGGTGAGCACGGGCTGAGCCGGGGGGCCCAGGGCTGACACCACGGGCACTGCCCACCGGAACACATTTTTTACCTTTGTAGATGCCGTTACTGCCTCCTTGAACTTCCCCTTTGACGGTCACCTCCTCTACGTGAGCTCCTTGGTCGGAGGAGAAGTACACCAGGGTGTTATTGGCCAGTTTCAGCTCGTCGAGGACATCCAAGATCTGCCCTAAAGGGGAGGAAACACTCAAGGTTAAAAAAGCACGATGTTTATAAAAGAGACAGAGGCGATTTGCCCTTGTGCACTTGTCTGGAAATTGGTGATGCTGAGGAGGAAACACTCTTGCATCCTGAGCCCTCCCGCCCACACGGATTCTAATCCAGGATGCGCCATAATCAGAAGGACCCACAGTGGCTGGGCACTTGGCAGAGACAAGGAGAAAGGTTAGTCGTGGAATTAAGTAGCATCTATAAGCATCATCTGAACCTCTAGGCATCATGGGCAATCCTGCAGGGAGACTCGATAAAGCATTCTAGAGGAACGAGGCTCACAGACTATGAGCCCTTTGGAGGAAGATGCTAGCAGACAGAGGGAAGATTATTGCAGTCATCAGCTGGCCTTGGTCTTGAGGTCATTAAAACAGTCTAGTAGATGCCATCTGTATGTGTTAATATACGATCATTGTTTTTCTCCTTTGAACTTACTTCACTCTGTATGAAAGACTCTGGGTTCATGCACATCACTACAAATGACCCGATCTTGTTCCCTTTTTATGGCTGAGTAATATTCCACTGTGTATATGTAACACAACTTCTTAATCCATTTGCCTACAGGAGTCGGATGAGGGGGTAGGGATGAGGTTCGAGAGGGAGGGGATAATATATATACCTACAGCTGACATGTTGTACAGCATAAACTAACTCATCACTGTAAAGCAATTATTCTGCAGTTAAAGAAAAAGAAGTCTACTAGCTTTCCTCGTCATCTGGGAAAAAACTAAACCATCAGGGCTCCTCTTATATGAGGAAGCATCTCTATAAATACTTTTTGATGAAGGACCTTTCTAATAGTTACCATAGATACCCCGGTCTGAAACTGCCCATCATGAAAAATCTATTTTCCTCACACTTTTCTTTTCCTCATCTTTTTTTCCCCAAACAGCATGTTCTAGACTAATCCTGACATATTATTGTTGTTGTTTACTCACTAAGTGGTGCCTGACTCTTTGTGTTCCCATGGACTGTAGCCCACCAGGCTCCTCTGTCCATGGGATTCTCCAGGCAAGAACACTGTAGTGGGTTGCCCTTCCCTTCTCCACAGGATCTTCCCCACCTGGGGATCAAACCCGGGCCTCCTGCATTACAGGCAGATCCTCTACTGTCTGAGCCACCAGGAAAGTCTAGGAAGTGGCTGACCCAAAAGAAAGAGTGAAGTCTGATTCCAAAGCCCAGACTCTCAAAGCCAGCACAGCTGGCTGATGAACAGACCCATGCATGGCATGGCATGATAGCTCTTCTCTCCATCGCAGTCGTCCCGGAAGACGGGACGTGAGTACAGAGCATGGATGACCCTACACCAGACACGACTTCATCAACTGGTAAAGGCAGGCCCAGGACACGTGGCGCTTGACTGCACTTTTCTCTCTTTATACCTCAAATTTTTCATAAGATAAAAAAAAAAAAAAAACAACAGAAGCGAGCTGAAGATGGAAGAATGGGCTGAAACACAGCCTCTCTGATTAGGAAGCTCTCATCTGGGCTTCCCTCATAAGTCAGTTGGTAAAGAATCCGCCTGCAACGTGGGAGACGTGGGTTCCATCCCTGCATTGGGAAGATCCCCTGGAGAAGGGAAAGGCTACCCACTCTGGTATTTTGGCCTGGAGAATACTATGGACTGTAGAGTCCATGGGGGCCGCAGAGAGTCGGACACAACTGAGCGACTTTCACTCAACTCACTCCTCTACTCTCAAATCAGAAGAAAATGATGGTCAGACTACAAGTATCTAATTTATAATTTCCACAGAGATGCCTTATAGTCCCACGGTGCTAGCTTCATTTGGCCAGTGCATACAATTAGTTATACTCTGAAGTATTAAAGGGTCTGAGTTGGTTTTCTGAGGTCTGCTAAGAGCTTTAAATGCTTCTCAAGTGGCTCAGCTGTAAAGAATCTGCCTGCCGATGTAGGAGACGCGGGTTTGATCCTTGGGTCGGGAAGACCCCCTGGAGAAGGAAATGGCAACCCACTCCAGTATTTTGGCCTCGAGAATCCCACAGAGGAGCCTGGCAGGCTGCAGTCCATGGGGTCGCAAAGAGTCAGACAGGACTTAGGAACTAAACAGCAAGCACAAAGAGTATTTAGACTTTACCTCTGCCTCTTCCATTTGCACCCAACAAGCTTACAAGAAAGCCTATGGGCTCCTTCCCTCAGTGCCCACGGGGGGTTCAAACTGTACCAGCTCCTACCTACATGCAGGAACCCACATCTAGGAGCCAGCTTCTACCCCCCGACGACAGCTTATTTGTCTCCTTTTCCCCATCTCCTGAAAGCCATCTTCACAGCAGCCTAGCAGCTACCCTGCTCTGTCCAGAAAGTCTTGTCACGTGGGAGTTACAACCCTTTCCATATCATCTTGGTGTGGCTCAAGGATCATTCATCTTTACGGGGGACCCACATTTTGGGGTGAGGACCAATTCGTTGGTGTAGGATAATCACAACCAGAACTCTACAAGCACACCAGGTGTCCTTGGCATCAGAAGTAACAACTGAAGCGGCTTCCCTGGTGGTCCAGGGCCTAAGTGACTCAGTGGTGAAGAATCCGCCTGCAGGAGATGCAGGTTTGATCCCTGGGTCGGGAAGATCCCCTGGAGGAAGGGAATGGCAACCCACTGCAGGATTCTTGCCTGGAGAATCCCCATGGATAGAGGAGCCTGGCGGGCTGCAGTCCATGGAGCTGCAAAGGAGTCAGACACGACTGAGTGACTAAACCACCACAACCCAGTGGCCGACCCTCCACGCTCCCAGTGCAGGGGGCCCGGGGTCCATCCCTGATGAGGGAACTGGAGCCCACTGGCCGCAGCTGAGAGTTCAGAGGTCACAACTGGAGACACCATGTGCCACGGTGAACATCGGTCATCCTGTGTGACCTCGTGTGTGGGAACTAAGATCCTACTCAGCCAAATAAATAAATATCAAATTAAAAAAGACAATAACCAAATATGGGTAATTGGCCACATAAATAAATATTAAATTAAAAAAGATAATAACCAGATATGGGTAATTGGCCAAATGAATATTTTTTAAAAAGACAAAATTAAAAATTAAAAAAATAAAATAAAAAAGACAACAACTGAATATTGGTAATCGGCCAAATAAATAAATGTTTTAAAAAGACAATAACTGAATATGGGTGATCCTATCCAGCAGACAGATCACACACCCCATGGAGTCAGGCCCTCCACCCCGGGGACTGCACCCTGACTGATTTCCTCCAAAAAGGGAGGGGTATAAAAAGATACAGAGTCCACCCTCTCCGGAGGTGCAGACATGATTTCCAATGCAAAAGCAACATCCGATTCATCTGTCACCAGACATATTCTTGCTATCTGATTGCAACGCCACAGGCTAGAGGACGTTCAGTCTCTCTCAGCGTTTCATTCGGTACGATAAACATTCCTGGAAGCCATGCCGTGGAGATGAATGTCGTCCTCAGGATCAGGGGATAAGATGCTCAGGACTGTTTCAGCGAGTTGTCTCCCACGATCAATCATCGCCAGCCAGACGTTTATTAGGCTGTGCTTTGGTTCAGCTCCACAAACCACCTGTGTGCCCAGGATTGGGGTAATTGGACTCTGACACTAATTTAAGGCTTATCACTTCAAGAATAGTAATTAGTTTAATGAGTTGGCACAGGAAGGAGCAACAAGGCAGAGATGTAACCCCCACATAGACTCTGACGGAGAAGGAAATGGCAACCCGCTCCAGTATTCTTGCCTGGAGAAACCCATGGACAGAGGAGCCTGGTGGGCTGCTGTCCATAGGGGTCACTCAGAGTCGGACACAACTGAAGCGACTTAGCATGCATGCATGCACTGGAGAAGGAAATGGCACCCCACTCCAGTGTTCTTGCCTGGAGAATCCCAGGGACGGAGGAGCCTGGTGGGCTGCCATCCATGGGGTCGCACAGAGTCGGACACAACTGAAGCGACTCAGCCGCAGCAGCATACACTCTGAAGGAAGAGGGCCCCTTTGGGGGCCTTCCCTGGTGGCTCGTGGGGAAAGAATCTGCTGGTCAGTGCCTTTGATCCGTGGTCTGGGATCAAACTTGGGCTTGATCTCTGGTTCGGGAAGATCCCGCATGCCAAGGGGCAACAAAGACCATGTGCCACAATCCTGAGCCTGCACCCTAAAACCCTGGAGCTGCAACTCTTGCAGCCCACGTGCTCTGCAGCCCCTGCTCTGAAACTAGAGAAGCCCCGCAATGAGAAGCCCACAGCCCACAGCTTGAGAGCAGCCCCCGTCCCTGCAACTAGAGAAAAGCTCGTGCAGCCACGAAGACCCAGCCCAGTCAAAAATAAAAAGAACTGCAAGGAGAATGTATGAAAAAAAATTTACCAAAAAAAAAAAAAAAACAAACACAAATGCCCCTTTGGGTGCATATAAAAATTTCTAAGTGTGAATAAAAAGACACAGATCAGGGTTTCACTTCCTTGTGCTGTAATTTGGTATTTGCAAAAGGGCATACAGCCATGCACCTCTGTTTCAAACGAAAGTATTCTTGAATATACCTATATAGAAGTACCTTAGCATAAAGGAAAATGCTATGAAGAAATATCTTTCTGAAAAAATGTGGCTTCTGTGGCAATTTCTATGAAAACAACAAAAATATTTAGAGCTTGTTTATTTATAGTTGCCAAAACCTTGGAAGTAACCGAGATGTCTTCCAGCACTTTGGTAGGTGAATGGATAAACTAAACTGTGGTCCAGCCACTCAATGTGATATTATTCACCGATACAAGGAAATGAGTTGTCAAGCCATGAAAAGCCATGGAAGAAAGCGGAACGCACATGACTATCACAGGAGAGCTGCGTTCCAGCGATGGGTCGGAAAGATCTCCTGGAGAAGGAAACGGCAACCCACTCCAGTATTCTTGCCTGGAGAATCCCATGGACAGAGGTGCCTGGCGGGCTGCAGTCCGTGGGGTCACAAAGAGTCAGAAACACCTGAACAACTAGCGCACACACACACACACACACAGAGGTGAAAGAAGGCAATCTGAAAAGGCTGCACACTGCATGACTCAACTCTGTGACACGCCGGAAGACGCAAAACCGTGCAGACAGTACAAAGATCACATGTGTAAGAATTAAGGATTTTAAAATTAAAAAAATTAGAAACTGAAAAAAAAAAAAAACAAAGATCAGTGCTCGCCAGGGGCCGGGGATGAGGGAGGGATGAACAGGGCCGACAAGTATCTATCGTATTCAGTTGAGTTCAGTCGCTCAGTCGTGTCTGACTCTTTGCCACCCCATGAACCACAGCACGCTAGGCCTCCCTGTCCAACACCAACTCCCAGAGTCCAGCCAAACTCACGTCCATCGAGTCAGTGATGCCATCCAGCCATCTCATCCTCTGTCGTCCCCTTCTCCTCCTGCCCCCAATCCCTCCCAGCACCAGAGTCTTTTCCAATGAGTCAGCTCATCAGGTGGCCAAAGTACTGGAGTTTCAGCTTCAACATCAGTCCTTCCAGTGAACACCCAGGACTGATGTCCTTTAGGATGGACTGCTTGGATCTCCTTGCAGTCCAAGGGACTCTCAAGACCTTCTCCAACACCACAGTTCAAAAGCACCAATTCTCGGTGCTTAGCTTTCTTTATGGTCCAACTCTTACTTCCATACATGACCACTGGAAAAACCATAGCCTTGACTAGACGGACCTTTGTTGGCAAAGTAATGTTTCAGCTTTTTAATATGCTGTTTAGGTTGGTCATAACTTTTCTTCCAAGGAGTAAGCATCTTTTAATTTCATGGCTGCAACTATTGTGTATGATACTGTAATGATTACACATTTGCCCTAACCCATAGACAGTCCATTGGAAAAGACCCCAGTGCCAGGAAAGGTTGAGGGCAGGAGGAGAAGGGGATGACAGAGGATGAGATGGTTGGATGGCATCACCGATTCGATGGACATGAGTTTGAGCAAGCTCCAGGGGTTGGTGATGGACAGGGAGGCCTGGCGTGCTGCAGTCTATGGGGTCAAAAAGAGCTGGACACGACTGAGAGACGGGGTCAAAAAGAGCTGGACACGACTGAGCGACTAATAAAAGGCAAAAATCCAATAGTGAACTGTAACGACAACCATGCATTTTAACTGATATTAATGGGGTTGCAAACAGTCGGACAGAACTGAGCAACTAAACTGAATGGAATGTATCAATATTGGCTCATCAAAAGCAACACACACACACTGTGCTAAGGTGGTCTAATGTTTGGACTTTTGCCTTGCAATGCAGGGGGGTGTGGGTTCAATCCCTGGTTGGGGAGCTAAGATTCTACAAAAAGACAAATGAACGAAAAAAGAAAAAAAAAAAACAGAAGCAATAGCATAACAAATTCGATAAGGACTTCAGAAATGGTCCGCATCAAGAAAAAAAAAAGAGAGAGAGAGAGAGAGAGAAAATACAGCAAGTCGTGTGCAGAAGCAATGAATATAGAAAAATCCTCTGTACTTTCTGCTCTGTTTTCCTGTAAACTTAAAACTGCTATACAAAGAAACATAGTCTACTGGGAATTGCAGTCCCGGGATTAGGACCTTATGTTTTCACTGTTGAGGGACCGGGTTTGATCCCTTCCTGGAGAAGGAAATGGCAACCCACGCCAACATTTTCGCCTGGAGAATTTCATGGACAGGGGAGCCTGGCGGGCTACAGCCCATGGGGTTACAAAGAGTCAGACACGACTGAGCAAGTAACACTGGGGGATCTGGGATCTGGCAAGCTGCTTGGCTTGTTTAAAAAAAAAAAAGTAAAAAGACACAATATTACAATAAGCAAACATCTCTTTAAATTGTCTGCTAATTTTTAAAAGATGCCTTTCAAATGCCCCGTTGGTTCCCACACATCGTCCTCCCGCATTCAACTCGTGTTGACGAAAAGCCTACTGAAAAAGGGATAAAAACGAGAGCATGCAGAGGGGTCGGGGATGGTGGACATTTGATCCCAGATCCCCCTGGTTGATCGCTGCCTTTCAAGGCAGCTACATCCCCCCGTGACAGTTTTCCCTGCAGGCTGTTTTCAAATCCAGACAACCCAGCAGCCACAGAATCCTTCTATTAAAATATATCTCACATCGTCCCTCATCTTCACACCCCTCCCTAGATATCTCCTCCAAATTCCAACATTTTCAAACAACCAGGATAAGCTATTTCCTTTGCCCCCACCCATTCCTTCAAACCATCGCCTAGGGTGATAACTTGATCATTTTCATCGAAAGGACCGTATACCACTGGACTGGGATTAAGAATCCCAGAGAATCTAGCTGATGCTCCCACGCATGGATACCAGAAAAAGCGTCACATTTCTGATTCTCTTTCAGTTCTTTTTCCCCCTGAGAGAGGCACCCTCGTATCTCATACTATTTGGGTCTTAAACGCCAGAATCTCATCCGAAAAGCCCATTAGCCGTTAGATGTTTCATGACATTGATCCTATAAAGGTCTAACATATTTCTCGTCTAAAAACTTCTGCAGTGAAATCTCCTGTGGGAACAAACGCCGCTGTATTTTTCTTGCTTTCAGAACCACATGCTGCAAGTCAGAGGTCCGCAAATATTATCTTTCAGAGGTTCTCAGGTATAATGACAGCAATTTATATCGGATGATCGTTCTGAATTACCGGTGGAGGGCTGCAGGGTAGTGTATAAACGAAATGTTTTATTTCCAAAGCTTCCCCACATTCTTCCTGAAAATGAAACAAATATAGAAAGCAAGCCATTTTCAAGAGCACTTTGTTATCTAACCGGAGACAGCAAGATTGAGTGTGTCGGTGGGAGGGCGGGTGGGGAATGAGGGCTTGCTGTCAAGGGTTCGGTCATTTTAAAGCAGAAATCTGGGAGGTGTGAAAATGACGATCCCTTCCTCCCACAGGTGTGAATGCAGGTTGAAAGAAGCCTGCGTTCTGGAGAATTTGTCCCTTCCACTGATTCATGCCACAAGCAAGAATCATGCCACATGCCACTGTGACAGGCAAAGTGAGACAGAAGGTTTTTCCAGTCCTCAGCCGGAATCCTAGGTCTTGCCTGAGACGGAGTTGCCGTCACGGGGAATTAACTGTTCAGGGTCTGGCTCCCAGGTCCCAAGTCCTGGGTCCCTGGTTTGCTCACTGCGGTTCTTGACCTCTGAGTGGGTGCACGCATGCTAAGACAGAGTTGCCGTCATGGGGAATTAACTGTTCAGGGTCTGGCTCCCAGGTCACAAGTCCTGGGTCCCTGGTTTGCTCACTGCGGTTCTTGACCTCTGAGTGGGTGCACGCATGCTAAGTCGCTTCAGTCGTGTCTGACTCTGTGACCTCATGGGCTGCAGCCCTCCAGACTCCTCTGTCCATGGGATTCTCCAGGCAGGAACACTGGAGCGGGTGGCCGTGCCCTCCTCCAGGAGATCTTCCCGACCCAGGGATCGAACCCAGGGTCTTCCTGCATTGGCAGGTGGGTTCTTTACCACTAGCGCCCCCCGGGAAGCACCTCCAAGTTGGAGGTCATAACATATAACGGTAGAGGGTTGCCATGAGTGATGACACAGACCTGCATCGCAAACCCTTAGCCCTGGACTATGAGCACTCAGTGCAGCTTAGCTCTTCTTATAGAGGAGTTAAAAATCAGAGTTAAGCCATCAGCTTGTCTGACATCAAAACTACAACGAGGTACTACCTCCCACAGGCCAGAATGGCCATCATTAAAAAGTCTACACATGTTAGAGGGGTTGTGGAGAAATGGGAACCCTTCAACACAGCTGGTGGGAATGTAAGTTGGAGCAGGACAGTACGGAGGTTCCTTTAAAAACTAAAAATAGAGCTACCGTATGATCCTGCAATCAGATGCCTGGGCATATATCCAGAGAAAACCATAATTCAAAAACATACATCCACCCCAATGCTCACAGCAGCAATATTTACAATAACCAAGACTTGGAAGCAACCTACCCGTCCAGGGAGAGAGGAATGGACAAAGAAGACGAGCCACATATACAAAGTGGAATATTACTCAGCCCTAAAAAAGAACGGAATAAGGCCACCTGCAGCAACATGAAAGGACCTCGAGCTTGTGAAACCGAGTGAAGTTAAAGAGAGAAAGACAGACATCATACGATATCGCTTTATGTGGAATCCAAAAAATGATGCAAATTAATTCATTCATAAAACAGAAACAGACTCACAGACATAGAAAACCCACTTGTAGCTAGCAAAGGGTCGGGAGAAGGGATAAATTATGAATTTGAAATGAAAAGATATACACTAGTTTACATAAAGCAGATAAACCACAAGGACCTACTGTATAGCACAGGGAACTATATTCAATATCTGATAACAATCTGTAACAGGAAAGAATCTGAAGAAGTCGTGTGTCTATATAAAACTGAATCACTTTGCTGTATACCTGAAACATTGTAAATCAACAATACGTCATTAAAAAAATTTTTTTAAATCAACTTGTCTAAGGGAAGATTTGCGATTTCAGTAAATCTGGCTTTTCTCTTATTTCCTATAAGGTAGGTGCATCCAGGCAAAATATGGAAACAAAAACACCATGACGTCGTTATTCACCCTTCTGGAAACACCGAGCTCATTAAGGAAAGGGACTATCTCCTGAAGCAGACACCCACCATGAATAATTAAGAAAGAATTTCCGCCTACTCAGTGTAATTCAGGGAACATAGGCAATGCTAAAAAATTCCCCTAAAAGTATTTCACTAAGTCCTTTCTGTGATCAACAGGTGAATGATGGAACCCAAATGTTCGGGAAGAGGGTAGGATCTGAAGACAAATGAGAGAGCATCTATTAATAACTGCAGCAGCTGGTGGTGGCTATGACTCTCTGCAGGGCTTAGGGAAACACTAGGTGGTATTGGGAGCAAGCTTCACCCTATGTTCTGATGCGCCCCTGAATCAGTTACCGGGAGAGACAAATTATGCTGTCATTGACCCTACAAAGGCAATTCTCTGTTAGCTTACGTGGGATTAGAAGCATAGCCAACAGGGCTATCTTTGTCAACGTACTGACGTTGTGCGCCTGCTCAGCTGCGTCCAATGCTTTGCAGCTAGCCCTGTAGGCCAGCAGGCTCCTCTGTCCATTGTCCAGGCAAGAAGACTGCAGTTTGGGTTGCCAATTTCTCCTCCAGGGGATCTTCCTGACCCAGGGATCCAACCGTCGTCTTCTGCATCGGCAGGCAGACTTCTTACCACTGAGCTACCTGAGAAGACCATTATGATGTTGTTCTTGCTGTTCAGTCGCTCAGTCGTGTCCAACTCTTTGCAACCCCATGGACCGCAGCACACCAGGCTTCCCTGTCCATCACCAACTCCCGGAGCTTGCTCAAACTCACGTCCGTCGAGTTGGTGATGCCATCCAACCATCTCATCCTCTGTCACCCCCTTCTCCTGCCTTCAATCTTTCCCAGCATCAAGGTCTTTTTCAAATGTTCTTCACATCAGGTGGCCCAAGTATTGGAGTTTCACTTTCGGCATCTGTCCTTCCCATGAATATTCAGGGTCGATTGCCTTTATGATTGACTGGTTTCATCTCCTTGCAGTCCAAGGCACTGGCAAGAGTCTTCTCCAGCACCACAGTTTGAAGGCATCAGTTCTTTGGTGCTCACCCTTTTTTACAGTCCAGCTCTCACATCCATACATGACTACTGGAAAGACCATAGCTGTGACTAGATGGACCTTTGCTGGCAACGTAATGTCTCTGCTTTTTAATATGCTTTCTAGGCTGGTCATAGCTTTGACTAAATACAATAAAGAGATAATTAGGATGATCAGGGTAACTAAGAAGCATGAAGCTGCGAGATGGAAATGTTGTTTTCTCTGAACGATCCTTTCCTGACGTGGCTTCACTTCACTTCTTGGGTTCCTTCCTGTCTGACTCCACGCTGCCTCCAGGAAACTCATCCTTACTCTGTGTTGCCACTGGTTGCTATGAGTACACGGTGATCTCCCATCTGAAGCCCATCTCTGCCCTCATCGCAGCTCTGCTGTGAGACGGATTTCCTCCTCTAGTGTTTGTTCTCTACCACCTGGGATGCTTCCAAGGCTCTGCTTAACCATCTTTTCCGATTAACAATAAATTGTGTTTTCCCACCCCCCGCCCCCGCCCAGGGTGTTGCATGGGATGGAAATGATTTGAATAACTCCAACCAGTCCTCATTCTCAGCGAGCACAGCTGTGCTTTCGCGCATGTACACAATAGCAGCATTACCGCGTGTGTTCAGTTGCATCGCACGTGTGAGTCTGGGTGGGGGGGGGGGATCAAAGCCAACGTGCCTGCAGGTCGGAGGAAGGCTCTGCAGTCAGTGTCTGTGGTCGTCGCGTCCCCAGGAGGATAAGCATCACAGAGAACTGGTTGACCTGGGCAGCGGGCGCTCAGACAGCAGGCAATCGTTTCAAAGGGCAGCTCTCGGAGGGAGCACAGGTCTCCCCGCTCTTGAGGTAGCTACGCCTGTGTATCTGCTGGTCTTCACTGGGCTGCAGAGAAGAAAGCCTGCATCTCATTTGCTCTGTGCAAAAGGCCATCGGTTGAACTTGCTAGGGGAGGTTGTCCTGGCTTTGTGATGGAGACTGACATTGCCCACTGGTCCAGGGGGTTCTTTCTATGGTCCAAGCCAGCGCAGAGCTCTAGAAAGGGGTCAGCCAGAACTTCTCCAGCGATGGGAGAGATGACCGTTACACTTCCCACCTGAACAGGGCTGTGAGCAGTGCATGTCCAGAGGCGATGGACAGTGAATGACCAAGGAAACCAAGCTCTTCAGAAGGCTCTTTTTTTATGATGCCCTTCACACTAGCCCTATTCATTTTCTTTTCAATCTTTAAACGGTTTTATTTTGCACTGTTGTTCAGTCGCTAAGTTGTGTAGAACTCTTTGAAACCCCCGTGGACTGCAGCACGCCAGGCTTCCCTGTCCTTCACTATCTTTCAGAGGTTGTTCAAACTCACGTTCGCTGAGTCAGTGATGCCATCCAACCACCTCATCCTCAGCTGTCCCCTCCTCCCGCCTTCAATCTTTCCCAGCATCAGGGTCTTTTCCAATGAGTCAGCTCTTCACCTCAGGTGGCCAAAGGATTGGAGCATTTGGGGCATAGTCAGTTCAAGCATTGGAGAAGGAAATGGCAACCCACTCCAGTGCTGTTGTCTGGAGAATCCCAGGGACAGGGGAGCCTCATGGGCTGCTATCTATGGGGTCGCACAGAGTCAGATATGACTGAAGCGACTTTGCAGCAGCAGCAGCAGCAGCAGTTAACAATGTTGTGACTGTTTCAGGTGAAGAGTCAAGGGACTCAACAATATATATATAACATGTATCCATTCTCCCCTAAACCCTCCTTTCATCCAGGTTGCCACATAACATTGACCTACTCATTTTTTAAATCTCAGGACTAGGTTTTTTTTTTTTCCTTTGGCATTGGATTGGACATTCTATAAAGCTGAGGATACAAAATGGAAAATGATGCTTCTGTCTGCAGACACCTTTACATTATTCACAGACTCAACTCCTCACCATTCAAATTCAAACCTGGACATGCTGGGACTTTCCTGGTAGTTCAGTGGCTAAGATACCACACTCCCAATGCAGGGGGCCTGGGTTCGATTCCTGGACAGGGAACTAGATCATACATGCCAGAACCAAAGACCCTGCATGCTACAAAAGAGTCTGCATGCCTTAACAAAAGGCCCTGCATGTTACAACTAAGACGTGGTGCAGTCAAATAAATACGTATTAAAAAAAAGTGGATACATTGACTACCACCCCACCAAGCTCCTCTCTTATGTCCAAGTGACCTCCAGCTTGCTGCCTGCAGTTCCTGAAATGTCCATCTAACTCTGGGGTGACATGCTGACTTCATGGGGAGAGCTCAAGCTCTTAGAAGCAATTCAGTTCTGTCCGTAAGATCCTGAACAGCAAAGCCACAGGCAGAAGGGCTCTGTGGGGAATGTGAAGTCCAGGGTGAACATTTCAAATAGAAGATGAAATAGCAACTGTGATGTAAAAACCCACAAGATGGTCCAAACACCTGTCTCCTTTTCCATCATGGACTTTTTTTTTTTTCCCATCCATGACTTTTCTACTCAATATAATGTGGGTAAATGTACATTTTAAGCAAACATGCTTCACCCATCTGTGAAAGGGAGAGTAATAATAATAGCAATAGTAGTAATAAAGACAATAATAGCAGCTAGCATTTACTGAGTACTTGTTGCATACCTGGCACTGTGCTGACTCTTCTAAGTATGTAACTTTATTTCATCTGATAATTCAACTCATTCAAGCAGGTGTTAACACATCACATAGGAGGATTTTTTTTTTTAACGTTTTTACTGAATTTGTTACACTGTTGCTTCTGTCTAAAGGATTGGTTTTTTGGCCTCAAAGTCTGTCTGATCCTAGCTCCCTGACCAGGAATTGAACCCCCACCCGGGGCATTAGAAGGCAAAAATCTTAACCACTGAAACCCCCCAGGGGAAGTCCACAGGCATGGGAATTATTGCTTTTGACTTTTTAACAACCCCTAATTGTGTGCCATGACTCAAAAGCAACAAGTATTCAAATCTGCTCCTCACCCCTAATTTTGATCTCACCTTTCAAATATAGACACTGGTCCTGCGTGGAATACCATTTAAACGTTGCTTTAACTCCATCTCTCAAATCCTAATTTGTCTTTTCTTGCTATGCCCAGATATGTTTAATTAGCAGATTAAATGTGCTAATCGGAAGAGGCTGAGGGAGAAGGCAGTGATATACAAAACACCCCTGAAATATCCAACATGGACATCCTATTGTTTTCTGCATCTGTTTAATTTTTCCTTTCCTTTTTTTTTTTTTCAGTTGGCAGATAATTGCTTTACAGTGTTGTTGTACAGGTGTCAGCTGCACAACAAGGTGAATGCGCCATATATAGACACATCCCCCCTCCCTTGTTAGTCTCCCCCCGACGCCCCCATCCCAACTCTCCAGATCATCACAGAGCGCCGGGCGGAGTTCCCTGTGCTGTAGAGCAGCCTCCACCCAGCTCCCTGTCTTACGCACGGTCGTGCACAGATGTCAGGGCTACTCTCTCGAATCGTCCCACCCTCTCCTTCCCCCGCCATATCCACAGTCTGTGTCCTACATCTCTTGTCTCTGTCCTGCCCTGGAAATAGGCTCATCAGTATCATTTCCCTAAATTCCATATACGTGTGTGTGTGAGTTAACATACGGTATTTGCTCTTCTCTTGCGGACGTCTTTTACTCTGTACGACAGACTCTAGATCCATCCACATCCCTACAATGGACTCAAATCCTTTTCCTTTACATGGCTGAGTCATATTCCACTCTCTATACGTACCACAACTTCTTTATCCATTCATCTCTCCATGGACATGAAGGCCGCCTCCATGTCCTGGACACTGCAAAGAATACATCTCTAGAGGGTGTGAGACAAAGTCAAGAATGCAGGGATGGATGAACTCCTAGGATACGGGAGCTGGAGGAAAATTGTTGGAGGCCATTGGTCCAAAGAGTCTTGTCTTATAGATAAGCCGCAGCTGGAGAGGAGACAACGTCTACTTTCTCAAATAATTCAACAAACTAGAAACCTTTTCTGGCTTCAGAGAAGCAGTGTAGCCTACTGGCGCCTGGGCAGTCTTACACAAGTCACTGAGCCTCTCCAAACTTCACTTCCTCACCCACAGGATGATAAAAATCTCTTAGAACACCATTGTGAGATCGCCACTAAACTATCCATGTGAGGTGTTAGATAAGTGGGTGCTGCTGTTGCTGCCAAGTCACTTCAGTCGTGTCCAACTCTGTGTGAACCCATAGACAGCAGCCCACCAGGCTCCCCTGTCCCTGGGATTCTCCAGGCAAGAACGCTGGAGTGGGTTGCCATTGCCTTCTCCAATGTACGAAAGGGAAAAGTGAAAGCGAAGTCGCTCAGTCGTGTCTAGCATATACTAATTTTAGATTTTAGCTACTGTGAGTCAATAAACATTTACTATTCTTCTTGTGATAGCTGTTGTGGTTCTGCAGCCAGAAATTTTATTAATCCTGTTTGACTCAACTGGGCAACTTGATTCCTCGATAATTTATGGTGTTATCTTCTTTAGGGAAATGATTTTGTGGAAGAGTGTGAAAACATACTCATTTTAATTTGAGATGTAAATTCAAGGTAAAATAATATCCATCCTGGGCTCAAGAACATAAAAATTAAGCTTTGGGCTTTGAAAAAAAATGGTAACGAGATTACAGAGTTTATGAAACCCAGAGGTTAACGATTTATAGGATAAATTAATTTGGAGAATGAAAATCAATATTCTACATAGTGAATTTCTAACTACACCTTATGGCCGAAACTCTGGATGAACAGACTTCAACTGTTCCTGTCCCAGGGCTCTGTCCCCGTCCTAACTGCCTGACTCTGCACTGTCGGCATGTCTAACCTGAGGCTGCAAAAACTGATCTTCTGCAGAAGATTACTATCTTGTCACAAATACTGGAAACTCACACAGGAAGGGAAGATAATCGGAAAACGTTTAAATTTTGTATATAAAACTTATGTTTTACATATATATATATATTATATATGTGCTTGCTTGCATGCATGCTAAGTCGCTTCAGTCGTGTCCGACTCTTTGCGACCCTATCGACTGTAGCCCACCAGGCTCCTCTGTCTATGGGATTCTCCAGGCAGGACTACTGGAGTGGGTTGCCATTCCCTTCTCCATGGGATCTTTCTGACCCAGAGATCGAACCCATGTCTCTTACACCTTCTGCATTGGCAGGCAGGTTCTTTATCACTCGTGCCACCTGGGAAGCATGTATATCTCCAGTGGTCATGTATGGATGTGAGGGCTGGACTATAAAGAAAGCTGAGTGCCAAAAATGGATGCTTTTGAACGGTGGTGTTGGAGAAGACGCTTGAGAGTCCCTTGGACTGCAAGGAGATCCAACCAGTCCATTCTAAAGGAGATCAGTCCTGGGTGTTCTTTGGAAGGAATGATGCTAAAGCTAAAACTCCGATACCATGGCCACCTCATGTGAAGAGCTGACTCATTGGAAAAGACCCTGATGCTGGGAAAGATTGAAGGCAGGAGAGAGGGGACGATAGAGGGTGAGACGGTTGGATGGCATCACAAAGTCGATGGACATGAGTTTGGGTGGATTCCGGGAGTTGGTGATGACAGGGAGGCCTGGTGTGGGGTCGCAGAGTCAGACATGACTAAGCGACTGAACTGAACTGATATGTGTTATATATATATACACACACACATACATATATATGTATATATGTAAATGTAAGCAGGTACATTTTGCTACCCTATTATTTGATTTTCTGATATCCTAATTTATATGAAGCTTTCCAGGTGTGCATATCTCAGAGACATATAAAATCAAGAATAGATTAATAAGAGAAAAATTGCACTTTGGCAGATAAAGATTCATTTGCAAGAGCAAAGCACTGAAAATTAATGCCGTTGATAGAGATGGCCAAGAGGCGCATGAAAAGATGTTCAGCATCACTAATTATTAGACAAGCACAGATTGAAACTCTTAACGACGTAACGCCTCACGCTGGTCAGAATGGCCACCATCAGGAAGTCCACAAATAATAAATGCTGGAGGCAGTGTGGAGTGGAGAGCACTCCCACACTGCTGGTGGAAATGTAAATTGGTACAGTCACCATGAAGAACAATATGGTTGTTCCTTAAAGAACTTAACATACAGCTGCTGCTTGACCCAGCAACCCCACTGCTGAGGGGATGTATCCAGAGAAAACCACAATCTGAAAAGATACATACCCCCCAGGGGTCATTTTTGTTTGTTTGCTTAGTGGCTCCATCGTGTCCGACTCTTTGCGACCCCACAGACTGTAGCCCGCCAGGCTCCTCTGTCCCTGGAATTTTCTAGGCAAGAAGCAGTATTTACAATAGCTAGGAAATGCGTGCTAAGTCACTTCAGTCGTGTCCAACTCTGCGCGACCCTACGGACTGTAGGCCCCCACCCCCCACACCCCACCCCCACCCCGCCAGGGCTCCTCTGTCCATGGGATGCTCCAGGCAAGAATACTGGAGTGGGTTTCCACGCCCTCCTCCAGGGGATCTTCCCGACCCAGGAATCAAACCCCCGTCTCCCGAGTCTCTTGCACTGGCAAGCAGGTTCTTTACCACTAGCTGGGACATGGAAGCTACCCAAAAGTCCATCGACAGATAAGCGGGCAAACAAGAGGTGGTACATATATACACAGCAGGATGTCACTCGGCCATTAAAAAAAAAAAAACTGAAATAATGCCATTTGCAGCAACATGGATGGCCCTAGAGATTCTCACACTAGCTAAGTCAGACATATATCATATGATATCCCTTACATGTGAGGTCAGACAGCCAAATATCATATGATATCGCTTTTACAAGAAATCTACGAAAATGACCCAAATGAACATGTCCAGGAAACAGAAACAGACTCACTGAAACAGAGAACAGACTTCTGGTTGCCAAGGGGGAAGGGGTCGGGGGGAGGAATGGACTGGGAGTTTGGGATTGGCAGAGGCAAAGTATTTCCCATAAGACGGATAAACAAGAAGGCCCTCGTGTACAACCCAGGGAATTGTATTCAATACCCCGTGACAAACCATAATGGGAAAAGACACGAAAAAGAATATGCATATATATATATATATATATATATATATACATGTATATATACATGCAAGTATCACTGCATCACTGCTGTACAGCAGAAATTAACCCAACACTGTAAATCAACCATACTTCAATAAAAAAGATAAATCAGGAGTCAAATAAAACGTGCGGAGATGGACTTTATGGAAATAGGTTCCTTGATGACCCGGCTTGGCCCATTCTCCTACTGCTTGGGAGCAAAGAAAATGTCTCAGAGAGTCAGTCCCCTGTAAAGAGACTTTCCTTCCCAAACGCATGATTTGTAGTTCTGTGCATGCACACTCAGGCACACACACACACACACACACACAGGTGAGTGTGCACTCTACCCTGGAGTCATCACCACCCACAACACCTCTGTTGGTCGCAACTGCATGTATACGGCCCTGCTCCCAGGTTCCCTCTCCTTCATCCCAATCGAAGCGACTGCCCCCTCCTTGATCAGTGATGCCTGGCGCAGCCTGGCTCCTGAGTGCAAGAACCCTTTTTTTTTTCTTTTTTTGCACACAAGCATTGCCGTGTTGGGTGAGGCACCGAAGAGCAGAAGCATCGACTCTATCGGCACCCAGAGGCACTCCCTCTCTTCCAAAGTCGACAGCAATGCCCTTTCTGGAACTCTCCTCTCTACCCACCGCCCACCCCCCCGCATCCTGCCCCTGGCTTAATTACAAAGCAACACCAAGCAAAACGCAAAGGCCACGTTGTTGAGACAAGGAAAAATGACTTTTCTCAAAGTCAGCGCTCGACCCTTCCGAGATCGTCAGAGACGCTTATTTCTCATAGCTTTCTCTCTTCCGAGCGCACGGCTTATTTATGTGCTGAAAATCAGATGCATAAATGCGTAAATAAGATGGTTGTTACCGATGAGATTTGGCAGGCGGGCAACGGGGTGTCGACGGAGGAAGCTGACGGGCAATTCTGCTTTCAAATGATCAAACTTGAAAGGCTTAAAATGCCGTAACGCTGTCATTTTCCCGGTCTTCTGGCTACTGTCTTACTTCCGAGTGGAAAAAATATATATATTATGACAGCAGTGTTCCTTCCCTAACGGTTCTGTGCGAACTGCAAACGTGGATGTGCTGCCCAAATCACAGTCTGTCACGGCCGACTCCAAGAAGAGTGTGCAGTTGAATGCCACTGAGCGATCGTTTTAAAATCGAAGTAATTGATAAAATCGGCAAACGTCTCCTTAGAGTTGACGGCTGGATCTGATGTTAGTGACCTTAATGAATGGAATTTCGTATAAAGTGCAGCAAGCACTCGACGAACTCCAGAAACAACAGGGTTTTATTTCGTTTGAGTTTTCTGCATCACTCATATCTGGGGTACCTGACGGACAAGATCCATTTGGGATGGAGAAGGGTTTGTTTATGGAAGTAAGCTACTTGAAGACCTCACCTCTCTTTTCTTCTACTGCTTGGGGGCAAATACAGTGACTTACACAGCCCTCTGTAAAGAGACTTTGCTCCCAAATGTTCCATGCTAACTGAAGAGAGTCAGGGGCTTCTCTGGGGGTGCAGTGGTCAAGACTCTCTGCACTTCCAAAGCCAGGGGTACCAGCTCAAAGTCTGGTTGGAGAACTAAGATCCCACATGCCGTGAGGTATGATCAAAAATTATTGTTGTTCAGGAGCTCAGTCATGTCTGACTCTTTTCGACCCCATGGACTGTGTCATGCCAGGCTTCCCTGTCCTTGTCTATCTGAGCGGGCACATATATGTGTGTGTGTATGTGTGTCTGGGTGTGCATGTACAACTGAGTCACTTTGCTTTATAGCAGAAATTAACACAATATTGTAATGCTGTGGTGATCGGCTATGTGGTGGTTTAGTGGCTAAGTTGTGTCCGATGCTTGCGACTTCATAGACTGTATGTAGCCTGCCAGGTTCCTCTGTCCATGGGATTCTCCGGGCAAGAATACTGGAGTGGGTTGCCATTTCCTTCCACTTCAATAAAATTAAAATAAATAAAGGTATCCTCCAGTAACAATATCCCATTTATTATTTTCCAGAAGCCTTACATTTGGAAATCTCACAGTAAGCTCTCCCAAATGTCCTAATAGCACATTTTCTTAAGTTTCTTTCGCACATGTCCTGAAGCTTAGTCTCTGTGTTTGGGAACGGGGCAGGGGATCTTTCTTTAATCCTGTCTTTTTATTCCATATATTTGACAGCCGTGGAAAGAAAACTGGACATAGGTGGGTCTGTATTAGTCATTTTGTTACCGAGCACAGGTTGTCATCGCTTCCTAAATGTTTTCTTGAAGTTCTGAAACCTTGTTATGTATCTCACAATTCAGGTAAACAGTGGTCTGTAATGGAAAACAGCTTCATCTCTCTCCTGTCTCCTGCTTGAATAAAAAGCCTGCTCATTAGGGCAGAGGTTTCTGCAATGCTAGAGCCTGTCAAAAGGGCCGGCGAGGATGCTTTCTGCAGCCTCCGTTTCCTGATTATCTGGGTAACCAGAGATTATGGCGATAGTACCAGAGGTCACATTCTATCTGTCACAGAGCTAAGCTGCCATCCCGAGCATATATCCAAGATTTGATACTCCGGAATCAACTGATGCATTTCTTTAAAAAAAAATTCAGTTTCCACTTTGGGTATTTAGAATCCCAGGGAACTTACTGAATTAAAAGCAAATTTTTACAAACTCAGGCATTTTTTTTTTTAAGGTGTGTTACTAAGGACACCCTGGAAGAGAAACTTAACGCAAAAGGACAAGTGTAAACACATACCTCTCTCTCTTCCCACCAGAGAACTGAAAAGTCTTTCGAAAATTCCAAAGGGGAATTTTTCAATAAAGGAAACTACCAGTGAGGAAATGAGGTCCGATTTGTTGCTTGAGTTGAGTTTTAATGACCATGTCGTTGATGGCTGGAGAGACAGAAAGAAACAGTGTTTGCTGAATATTTAAAATATGTCTTGTAAGCTAATCTCAGAGGTATGATTAGCAGAGGAGAATGCGGGAAAAATTCAGCCACGGTAGTTCCTTACTACAGGAGGATGGGGCTTGTGAAATGCTCTGACTCCACTTGATAAATAATAGATTTTTGTTTGTTTAATTTAAAAAAAATGAAAGAAAACTGTCTGACCTCTTTACGAATCAATCTGTGCGTGCATGCTAAGTCACCTCAGTCGTGTCCAACTCTTTGCGACCCCATGGACTATAGCCTGCCAGGCTCCTCTGTCCATGGGATTCTGTAGGCAAGAATACTGGAGTGGGTTGCCATGCCCTTCTCCATGGGATCTTCCCGACCCAGGGATTGAATCCGTGTCTCTTAAGTGTCCAGCATTGTCAGGTGGGTTGTTTACCACTAGCGCCACCTGGGAAGCCCTAGGAATCAACACAGTAACTTTCAAAAAAAAAGATGCCTTCTTTCAGTATAAACTACCACGCACAAAGTTAAGTTATAAAGATTGGTATAATGTACATCACGGGGAGTGTATGAAATAGTTTATAATAACTGTAAGTGGAGTATAACCTTTCGAAGCTGTGAATGATGACTACCTGGTACACTTGTAACTGACACTGCATATCAACTACATTCCAATACAAAATTAAATTAAAAATTTTTTTTAGAAATAGAGTTACCCTCTTTCACCCATCCCAGCAACACTTTATCCATTTATTCCTCCCCCAAAGCTTTGCTGCTGGGGGATTAACTGGGGTTGAAAATCAGACCACAGCTGCCCAAAGGCTTCCTCGGAAAGTGCGTGTCCTGCTGAAACGCTGAGGCAGGCCACTGGCCACGTATGGGGACTTGTCCGTTTCTAAAAGCTCTCCAGACTCATCTGCGCCTCCTTCCAGACGTACATTGATTCCTCCTTCCTCTGGGTTATTTCAGAATCACTTGGAAGAATCTTAACTCCCTTGCTGCTGTTTCTCAGCGGCTCAGTCACGTCCAGCTCTTTGCGACCCCATGGACTGCAGCACGCCAGGCCTCCCTGTCTATCACCAACTCCCGGAGCGTGCTCAGACTCACGTCCATCGAGTCGGTGATGCCATCCAACCATCTCATCCTCTGTCGTCCCCTTCTCCTCCCACGTTCAGTCTTTCCCAGCATCAGGGTCTTCTCAGGTCAGTCAGCTCTTCGCATCAAGTGGCCAAAGTGTTGGAGCTTCAGCTTCAGCATCAGTCCTTCCAATGAATATTCAGGACTGACCTCCTTTAGAATGGACTGGTTGGATCTCCTTGCAGTCCAAGGGACCCTCAAGAGTCTTCACCACAGTTCGAAAGCATCGATTCTTCCATGCTCAGCCTTCTTTACGGTCCAGCTCTCACATCTGTACATGACTACTGGAAAAACCACAGCTTAAGATGGTACAGACCTTAACTCCCTTAGGAACTCCTACATTCCCTTAAGCCAAGGTCTTATCCTGTATTAGGCACACAATGGCATGTATTAAAGGTGATGCCCCTTTCCCTGTGACTTGCTGTAGACTGCACACCATTCTGACAGAAAAGGAACACCGCCCTGACCCTTGACATCACAAAGGGAGGGGACATGTGTGAAGGCGAGAGCAGGCGCAGGGCACGCCCTTTGCAGGCAGTGACTGTGATAAGCAGAACACTGCCCACCTCTCAGACTGCACAGCGGTGTTAGAGTTTCAGGATTTCGACCACCCTTGTGGACTTTTACTGCCAGCTGTCTCACGTGTGGGCTTCCCCAGGGGGTTAGTGCTACAGGACCCACCTGCTGTAAGAGATGTGGGTTCCATCCCCAGGGCGGGAAGATCCCCTGGAGGAGGGCATGGCAGTCCACTCCAGGATTCTCGCCTGGAGAATCCCATGGACAGAGGAGCCTGGTGGGCTACAGTCCATGGGGTGGCAAAGAGTCCGACAAAGATTTAGCGACTAAACCTGTTGTGTAGAGCTTACATCGTATCTCTGTGGGCCGTCCTTTCTGTGGCATAATAACAATACAAGCAACAGCGATCACACAGCTGAGAATAAAGCGGTCCCAGCTCCACAACGTGGGGTGAGATAGGCCGTGGCGGACAATTAAATAAGAAAGGATCCTTTATGAATATGCTTTTACGGGTATGGAGAGACCCGCAGTGGGGAGAGTTACGCTCTGGATAGCTATGCCGTCTCCAAACATTTAGAAAGAAAACGCCCTCAACTTTAGAGCATTTTAGAGTCTAAAGGACAGGGCTACAGCCTGTCTGCCTGATGGCTTCTAGCTCAGTCTCCCATGGTGCTTGAGGTGTTTCTTTTAAGCCGATACCTCTGGGTCACTTTATTACACTTTCAGCCAGAGTCCCCTTCTTGGTGACAGAGAAAGGGTCCTCCTGGAAAGAAGCCATGTTCTTCAAAATGCTCAGAGGTATTGAGTTTGTAAAATAGCAGAAACATCCTGAGCCATGGATGTAATGGCTTAAGGGGAGGATTTTATTTTGGGCAAAAAAAAAAAAAAAAAAGAAAGAACACAACCACCTCTTAATATGATACCGGGGTCTACTGTAGATCTCAAAGATTCAAAAAAATGCTCTGTTTTACTCACGACGGATGAGTAGCAGAAACGCATCGGAAGTCAGATTTGTTTTTAATGAGTGAGGGTAGGAAGACGTGCTGATCTAATTAAATAAAATGTAATCAATACGTGTGATCATACTAGCAAAAGCCTGCTTGCCAGCCAAGACACGTCAGAGAGGTGGATACAAAACTGGTTACGTTAATATACAACACTCATTAAAGAGATAAAATATTCTACTGATCCACACTACGGAGGACTATTCTACTGATTTACACTACTAAGGTGTGGAAAATGTAAGCTAATTTACATGCAACATTTTAAGAAGCAGAAATGAAAGAAGGCGGGCTTGTACGAGCTGTATGCCAAAGCCCTGAGTATAATGAATCCTTCTTACCGATCTCATTAGGCGGAATGTTCTGGCCGCCTTTGTTTTTCCGAGTACGTGTTCATCATTTGACTGACTAGTGTGGCATCACAGAGAAGGTTAGAAAGAAACTCAGAAGTGGCTTCATCTGAACTCATCAGTCACAGAGATTTAAGACATCTGTCAAAATCACGCAGATAGTTAGGGAAACAGCTAGAAGCTAAAAGAGGGCTGCAGTCACCTTGTCCAAAGGACAATGCTCCTCCCAAGGTTTAAATGAAACGAAACAAAAGTTTTCTTGTCTTCACCACAGTCGGTGACCCTTGTCAGGTTCAATGTGCTCTTAACACAAACCAACAAACAAAACTCTACGGCCACGTTCAAGGATCTCCTAAACACCTCGCTGAGAAAAACGCTGAGTTCAGGGAACCACAAGGGAAGGGAGTACGAGAGAAGCGGTAAAAAGGGGAGAAAAAAAAAGAAAGGTAATACGGCAAAAATCTTGAGCAACCTGTTGACGGTGCCATTGACCAATTGACTTTTGTCCAATTTTGTGCAGAGGGGGCCAATGACCTTAGCACCAGAGACATCGCTGGAGCACACAGGAAGTGAATGGGAAGTTCAGAACTCACGGATTTTTCGATCCCTCTGTTTTACTCAAACACTCTGGCTTTCCCTGCACTTTGCAGAAAAAAAAAAAACAAAAAAAAAACCCTGAGGCTGAGAAGCCGTGCAAGAGAAAGCTCAGGCGTGCACACTCAGCTGTGTCCCTGAGTTGTGCCCAACTCTGCAACCCTTTGGACTGCAGCCCGCCAGGCTCCTCTGCCCATGGGATTTCCCAGGCAAGAATACTGGAGTGGATTGCCATTTCACCCTCCAGGAGGTCTTCCCGCTCTAGGGATCAAACACGTCTCCTATGTCTGCTTGCACTGCAGGCGGATTCTTCACCCGCTGAGCCATCAGGAAAGTCGCAAGAGAAAGCGCAGTCAACATGATTTCACGTGGATGTGCAACGCGCAGTTTACCGAGTAACACCTCAGGGACTTCCCTGGTGCTCCAGTGCTAAAGAATCTGCCTTCCGATGCGGGGGACGCGCAGGTCTTGATCCCCGCTTGGGGAACTAAGATCCCACATGCCGAGGAGCCACTGAGGCCGCTCACCACAACTATTGAGTCCCTACATCCACAACTAGAAAATCCAAGCACTACAACAACAACAACAAATACCAGATGACACACAGAAAAAAATCCCAGATGATGCAACTGAGATCCCAAGTGTTACAAGTGAGACCTGACGCAGCCAAGTGAAATACACATTAAAAAAATATCTTCTAGAAAGGAAAAAATTCACTAAGAAGTCTTTCGGGTTCCTCTAAAGAACATGCCACGTTGCTCAGGAAATAGGGTAACCTGCTTAGGGAGGAGGGACACAGAGAGCAAGTGAATCCCCGCCATCCTCGCAGACGCAGCAAGAAGGCACCCCAATGAGAAGCCCAAGATCCTCAGTTAGGGAGTAGCCCTCACTTGCCCAAACTAGAGAAAGCCCACGCACAGCAATGAGAACCCAGAGCAGCCAAAAATTAAAATAAATACATAAAGAAAGCATAACGGGAGGAAAGAATAAATGCTTGACTCTTTTCCCTGCATTCATCTCTTTGATCAGCAGCTCACAGACCCAGACTCCCTGGCGCTGTATCCATTGGTAACCTCAACCGCATCTATGGTTAAGATGCTTATTATACGCTGCTTACCTGTTGTTTGATCCCTGAGTTGGGAAGATCCCCTGTAGGAGGAAATGGCTACCCACTCCAGTATTCTTGCCTGGGGAATCCCATGGGCAGAGGAGCCTGGCGTGCTACAGTCCACAGAGTCACCACGACTGAGCGACTAACACTTTCACTTTACCCGCCATGCTTAGCATTTGTCTGCTGACTTTTCTTTGGAACACAAACAAAAACAAACAAACAACAACAACAAAAAAAAAACCCAGCACGTGCTGTCTCTAATGATGTCAGACACACAGGCAGAAACTCAGAAGAAACAAGCTAGGAGGCAGGAAAAGTTGCAGCCACTCGTAAAGTTCAGACTGAAGACCGTGGTTGCTTAGTTGCTAAGTCATGCCTGACTGTTTGTGACTTCATGGACTGTAGCCCGCCAGGCTCCTCCGTCCATGGGATTCCCTAGGCAAGAACACTGGAGCGGGTTGCCGTTCCCCTCTCCAGGGGATCTTCCCCACCCAGCGACTGATCCTGCGTCTCTTGCATTGGCAGGCAGATTCTTAACTGCAGAGCCACCCGGGAAACCCACAGACGGAAGTTACAGGGATGCATACCGACGCTCCAATCCATCTCCTCAGCGGCATCCCCGTAGGAGCCGTGTTGACTTTTGCCGGCAAAGTCCTTCGAAGAGAAGTGAGCCGTGTGTACATGCAGGTAAGACAGGACAAGCAGGAAAGGGGTCTCAGCATTCCTGAAAGAAAGAGAAAAATCCAAGGGCAAAATAAGCATGTTGGATGCTGTTTGTTGTTGCTGTTTGATTCTGAAAGTGAAAACGCTTATTCCCTTGGTTGAAAAAAAAAGAGAGAGAGAGAGAAATATCCAGCTTGCAAAAATAAAATCAAACTGTGAGGATTTTCCCCCTTGGTTAAAAAAAAAGAAGGGAAATATCCAGCTTGCAAAAATTAAATCAAACTGTGAGGATTTTCCCCCTTGGTTAAAAAAAAGAAGGGAAATAAATAAAATCAAACTGTGAGGATGTCCCCCCTGGGAATAGAGGTGTCATCAGTGGAACCCGGGGAATGTAGGCTGGATGAATTGGTCATCCTGTCCTTCTCACTTCCTCGGGTGTGATGGACAGCTTGCTCTTTTGGACGAACGAAGATCCCCTGGACAAGGGAAAGGCAACCCACTCCAGGATTCTTGCCTGGAGCATCCCATGGACAGAGGGGCCTGGCAGGCTACGGTCCATGGGGTTGCAAGAGTCGGACACGATTGAGCGACTAAATCACCCACTCCAGTATTCTGGCCTAGAGAATTCCATGGACTGTAGAGTGCATGGGGCTGCAAAGAGTCGGACACAGCTGAGCAACCCGCACTTTTTTTTAAGAACCTACGCTCAGCTGTCCTTCCAGAGAGACGGCAGGAAACGACGCTCACAGTCCCATCTCTCTTCCTCTCTATGACCTTGAAAACTAAAGGAACACTTGAGCAAGCTGGCAGGAGGGAGATCTCCCCATAACAGCTTCACTGCATTTTTTCTTTTAGCTAAAGCACTTCAGTAAACAATTTGGAAAATTTACTGCGTCCAGCCTCTCAGGCTGTGTGAAGAGATAGAACTTTTTGTCTGCTCCACGCCTTCTCTCTATTTGTTACAAATACAGAAGGCAGCTCTCTGCACCTTGCCAGCAATCGGTGATCATGCCAATCTCAGAATCGCAAAGATTTACATCCTGTCCTCCCCTGGGAGTGAAATCCAGGCAGGAAGACAGCTACAATGTAATTCTCCTGCCTGTCAAGAAGGTTTTGCATAGTATATTCCTCTTCTGAGAAAGAAAGTGTCAATCCTGTCCGACTCTTTGCCCACCAGACTCCTCTGTCCATGGGATTCTCCAGGCAAGAATACTGCAGCAGGTTGCCATTCCTTCTCCAGGGGATCTTCCTGACCTCGGGATCAAACTCAAGTCTCCTGCACTGCAGGCAGATTCCTTACCTGCTGAGTCATCCAGGTGAAATTTGTTGACATAGTTACTAAGTCATATCAGACTCTTTCAACCCCAAGGACTGTAGCCCTCCAGGCTCTTCCGTCCGTGGGATGCTCCAGGCAAGAATATTAGAGTGGGTTGGCATTCCCTTCTCCAGGGGATCTTCCTGATCCCAGGATTGAACCTGGGTCTCCCGCATTGCAGGCAGTTTCTTTACCTTCTGAGCCATCAAGCAGAGCCTCTTCTTCTGACAATCTGAGCTTTCCCTGAGCGTTCCTATTTGCGTCGGCATCAGGAATAATCGGAATGCAAATACACATGTCTATGGATGGCTTCCGAAGGCCCTCGGAAGCTGGCAATTGGACTAAGGTATAAACCAAGAGCTGGTGAAGGACAGGGAAGCCTGCCCTGCTGCAGTCCATGGGGTTGCAAAGAGTCGGACACAACTGAGCGACTGACCCACAACCATAAACCAGACAGCGGTAACAACAGCCGGCCAGCCGGAGTTCAGGTGACCCACACTCTGCACTCACAGATGGACACGCCCTGCTGTTCATTTCATCCGCCGGAGCCTCTCGCAAGTACTCTTGCCCACACGGCACCAGGCACTCAGAATATAAAGCCAGGATGGACCACGCCCTGCCTTCCAGCCACCCAGAGTTCAGAGGAGACCATTCAGAGTTGGCTGGTCTGAGCTGCTTAAAGTGCTGTGACCGAATGTATCAGAGGATGGATACAGACGAGGAGCGTGAGCGGCGGTCAGAAGCCGCTCCTGGAGAGGGTGTGCAAAGTTCCTGCCGTGCGTCAGTGTGTGTGGGCGCTTTCCACAGCTGTGTCAGGGTCTAAGCCACTATCCCTCCAGCCACACTATTCAGACATGGAAGGGGACGATGGTGGAGATACAACCTGAGCTCTTAAAAGCATGGCTTCATGGCACGTGGCCCCAGGCTCTTCATTCAAACACACTTCAGAATACATTTTTAATTTTTTAACAGATATGTTTTTGATGTGGATATAACTTTTAAAGTCTTTATTGACTTTGCTACAATATTGCTTCTGATTTATGTTGTGTGTTTGTTTTTTGTTTTTTTTTTGTCACGAGGCATGTGGGATATTACCTCCCTGACCAGGGACCACACCCTACAATATTGCTTCTCTTTTTATGTTGTGTGATTATTATCTTTTTTTTTTTTTTTTTGTCATGAGGCATTTGGGATCTGACCTCCCTGACCAGAGATCACACCCCACACCCCTTGGCTTGGAAGGCAAAGTCTTAACCACTGGACCACTGGAAAAGTGTTGAGTTTTTAAAACCAAAAAATTATCTATATAGATTTTTACACTGAATGAAAGATATCACTAATGGGGCTTCCCAGTGGCACAGTGGAAAAGAATCCGCCTGCAATGCAGGAGACCTGAGTTCAATCCCTGGGTCTGGAAGATGCCCTGGAGGAGGACATGGCAACCCATTCCAGTGTTCTTGCCTGGAAAATCCCACGGACAGAGGAGCCTGGTGGGCTGCCGTCCATGGGGTCACAGAGTCAGACACGACTGAGCCTTCTGGGAGACCCTAAAAGGACACTTTTATGAAACACAAGACATATCTGGAAATGAGCTTCAGTGAAAATGGTTAGTATACATTTTACTTCTTGTTATACACTTTACAGATATATATATATATAATCAATGAAAATGGTTAGCATGCATTTTACTTCTCATTATACACTTTAAAGATATATATATATATAATCAATGAAAATGGTTAGCATGCATTTTACTTCTCATTATACACTTTAAAGATATATATATATATAATCAATGAAAATGGTTAGCATGTATTTTACTTCTCATTATACACTTTAAAGAAATATATATAAAATCAATGAAAATGGTTAGTATGTATTTTACTCTGACTTTATATATATATATATCTTTAAAGTATATAGCAAGAAGTAAAATATATACTGTTTTCACTGAAGCTCATTTTCGGATCTGTCTTGTGTTTCATAAAACATATATAAAGAGACGGATATATAGATATTTGTATATATATATAGATATATCTGAGATATTTATGTATCTGAGATTTCTGTCTCTCTGACGGATGATTTATGTCTCTCCATATATAGATATCTGTGCTGTGCTGTGCTAAGTTGCTTCACTTCTGTCCGACTCTTTGCAACCCCATGGACTGTAGCCCACCAGGCTCCTCTGTCCATGGGATTCTCCAGGCTAGAATACTGGAGTGGGTTGCCATGCCCTCCTCCAGGGGATCTTCCCGACCCAGGGATTGAACCTGCAAACTCCTACGTCTGCTGCACTGGCAGGGAGGTTCTTTACCACGAGCGCCACCTGGGATGCCCTAAGGACTGTGCTATAGACATGAGCTTATCTAAGTATTCCCAGGTGTGTTCCCCTTTCGGGGACTGGAACCTGGCCTCACACATTTGGAGCAGGGGTGTTGAACTCCCTAACCTTCTTCCAAATAACCCACACTCAGACCTGGTTGGAAAGTCTGCAGTCAGGGCAGAAGCAGAGAAGGCAGCAAGCTTGTTACAGGCCACTCAGGAGAGCCCTCAGAGTTAGATGTGGGCTTTAATCCACTAGGTACTGTGTACTTGTGGGGCTGTGGATATCACTCTCAACTTCTGAGCCTCAGATTCCCCCACAAGAAGACACCTCAACCCTCATCTCCCAGGGTCCTTTTGTACCATGTAAGGCGGGGTGGGGGGTGGGGCGGGAACTCCCTGGTGGTCCACTGAGTAACACTCCGCATTTCCAATGCCGGGGGCCTGGGTTTGATCCCTGGTCAGGAAACTATATCCCACACGCTGCCACTAAGAGTTTGCAAGACTCAACTAAAAAGACCCATATGCCCCAACCAAAGATCGAAGATGCTACATGCCTCAGCTAAGACCTGGTTCAGCCAAAAATAAAAAATTTAAATTAAAAAAAAAAGAGGTACTGGGTATGAAATGTGCCCAAGAATATGTGCATATAACTGATGTGTTAACTAACCAGCATCTGCTAAAACCTGAACATGCCCCTAGGTGGGCACCCAACCTGGATCTAGTTTATAAAGCACGGGACAGAGTCATGAGCAGGGAGAAAGCTACGATGAATGAAGGACCCTTCTTCAGGGCACAAAAGGAGAGTTAAGGATCTCTAAGAAATCTACAAGTCACTCCTGCCTGTCAGAGCAACGAGGATTGCTTGTTAGTAACAGTGTGTTTTGGGCTTACCTGGTGGCTCAGCCGTACGGAATCTGCCGGGGGCCAGCGTGAGGAGCTCCGCCCAGGGCAAAGGTCACGAGGAAGGAGGCTTGGCATACGCAAAGGCGTGATCAAGCCTCAGGAAAACCCCTTTTCCCGAGCATCTAACCCCCAAACCAGACTCTGTTTTATGCTCTCACCTACACCTCTGACTTTACAGGGGGCTCTCCCCCATAACCGTTTCTCTTGGAGAAGGAGTAAACCTGCAGCTCCAAGGCAATAAAAATTCTTGGGTGTGACAAGTGTTTCAGCTTACGGACTCCTCTGAAGGTTATCTAGCCCACTTGTATAGGTTCGTCTGGCCACATGTGATTGTTTACAGCCTCCCAACCTGAGAGGCACGAGATGTTTTAGACTTACTAAAGCAAATTCTTTTGGGGAGTTAGAAATTATTAGTATAATGGGTTGGTTAGGAATTATATTGGTGAAGGGTTTTTCATTTGTTGTGCCAATAATTGCTGCTAATTCCCTGCTCTGGGTGGGACAAGGATGTCTCAGGTCAAACCTCTCTGCTGACAGATTAGCTTGTATGACAGGATTATTCATACTCCTGCCACTACGTACATGATTGTTTACTACCTCTTAACCATAAACAGCACAGAGAGTTTTGGAGTATTTTGAGAAAAAAAAAAAGCACAGGGCTTTTTCTTCTTGTTGAGTCAATGACTGCCGCCAGGCCTCCATATCCTTAGGCACTGGGAATATATTAATCAATGTATTTGGACTATAGAAAAGGAAATATAGTAGTTTTTAAGGCTAGCAATACTAGACTTTTTGAGTTAATGGATTTTCTCTTTTGTAATAGATCACTGTACTTTGTTATAAATCACTGTGTCTTTGCTATGTGAAAATGTAAATTTATCACTACCTTAAGACTAAATAGATCTTAAGGGGAACATTGGTGAAAGGATTTTCATTTGTTGGGCTGATGTTTGCTGCTAAATCTCCATATTCCCTGCCCTTATAATGAATATAACTAGCATATAGGAGAAATAAGCATTAACCTTTAAGCATATAGGAGAAATAAGTATTAACCTTTAAGATTAATCATGTTAACCTTGGGTTAAATAAATTCCTTTCTTGATTGTAACTCACTACACCCTCACCCTATAGGAATGTAACTTTATTTGGAGGGTGGTGCCTGGTTTAAGAAAAAACACCCTTGGAAAAAATAAGTTTTCAGTTATCAGAAAGAAAGGATCATAAAATCCCTAAGACCTTTTTATGTGAAGCACCTGATTTTGATAAAGGTCAGGACTTTATCCCGCGTGACTCTGTATTCATCCCTATATGTAACAAAAGGTATATAAACAAACCCAAAAATAAAGAAATTGGATCAGTTTCCGGAAAGACTGATTCCCCCATGTCGTTTCTTTCTTGCTCCCAGTTTTTCTGGCTGAATTCCCATCTGGAGCATGGATACTATTCCACATAATCCAAGTTATTCAGCCTCTTTTTCTCCACTAATCTTCCTACTACACTATCTGTTTCTAATCTCTCTATATATCTGTAATTAAAGATGTATTTTTCCAAGGACGCCGATGCCGTCCCCACCTTCAAATTCCCTGGATCCATCGGGGCTGAACCCCGGCAGGAATCCACTTGCCCAAGCAGGAGACCTAAGAGTTTGCAGCTTTGACTGAGTTTGGTCCCTGGGTCAGGAAGCGGCCCTGGAGAAGCAAACGGCTAACCCACTCCAGTACTCCTCAGTACTTCTGTTACTGACTAGCCCTGAATCTACATCTCATAAAGGCGGTTGCTGTCGTTCAGTCATGTCCTGTCCTTCGCGACCCCAGGGAATGCAGCCCACCACACTCCTCTGTCCATGGGATTCTCCAGGCAAGACTACTGGAGTGGGCTCCCATTTCCTTCTCCAGGGGATCTTCCCAACCCAGGGATTGAACCCAGGTCTCCCACATTGCAGGCAGATTCTTTACCATTGAGCCAACAAAGAAGCCCCATAACGGTGTTAAGAGCTGCATTTGTCAGGATACTCTGGTCAAAGAGATAACACACTTATGTGCCTTCAGATCCTTGAGAAAACTTTTTAAATGTGGCATCATCAGCACTCATTACAGTTCTCTGGTCCCATATTAAAGTGATTCTGTCAAGATCCTTAAGTACAACAATTCAGCAAATCAGATATCTTCTCTAATAGAACTATGTCACCCAAAAAATAGTTTTACCTAGATGCTTCTTTTTTAATGCAATGATAACTTTTATTGGGATATATCTTTACTAGACTTATTATGGTCATCGTTTCGTAATGTATTTAAGTGGCAAATCACCATGTTGTATACCTGAAATTTAGCATAATATTGTCCATCAACTATATTTCAAAATTAATTTTAAAAGTTTTTAATGAGGACAGCTCAGAGAGAAAAAATAAATTAAAAACCAAAAAAAAAAAAAAAAAACATGAGTAAGCAGCTAACTTAGATGCTTTTTAAATCTTTCCGTCTTCAGATAATGCACGTGAGAAGTGCCTTAAGAAGGGCGCTCTGGCACACACACGGTAGTATTTCAACTAATACTGACCACTTATATATTGCTCCAACACGGGCAACAGGCATTTCCTGGGCTGCCCAAAAAGTTCATTTGGGTTTTTCGTTAAGATGTCACTTCACAGTCCATGGGATTCTCCAGGCCAGAATACTGGAGTGGGTAGCCTCTCCCTTCTCCAGCGGATCTTCCTGAGCCAGGAATCGAACTGGGGTCTCCTGCATTGCAGGCAGATTCTTTACCAACTGAACTCTCAGGGAAGCCTAAGATGTCACAGAAAACTCCAAGTGAACTTTTTGGCCAACCTGATGCATTGGAATCACCCCTTTGAAGACAAAACCCTTTAAAAATAACTCAGTAACCACAACCACCAACTATAATATTGCTAGAATATCCTAAACATCTAGTTCTGAAAGAAAATTGCAGAAACCTGAGTAAAATCAAGATAAACTGGTTGGACAGCCAAGTATTAGAGAAATGCAAATTCAATCTGCAATGAGGTCCTAGCTGACACCAGTCAGAACAGCCAGCATCCGAAAGTCTACAAATAGGGACTTCCCTGGTGGTCTAGTGGTTAAGACTCTGTGCTTCCCATGCAGGAGGCCTGGGTTCGATCCTCGGTCGGGAAATTTACATCCCACATGTTGTGCAGCATGGCAAAAAATTAAACAGACAACAAAAAGTCTACAAATAATAAATGCAGGAGAGAGTATGCAGAAAGACAACCCTCCTACACTGCTGGTGGCAATGTGAATTTGTGCAGCCACTATGGAGAACAATATGGAAATTCGTTAACTTAAAAATAAAACTATCACATGATCCAGAAATCCCACTCCTGGGCATGGTTTTCTGGACAAACCCATCACTAGAAAAGATATATACACCTTAATCTTTATGACAGTGCTATTCTGAAAAGCCAAGATATGGAAACGATGTAAAGGTCCACCAGCAGAGGAACTGGTAAAGAAAATGGAATATTACTGAGCCATGAAAAAGACGGAGATAATGCCATTAGTAGCAACATGGATGGAGCTAGAGATGGTCACGCATAGTGAAGTTAGGTCACACAGAGAAAGGCAAATACCATATGATATCACTTGTGAAATCTAAAAAAAAAAACCAGTGCAATCGAACTTATTTACAGAACAGAAATAGCCTGATGGACATAGAAAACAAATGTATGACTGGTTACCAAAGGGGACAGTGGAGGGGGTAAAAATTAGGAGTTTGGGATTAACAGATACACACACTACTATATATGAAATAGATAATCAACAAGGACCTGCTGCCCACAGCACAGGTAATTATATTCAATTATAATAAACCTATAATGGAAAAGGATCTGGAAAGTATTATCTATCTGTACATTATAGACAAAACCGAATCACTTTGCTGTACCCCTGAAACTAACATAACATTGTAAATCAACGCTGCTTCAATTTAAAAATAAATAAAAATTTAAAAGTTTAAAAAGATAAACTGTCTGAGATTCAATACCCTCGGGCTAATCAAATGTTTTTGGATCCCCTCTCAAGATCATACGCTGAGGAATCCATTAAAATTCCTTCTAATCGTAGGAATATTCACATATCATATAGTTTCAATCATCTGTGTCAAAATACCACCTGCTGCAAAAGACGGACTCGCCCTGGAAGTTAAGTGTCACTCCTGAACCCTGTCATTTAAAAGGGGCAGTATATTATTCATCTCCCCCTGGCAGGTTTCTGAGAGATTTCTGGTGAGTGGAGACGGACATAAGAAGGTTTCGCTGTTTCAGCAAGCTTTTCGAGCATGAGTCTGTTGTATTTTGGCTGAAATGTGTAGGTCTGACATCCACAGAGTACCATTCTACTTCAGAACAGCCTTTCTCTTATTTATAAAACAGTGAGGTTAACCCAGGAGGTTAACCTTAATAGTGTAAGGTTATACTTACACTACTATTACTTACTTAAAAGTGTAAGGTTATACTTAGTGTAAGGTTACACTTATTAAGGGTAACTTAATAGTGTGAGGTTAACTCCTTCCCAGGAGATAATAAGAGCTTTGTCAGCCACGCAGATTGGCACTCCTTCCTGAGTCACGATGTCAATTTAGTGTCACAACCGGATTATTTTTTGAGAAAATGAAAACGGAATCAGGTAGAAAGCATCAGAAGCAATCCCTGTGAGAAGAAGTAATTCCTTTTGGGAAAGGTTTCAGCTAAACATCTGCGTGTGACCTCTTATCGGATGATGGTGTAAAGTGCACGTCTTCCAAAGTTCAAAAGCTTTTTCTGCCTTCTAGAAAAACGTAGCCAGGGAGTCGCAAAGAGTCGGATATGTGTGTTAGTCACCCAGTCGTGTCCAACTCTTTGCGACCTGGTGGACTGTAGCCCGCCAGGCTCCTCTGTCCATGGGATTCTCCAGGCACGAATACTGGAGTGGATGGCCATGCCCTCCTCCAGGGGGATCTTCCCTCAAAGAGTTGGACACAACTGAGCAACTAACACTTCCACTTTCTTTTTCAGGCAGCTTAACAAGAGGAGAAACCTGTAGAGGGCCTTCCCTGGAGTAAGTGGTTAATAACTCGCTTGAAGTTACTTAGCACACGCACACGCACACACACACACACACACGAGCACTGTGAACACATCCCAGGTGGCTCAATGGTAAAGAATCCACCCACCCACACAAGAGACCCAGGTTAGACCCCTGGGTCGGGAAGATCCCCCCGGAGAAGGAAACGACAACCCACTCCAGTATTCTTGTGTGGAGAATCCCATGGACAGAGGAGCCTGGTGGGCTACAGTCCACGGCGTGGCAAAGAGTCAAACACGACTGAGCATACACACACACTAATTTGCACAGGATGGGGGTGGGGGGGGGACCTGGCAAAGCGACTCTGGGAGGAGCAAGCCCATAGCATTGCAATTCCCAAGACCCGCCTAGGTCAGTTCAGTTCAGTTGCTCAGTCACGGCCGACTCTTTGCAACCCCATGGACTGCAGTACGCCGGCCTCCCTGTCCATCACCAGCTCCCCAGAATTTACTCAAACTCATGTCTATGGAGTCGGTGATGCCATCCGACCATCTCATCCTCTGTCGTCCCCTTCTCCTCCCGCCTTCTATCTTGCCCAGCATCAGGGTCTCTTCCCCTTGCTCCCAACACACACCTCTGCAAAGCACGCCATCTCATTTTCCACGTGCATCCTTTGGAGACATCCCCCGCAAGCACAGGAGTTTGCAAACGTGGCTCGCCGGGCAGTGCGGTCCCTCCTCCCCTCTACCTCCGCCCAGACCCCGGAGATGGCACCGTCCATGCGTTGCAGGCACCGTCGGGCCGGGAGAGGTGACCCACCGACGTAAGAAGCGGGCGGCGTCCGCCGTGAGCCTCTGCGTGAGGTTGTCGTAGGACATGGGCTGCTGCGTGACGTCACGGTTCCGCATCAGGAAGCAGTTGAGCGGCCGGAAATAGTGCAGGAAGCCGAGCAGGAGGCCGAGGAGTAGGGCGGCCAGGAGGAAGAGGAAGAGGAAGACGCAGGGGGGCGCCTGGCAGAGCCGCAGCCACTTGAGCATGGCCAGGGTCAGCAGGGCCACGGCGATGAGCTGCAGGGGCACGAACACCAGCAGCCGGAAGGCCCGGGTGAACACGCTGCCCTCGCCCGGCTTGCAGTCCCGCAGGTTGGTCAGGGGCAGCCCGTGGAAGTAGTCGAAGCCGTGGCTGGTCGGGTGGTGACAGAAGTCGCCGCGGTCGTGGCAGCTGATACCCAGGTGCCACTTGCCTGAGGGCGCAGACCACAGGGGCGGCGAGTTTAGAGCCAGCGGAACCCATCCTCCCACCCCCCCAGCTCAGCTTTGGACACCTGTGGGCTGACATCTTGTAGGGCCTCTCTGTTCAATCATCATCTATTCAATCCCCTTCAGCTCCTTTTCCCTAAACGGTCTAGGGTAGGAACTACTCATGCCACCAGAAAACAAGAGGCGATTTGGGGACTGGAAGATCCAGGGGATCTTCCCAACCCAGGGATGGAACCTGGGTCTCTTAAATCTCCTGCACTAGCAGGCAGATTACCACTGAGCTACTAAGGAAGCCCCAGTATTATACTTCATAGGCAGGAAAAAAAAAAACTACAGAAGAAAACACCAATGTTTTTCTGGGACAGGTGTCTTTTATTTTTATATTTTTTTAATATTCTCTTTTTTTTCTTTCTTTTTTTTCTTTTTTCTTTGACATGTAGTCCCTAAGTCATGTCCAGCTCTTTGCAACCCCAGGGACTGTAGCCCGCCAGGCTCCTCTGTCCATGGGATTCTCCAGGCAACAATACCAGAGTGGGTTGCTGTGCCCTCTTCCAGGGGATCTTCCTGACCCAGGGATCGAGCCCACATCTCTTATGTCTCCTGCACTGGCAGGTGGGTTCTTTACCACTAGGGACACCTGGGAAGCCTGTTTTGGACATGGACGACTTTCAAAGTCACAACACTGCTTTGCATCTGCTGGATCATGGAAAAGGGAAGAGAGTTCCAGAAAAACATCTATTTCTGCTTTATTGACTATGCCAAAGCCTTTGACTCTGTGGATCACAATCAACTGTGGAAAATTCTGAAAGAGATGGGAATACCAGACCACCTGACCTGCCTCTTGAGAAATCTGTATGCAGGCCAGGAAGCAACAGTTAGAACTGGACATGGAACAACAGACTGGTTCCAAATAGGAAAAGGAGTATGTCAAGGCTGTATGTTGTCACCCTGCTTATTTAACTTATATGCAGAGTACATCATGAGAAACGCTGGGCTGGAAGGAGCACAAGCTGGAATCAAGATTGCCGGGAGAAATATCAATAACCTCAGATATGCAGATGACACCACCCTTATGGCAGAAAGTGAAGAGGAACTAAAAAGCCTCTTGATGAAAGTGAAAGAGGAGAGTGAAACAGTTGGCTTAAAGCTCAACATTCAGAAAACAAAGATCATGGCATCTGGTCCCATCACTTCTTGGGATGGGGAAACAGTGGAAACAGTGTCAGACTTTATTTTTGGGGGCTCCCAAATCACTGCAGATGGTGACTGCAGCCATGAAATTAAAAGACGCTTACTCCTTGGAAGGAAAGTTATGACCAACCTAGATAGCATGTTGAAATGCAGAGATATTACTTTGCCAACAAAGGCCCATCTAGTCAAGGCTATAGTTTTTCCAGTGGTCATGTATGGATGTGAGAATTGGACTGTGAAGAAAGCTGAACACCAAAGAACTGATGCTTTTGAACTGTGGTGTTGGAGAAGACTCTTGAGAGTCCCTTGGACTGCAAGGAGATCCAACCAGTCCATCCTAAAGGAGATCAGTCCTGGGTGTTCATCGAAAGGACTGATGCTGAGGCTGAAACTCCAATACTTTGGCCACCTGATGCAAAGAGCTGACTCATTGGAAAAGATCTTGATGCTGGGAGGGATTGGGGGCAGGAGGAGAAGGGGACGACAGAGGATGAGATGGCTGGATGGCATCACTGACTCGATGGACTTGAGTCTGAGTGAATTCCGGGAGTTGGTGATGGACAGGAAGGCCTGGCGTGCTGCGATTCATAGGGTCGCAAAGAGTCGGACATGACTGAGCAACTGAACTGAACTGAACTGAAACATTTCTTATAAAATGTGAAGTGCATCAGTGAATTAGTGAGCACGTCACACAAGAGAAAAAGTGATGGTGGCTTTATGACAAGATGTGGGAAGGAAGAGAAGGGTTGTTTTGCTCCCATGAGATTTTCCATGATTTGTCTGATGACCTACATAGACCCAAGCTCATCAAAGGAAAGGGGAGAAGGATTCATTTCCTATCAAGAGAATAAAATCAATGGGAATGTCGAATGAGAAACATTCAGATGCAATTTTATTACTGCTGTGTAAGATGAAAATCTTTATCAATAGTATGGTGTGGGTGTGGGTGTCGGTGTGGGTGTGGGTGTGTGGTGGTGTTTGCTGTGTGTGTGCACAACTATGCATTTTTCTGTTATCTACCGTATATTTCAACTTTCTGCCTCTGCGTCTCATCCATCCAACATCCAACATCCACTCATTCACCATCCACCATTCATTCATGCATCCAGTCACTCACCCACTGACCCCCTCACCCCTTCAGCCAGCCAATCAGTATCCACTATTCATCCACCCACCCATCTATGGATTCACTGTTCATCCATCCATCCAATATCCATCGTCCACCTACCATCCATCCATCATCCATCCATCTACCATCCATCCAACCAGCACCCACCATCCATCTACCATCCACCCATCATCCATTATCTATCCATCCATCCATCAATCCAGTATCCGCTATCCATCTACCATCCATCCATCATCCATCCATTATCCATCTACCATGTACCATCCATCCATCCATCCAGTATCCACCGTCTATCTACCATCTACCATCCATCCATCATCCATCCACCTACCATCCATCCATCCATCCATCCAATATCCACCATCCACCTTCCATTTACCATCCATCCATCATCCATCCACCCACCATCCATCCATCCATCCAGTATCCACCATCCACCTACCATCTACCATCCGTCCATCATCCATCCACCATCCATCCATTCACTATCCATCCATCAGCATCCACCATTCATCCATTTATCTAGTATCCATCATCTACCTACAATCCATCCATTATATATCCATCCATCCATCCACCCTGCATCCATCCATCCAGTATCCACCATCCACCTACCATCTACCATCCATCCATCACCCATCCATCCATCACCCATCCATTCATCCACCATCCATCCATCAGCATCTACCATTCATCCAGTAGCCATCCTCTGTGTATCATCCATCCATCATCCATCCACCCACCATCCATCCATCCAGTATCCACCATCCACCTACCATCTACCATCCATCCATCATCCATCTCCCTTCTCCCATACAGCATCCATTCATCCACCATCCATCCATCCATCCAGTATCCACCATCCATCTACCATCCACCCATCATCCATCCACCATCCATCATCCATCCCTCCACTATCCATCCGTCAGCATCCACCATTCATCCATTTATCTAGTATCCATCATCCACCTACAATCCATCCATTATGTATCCATCCATCCACCATCCACCCAGCATCCACCCATCTATCCAGTAACCACCATCTACCTACCATCCATCCACCATTCACCCATCCATACAGTAGCCACCATCCACCCATCCAGTACCACCCATCCAGTATTTGCCATTCACCTCCCATCCCTCCATCATCCATCCACCTCTCCATCCATCCAGTATCCACCATCCACCTACCACCCATCTATCCACCATCCACCTACCATCCACCAGCATCCATCCATCCATCCATCCATCCATCCATCCAGCATCCACAGTTCATCCATCAGCCATTCACCCATCATCCATCTCATCTACTGAGCTACCTCTCCCAGTCTCTATCACCTGACTCAACTATCTCTCCATCTATCCATTTGTCCATCTGTCAGTCCATCTGTGTGTCTATCCTTATCTACCTATCACCGATCCATCCATCCATCGACACACATACACAGAGATACATAAATAAGGAGCACATCCACATTCAAACAGTGCATACAGATGCCTGCTCTTTTGATTTGGAGTTGAAATTGTTTCTTCCCTGTCTACAGCTGTGCAAATTCTATCAGCCGTGTCACCCTAAAGATGGCTGTGGTCACGCCCTCCCCACTCTCCCAACCACCCCGCCCAGCTCCTCAGTCCCCACACCCAGCTGCCCATACCTATCAGAGCCGTGGAATAGCCTTGATCCTTCAGAAGCTTGGCGAACGTAATCTCGCTGGGGGGCAGTCCTCCAGAAGAGGCCGAGAAGAGGAAGACTCCCACTTGGGACTGAGATGCTACTCCTGAGCAATGAGAAATCTACCATGAAGACGGGGAGGACCATTAGGACTGGGAGGAGGATGAGTGCTGCGGAGCAGGAGCCGGCAGGGGCGGGCGGGGGCGGGGGCAGGGGCGTTACCTGAGCGGACAGGGTACCGGCCGGTCATGAAGGCTGCCCTGCTGGGCGTGCAGAGGGGCGACGCTGCCAGGTGCTGTGTGAGCTTCGCGCCCCCTCTGGCCAGGCGGTCGATATTGGGAGTCCTGGAACAGAGACTCGGTCATTCATCATGATCTTAAGAAAGCTTCTTTGGGGGCTTTGCACAGTGAGTCGCTTCTCAGTAACCCAGGGAAACAGAGCCGTGTGTCTTGGTGGGAAGGGGATGACAGAGGATGAGATGGTTGGATGGCATCACTGACTCGATGGGCATCAGTTTGAGCCAATTCTGGGATACAGTGATGGACAGGGAAGCCTGGCGTGCTGCGGTCTGTGGGGTCACAGAGAGTCGGACACGACTGAACGACTGAGCCACAACACGTGGCGGGAAGAAGGGAAGGAAGGGGAACTGAAGCAGCCCCATGGCTCTGAGTAAGGATAAAACCACACTGAGGGCTCCACGATCAAGGTCAGCCCTCTCTGGGGGACCTCACTCGCCCAGGGCTCTGAGCTTCTGGTTTAGGAGGGAGACGACAAGTCCTGAGAATGGGCTGCTGGGACCAGGGGGATGGAGACGTTTCAAGGTCTCTCTCCTTCTCACCTGTCCCTGCCAGTTGCCTACGTATCCCCCCACCCCAGTCACCTCTGTGCCCCCAAACGGGAAAGCTCTGGGGGCAGCCTGACTCTCCTCTTCCCAACCACAGCCAAAGAGATGCTCTGAAGGAGTTCTCATCAGGCTCTGCCTGGTGGCTCAGACGGGAAAGAATCTGCCTGCAAGGCGGGAGACCTGGGTTCGATCCCTGGGTCGGGAAGATCCCCTGGAGGAGGAAATGGCAACCCACTCCAGTATTCTTGCCTGGGAAATCCCATGGACAAAGGAACCTGGTGGGTTACGTCCATGGGGTAGTAAAGACTCCGACATGGTTGAAGTAACTTAGCACACAGCACACACGTGTATATATATATATGCTGCTGCTAAGTCACTTCAGTCGTGTCCGACTCTGCAACCCCATAGACGGCAGCCCACCAGGCTCCCCCATCCCTGGGATTCTCCAGGCAAGAACGCTGGAGTGGGTTGCCATTTCCTTCTCCAATGCATGAAAGTGAAAAGTGAAAGGGAAGTCGCTCAGTCGTGTCCGACTCTTAGCGACCCCATGGACTGCAGCCCACCAGGCTCCTCCGTCCATGGGATTTGCCAGGCAAGAGTACTGGAGTGGGGTGCCATTGCCTTCTCCAGTGTACATATGCATATATATGCATATATATATATACTAAAACATTATTGTAGATCAATTGTACTTCAATTAAAAGAAAAAGAATTGGATGCTAATATGGAGAACAAGATAGATTTAGGATATTATTATGAATTTATTATTATAAATTCTTACCTATGACTTCTTTCTAAGCCCTTTTCTTTCTTTTGATAATTAGCAGACGGTAAACTGTAAAGACTTGATTGCAATTTTAAAAATTAAGACTCCTTAGTGGGACCAGTTGCCTATTACATTAATAAACTTTAGGAATATCACATCTAATAGCATATCTAATATGAACTGTTGTTGTTCCGTCATTAAGTTGTGTCCGACTCTTCTGGACGGCAAGGGAATTCCCTACAAGGGTGAAGAAGACGAAGCTCCTGCTTTTCGTGATCTTGGAGCACCATGGTTTACATGGATTGAGGGCAGTCTTGGTTTTCACTGTCTACACATAGCCTTACACATGGCGTGCAGCTGGAGGGGAGGGTGGGCTTTGCACGTCTCCGCGTGGTCTGTGTTCCACGAACGCCCGCCGCCAGTCACGGGGCGGCCAGCCTGTGGAGGGGGCCCTGTGCTGACCCATCGCCGCACCTGAGAGTCTTGTTGCCGTAGCAACCGGGGTCCCCGATGCCAAAGTCGTCAGCCATCAGCAGGACGAAGTTGGGCTTTGACGCCACCCGGCTCTGGGCTTCGCAGAGGAACAGCAGCAGAAGCAGAAGGGTCATCATGTCTCTGCAAAGGGCGAGGGCAAGAGAGTCACGAAGGATGCTGGCGGGAGGGACCGTTCTTCTCTGGGATCCTCCCTTCTCGCCCTCCCCCTGGAAGAAAGGGTACTGTCCACCCACCCACCCCGGATGGTACAGGATCCAAAGCAACTCAGACGTCATGTGCGTGCTAAGTCGCTTCAGTCGTGTCCGACTCTCTGTGACCCCAGGGACTGCAGCCCACAAGGCTCTTCTGTCCGTGGGATTCTGCAGGGAAGAATCCTGGAGAGGGTTACCATGCCCTCCTCCAGGGGATTTTCTCTGACACACGGACTGAACCCCAGTTTCTTACGTCTCCTGCGTTGGAGCCACCTGGGAAGCCTGAGACATCACCGTAGAAAGAACTGCATCCTCTCTGCCCTGTGTGTTTGTTTCTACAACAAACATTTCTTTCTCCCTGCACAGCGCTGACCTTTCCTTTCTACCTCAAACCAAAACACAGGCTCTGTCTGGAAAAATGAAAACACGGTCATCTCCTCTTGAAAAATGAAAACAATCATCTCTTTAAGGCAGGCTCTGTCAGCAGCTAAAAGTTCTCTACTCTGCACTAGAAAAGCAACAACAACAAAAAAAACAGGCGTTTCAGGATAATCCAGTTGTCGATGTCAACCCCTTTCTAAAATTAGCCGCGACTGTCACCTGTAGGTACAGCAGCTTTCAAAAGGGAAACCTGCAGGCGTGGGAGTGTCGCAAACCTTTCCAGGCTCAAGGAAGACAAGGTTCATTGCCTGGAGCAGCACTGGGTGCTCAGTTCAGTTCAGTTCATTCCAGTCGCTGAGTCGTGTCCGAGTATTTGCGACCCCATGAACTGCAGCACGCCAGGCCTGTCTGTCCATCACCAACTCCTGGAGTCCACCCAAACCCATGTCCATCACGTCAGGGATGCCATCCAACCATCTCGTCCTCTGTCGTCCCCTTCTGCGCCTGCCTTCAATCTTTCCCAGCAACAGGGTCTTTTCCAATCAGTCAGTTCTTTGCATCAGGTGGCCAAAGTATTGGAGTTTAAGCTTCAGCATCAGTCCTTTCAATGAACATCCAGGACTGATCTCCTTTAGGATGGACTGGTTGGATCTCCTTGCAGTCCAAGGGACTCTCAAGAGTCTTCTCAACACCACAGTTCCAAATCATCAATTCTTCTGCACTCAGCTTTCCTTACAGCCCAACTCTCACATCCACACATGATCACTGGAAAAACCTTAGCTTTGACTAGACGGACCTTTGTTGGCAGAGTAATGTCTCTGCTTTTGAATATGCTATCTAGGTTGGTCATAACTTTCCTTCCAAGGAGTAAGCGTCTTTTAATTTCATGGCCGCAGTCACCATCTGCAGTGATTATGGAGCCCAGAAAAATAAAGTCTGACACTGTTTCCACTGTTTCCCCATCTATTTTCCAGGAAATGATGGGACTGGATGCCATGATCTTAGTTTTCTGAATGTTGCGCTTTAGCAATCAGAACTAAGGGTACTAAGACGTGGCAGCAAGCACAGAGGAAGGAGTGAATTAATCGCACCCCACAACAAAAGACCCCACATGCCACGGCTCAGACCCTGGCACCGTCAAATAAATACATATATATAAAAACATAGCTTTAAAGGAACTATGTCTCTAACTTCTGTATACATACTGGATAAAATATACAAGCGAGAGCTCGGAAGCAACTCTGCAAGCCTGTCCGCCTCACTTTGAGCATCTCTGACTCTATCTTGACGACTTGGTCACCTTAAAAACGAAGAATGTTCTGCCTAAATGCCCATCGAGAGATGAATGGATAAAGAAGTTGTGGTACATATATGCAGTGGAATACTACTCAGCCACGAAAAGGGACGCGTTTGAGTCAGTTCTCATGAGGTGGATGAACCTAGAGCCCGTTAGAGTGAAGTACGTCGGAAGGAGAAAGACAAACAGCATATATTAAGGCATATATAAGGAACGAGGAAGATGGTGTTGATGAACCTACAATGCAGATGCAGACACAGAGAACAGACTTGTGGACACAGTGAAGGGCAAGCAGAGGGTGGGAGGAACAGAGACAATGGCGCTGACACACAGACATCATCACACGGAAAACAGACAGCCGGGGGGATTTGCCGACTGATGCAGGGAGCTCTCTGACCACCTAGAGGGGCGGGGTGGGCTGGGAGGTTCAAAACGGAGGGGACGTGTGTATTCCTACAGTTGATTCATGTGGATGTACCGTAGAAACCAACACACAATATTGTACAGCAATTATCCTCCAACTAAAACTAAATTAAGAAAAAAAAAAGTCTGAAATTTTATCTTACTAGTCACTTTCAATCCCACTGCATGAAAACTATTATCATAATAACCAGAACTTATTTTTCACCCGCAAACATGGAGTAGAACAGGTGTTCCTAAAGATGTTTCAAACTCTTAAAGGACTTAGTTGATAAAAGTACTTAAAATGAAATAAAAGTGCTCTAAAATATTAAGAGTAAGAGTATAGCACATTCATTTCTGAAAACAGGGAGGAGCAAACGCTCCTCCCTGAAAAAATTATTTTTCTGAACAACCTTCGTTTGGCAAAGAAGAAAAACAAAAAATTTTTTTGAGAACGTAGCTATTTCTAAAACAGAATTATTCTGCAGCAGAGAGATAAAAGAACATTTTCATAACTAGCGATGTAATTACATCAAATCTGTTCATTATAAGAAAATTAACACTGCTCTGACTTAATGGAAAACTTTACCATGGCAACCAACAAGTTTCAGATCTGTGCAGAAAAGGTTTACTGGAAACAAAGAAAAACCTACATTGCAAACCGTACTTTGTTTAGAAGCAATGCCATTTTGTTTAATTTGAGCCATGTATCATCAATGATATCTCATCAACTGTCATCTACACAGATGACCTCTTTTAAAGTCATGAAGAAATACTGTCTGACATTAGGGCAGGAAAAATCCCATCTGAATATGTGGTCTTCTTAAAGCTGTGGTTTTTCCAGTAGTCATGTATGGATGTGAGAATTGGACCATAAAGGAGGCTGATCACCAAAGAATTGATGCTTTTGAGCTGTGGTGTTGGAGAAGACTCTTGAGAGTCCCTTGGGCTGAAAGGAGATCCAACCAGTCCATCCTAAGGGAAATCGGTCTTGAATATTCACTGGAAGGACGGATGCTGAAGCTGAAGCTCCAATACTTTGGCCACCTGATGAGAAGAGCTGACTCATTGGAAAAGACCCTGATGCTGGGAAAGATTGAGGGTGGGAGGAGAAGGGGACCACAGAGGATGAGATGGTTGGATGGCATCACCAACTCAATGGACATGTGTTTGAGCAAGCTCCGGGAGCTGGTGATGGACAGGGAAGCCTGGTGTGCTTTGGTCCATGGGGTCGCAAAGAGTCGGACAGGGCTGAGCAGCCTAAAAACAACAAATAGGTGGAATCTTAATTAAAAACAAAAATAAGATACAAATGGGCTTATTCGCTTAGATTTCTAACATTCAGTCTGAAGGACTGGGCCAACATTTATAGGCTGCTGCTGCTGCTAAGTCACTTCAGTCGTGTCCAACACTGTGCAACCCCATAGATGGCAGCCCACCAGGCTCCCCCATCCCTGGGATTCTCCAGGCAAGAACACTGGAGTGGGTTGCCATTTCCTTCTCTTATAGGCTAGTTGGAGAGAATGAAAATGCTTGAGGAGAAAACAACATAATATGAGCCATAAGCTTTGTAGCAGAAGAGAAAGGGAGGAATTTGGAAAAGGCTTGACATTCTTTTTTTTTTTTTCCTGAGTTTGTTTTTTTTTTTTTAATTTGGAGCACTTTTAAAGTCACGTGGGATAAATGCTCCTTGACCAGGAATCGAATCTGCACGCCTTGCAGTGGAAGGTGAAGTCTTAATCACTGGATCACCAGGAGACAGCCAGTGACATTCTTCTTTCCATCCTGATATTGTCCTCTGTGCTGTAAATACCAGAAGGCCTCTGGGGACCACCTAAAGGTTTCACCACAAGGGTGAGAGCCATGCAGCTCAGGCCATGTTTTGATATGAGAAAGAGGAACATCATTTGACCTATTAGCATCTGGGCTTCTCAGGTGGCTCATCGGTAAAGAACCCACCTGCCTATGCAGGAGACGTGGGAGACCCAGGTTCAATCCCTGGGTCGGGAAGATCCCCTGGAGAGGGCATGGTAACCCACTCCAGGATTCTTGCCTGGAGAATCCCATGGATGGAGGAGCCCCGGCGGGCTACAGGCCATGGGGCTGCAAAGAGTTGGACATGACTGAGCACGCCCAGGATTGGGGCCAAGCTTGATGGCTGTAACAACCAGAGTAGGTCACAAGCCAAAGATGGCTCCAAACAAGTAGGATGTGTGCTAAGTGCACGGCCAGCTGCCACTCCCAACCCCACACTCCAGCAAAGCCAGTGAACCCCTCAATATTGGAGCCATTTCAAACAAATGATCCTTAGCCCAGCCATCAGTCCAAGCAGGATGGGGGCGCCCCCCTCCCCAACCCTCGCACAATCACTGACGCTCTTTTCAAGATTATAAGCAAGTGCAGAGAACACTTACTATAAGCAGAATGCAAAGGCCTTTAAAAAAATGCTTTGTTAGTTAAGATAGTGGTGCAGCTGAGAGGCATGGCCTAACCACAGTCAGGATATCCTCCCAGGTATAAAATCCAGCCAGAGAAAGTTGTTGTTTACTTGCTCAGTCATGTCCGGCTCTTTGCGACCCATGGACTGTAGCCTGCCAGGCTCTTCTGTCCATGGGATTCTCCAGGCAAGAATCTTGGAGTGGGTTGCCATTTCCTCCTCCAGGGGATCTTCCTGACCCAGGAATCGAACCCACGTCTCCTCCACTGCAGGCAGGTTCTTTACCACTGAGGCATCTGGAAAGCCCAGCCAAACTTAACCAGGTTAAACTTGTCCAAAGTGATGGAATGACCACATCCTTGATTGTAAGTCTGCACAGAATCCTCCTCGAGGCATGTGGGAACTGTGAGCTGGCCTGACATCCACAACTAGACACCGGGATCCTCCAGCGAACAATCCTGTGTGTTCGGAGGTCTGCACAGCCTTCCCTGGTGCAAAAGGTAAAGAATCTGCCTGCAATGTGGGAGATCTGGGTTCACTCCCTGGGTCGCGAAGATCCCCTGGAGGAGGAAATGGCAACCCACTCCAAGATTCTTGCCTAAAGAATCCCATGGACAGAGGAGCCTGGTGGGCTATAGTCCAAGGGGTTGCAAAGAGTCAGACACGACTTCAGTGACTTAGCAGGCACTCAGGTAGTCTTCTCCAGTCCTCTGCTTGCTGCTGCTGCCGGAGTTTGCTCACCCCATGGAAATGTTTGAGGACCCCACCATGAGAGACCACATATGTCTGCAGAGGTGATTTGAGAGCAGTGTGGTAGCTGTTATTTTTCTGAATAAAAACACAACTCCTGAATAATGCAGAAAAAATCAATCAGCAGCTCTTAAAAATGTGCCTCCTTTTCGTGAGGGAACAGGTGTCATTTTTAATAAAAATGTTAAGCTATGAAAATGGATTACAGCAAAAGAATATGAATTCGCTTGCCAAAGCCACACCGATGAATTATCCTCTCTGATAACTCAATACGTCTGCGTCGTAGATCAGATAATAAGTACATTCACAACATTTTTCAGCCTAACTCTGGCTAGTTCTTCAACTTAGAATTGATATTGTACTCAACAGAGGAACACCCTTGCCTTTTCTTTAGTGCTCCTGGATTCTGCGCTTCCTTGCAGGGGAAAAGAAAAGCTTGAATGACCGAACAATGGGACAAGTTGCTTTAATCACCGTATTAGGATGAAATATTTGCAATAGCCATTTTTATTCAAATGATGGACCAGCACTTCCTTGGTGCTCCAGCAATTAAGACTCTGCTGTCCAGGGGCTTCCTGGGTAGCTCGGCGGTAAGGAATCTGACTGCCCAGGCAGGAGACACAGGCTCAATCCTTGATCTGGGAGGATTCCTCTTGACTCGGAGCAACTAAGCCTGTGTGCCACCACTACCATAGCCAACACGCCCTAGAGCCGATGCTCGGCCCCAGGAGACGCCAGGACAATGAGAAGCCCACGCAGCACAAGGCAGAGTAGACCCTGCTCACCAAAACTAGAGAAAGCCCACACATGGCAGAGACGACTCGATGCAGCCAAAACCAAAATCAGTTCAGTTCAGCCGCTCAGTCGTGTCCGACTCTTTGTAACCCCATGAACTGCAGCACGCCAGGCCTCCCTGTCCATCACCAACTCCCGGAGCTCACCCAAACTCATGTCCATCAAGTCGGTGATGCCATCCGACCATCTCGTCCTCTGTCGTCCCCTTCTCCTCCCACCTTCAATCTTTCCCAGCATCAGGGTCTTTTCCAATGAGTCAGTTCTTCCCATCAGGTGGCCAAAGTACTGGAGTTTCAGCTTCAGCATCAGTCCTTCCAATGAACTGATTTCCTTTAGGATGGACTGGTTGGATCTCCTTGCAGTCCAAGGGCCTCTCAAGACTCTTCTCCAACACCACAGTTCCAAAGCATCAATCCTTCTGTGCTCAGCTTTCTTTATAGTCCAACTCTCACATCCATACATGACCACAGGAAAAACCATAGCTTTGACTAGACAGACCTTTGTGGGCAAAGTAATGTTTCTGCTTTTTAAGATGCTGTCTAGGTTGATCATAGCGTTCCTTCCAAGGAGCAAGCATCTTTTAATTTCAAAATAAATAAAATTTTTTTAAAAGATGGGCCATCAGCAACGTCACATGACTCAGCAAATGTAAAGTTAGAAGTGAGACTTGTAACCGGGAACTTCCCTGGTGGTTCAATGGCTAAGACTCTGTGCTCCCGATGCAGGGGGACCCTGGTTCGACCCCTGGCCTGGGAACTAGAGCCCACATGAGGCAAGTAATGGTCCTGCATATTTCAGTTAAGACCCAGTGCCTGGGGGGAAAGATGCCCTCGAGGAGGAAAGGGCAACCCACTCCAGGCTTCTTGCCTAGAAAATCCCTTTGATGGAGGAGCCTGGAGGGCTCCAGTCCACAGGGTTGCAAAGACTCGGACATGACTGAAGCGACTTAAGCACGTAGCTAAACAAACAGAAAGCAAAGAAAGAAGGCTAAACCGTGCACAGCCTCCACCGTAACACACCTGCTATTCTAGAGCAACGTGAAGTCAGAGGCATTAAACCCACAGAGGGATCTTTAAAAAGAAGCTATTCCATAAATGGTAAACTGGGGCGGGGGGGGGGGGGCAAGTTTAAAAGCCAAAAGAAAGTCCAGGCTCTCCACATTTTATTTTATTTACAATGCTATGTTAGTTTCTGCCTACAGTGAAGTAAATCAGCCATATGTATACATATGTCCCTTTCCTCTTGCCCCCCTCCCATCCACCCCACGAGGTCGTCACAGAGCAGCAAGCTGAGCTCCCAGTGGTATACAGAGGCTTCCCACTAGCTGTCTATTTCACACACGGTCACGTATATACGTCAGGGTCACTCTTTCAGGTCACCCCACCCTCTCCTCCCCGTGTCCATGAGTCCATTCGACGTTTGAATATCTATTCCTGCCCTGCAAATAGGGTCAGCCGTAGCGCTGGTTTTGACTCTATACGTGTGAGTTAATATAAAAATGTTTGCTTTTCTCTTTCTTCGTTCTAATGTCTATTCTATTTTTTTAAATTTATTTATTTTAATTGGAGGCTAATTTCTTTACAATATTGTGGTGGGTTTTGCCATACATTGACACGAAGCAAAACCCACAAGTAACTCATGAAATGGCACCTACTCGTGATTGTAAATGTATGTTAGCTTATGCATTTGATCAACTCACCCCGAATATCAGACTTTAGCGATAAATAAACTTGAAAGATAACTAGAATCAATGGGCTCCCCATCCACCTGATATGAAATATTACACAATTAAATGCACTCAGCAAAACCCATCAGGCTATGGAAACAAACTGCAAAAAAAAAAAAAAAAAGAACTAGAGACTAATGTATAGTTAATAAAAATTTCAAATTCTAAGAAACAACACATGTTTTACGTTATGAAAGCAGGGGATTAGGGAAACATAAAATGAATTGGTAAATTTCCATTATGCTTTCAAATCCAGAGGGGATTTTAATAAAAATAGAGAAACAAAGCACTGTGGCGAAAAGCAATATAGAGATGGTGTTAAAGCTGATACGTAGTAATGCAGTGGTATAGGTTAAAATAGTATTATATCAACTGCTCATTGGCAATAGATTATATAATTCTAAAACCTGAACACCGCACTCCTCAAATTATAAAAATCTAACTACAGACATTTTATTGCTATCAAGGCCTTCCAAACTTTTATAGAGAAAAGGAAAAAATGACAGGCTGTTGTATACATTATTTTCTGATTTCAAATAGGACATTTGAAACCTGAAACAGTATCATAAACTATCTTACCATACAATTCACCTCTGAAATGCAGATTTTAACATGCGCTTCATATGAGAAAAAAAAATAAGCAGAACACATGTGATGCCGTATAAACACTGGAACTGCAAGAGCTGCACCTCAGTGACTGTCAGTGAAACAACTAATACACTCAGTGAAAAAGGCACAAAATTCCAGTTACTTAGTTTAAAATTGTGCTCCATTCTTAACAGAAAAAAAAAAAAAAAAGCACTTGCTTGTGCCAGGTGGCTCTGTTCCTCCCTGGAATCCCAGGTAGCCAAGTAGGAGGTAATGTTTACCAGGTATGGAGTTTCATCATATCTGGCCGACAGGAAGGTTGAGAAATCCCAGATCAGAGGTGAAGATCATTGCTTACAGTATGTAAATTTGAGGCCAAATCAATCAGGAAGGAAACTTTTTTTTTTTTTTTAAACAATGTAACCTTCTTCGTTGATTAAAATCCAAAGAATATCATTTAATGGCAGGATTGATATAGTGGAGACGGGAATGGCAACCCAATCCAGTATTCTTGCCTAGAAAAATCTCATGGACAGATGAGCCTGGTAGGCTATACTCCATGGGGTCGCAAAGAGTTGGACACACCTGAGCGATTTCACTGTCTCTCACTTGATACAGCAGAGGGACCTTTTTTTTTTTTTCCATCTATGTATTTGTCTAAAAAAACCAACTTTATTTCTTTGACTGCACCAGATCTTCACTGTAACATGTGTTATCTTTAGTTGTGGCATGTAGGGTCTTAGTTCCTTGACCAGGGATTGAACGTGAGACCTCTGCATTGGAAGCATGGAGTCTTAGTCAACAGACCACCAGGGAAGTTCTAGGGTAAGGTCTTAAAGCTGGGACTCAGAGCAAGGGTTTCAACAATAATTCAATAATTACTTACTAAACATCTACAAGGCACCCTGCAGTGCTGGAACCCCGTGAGTGAGCAGCGTATGTTTCCTATGCTTACGGTGGTGGTTTTAGTCGCGTCTGACTCTTTTGCGACTCCATAGACTATACAGTCTATGGGATTCTCCAGGCCAGAATACTGGAGTGAGTAGCCGTTCCCTTCTCCAGGGGACCTTCCCAATCCAGGGACTGAACCCAGGTCTCCCACATTGCAGGCGGGCTCTTTATCAGCTGAGCCACCAGGGAAGCCCAGGAATACTGGAGTGGGTAGCCGTTTCCTTCTCCGGGGGACCTTCCCAACCCAGAGATTGAACCCAGGTCTCCCACATTGCAGGAGGATTCTCTATCAGCTGAGCCACCAGGGAAGCCCTCCTCTGCTTATAGAGCTTGCAAAGTGAAAGTGAAAGTGTCATTCAGTCGTGTCTGACCCTTTCTGACCCCATGGACTGTAGCCCACCAGGCTCCTCTGTCCATGGGATTCTCCAGGCGAGAATACTGGAGTGAGTAGCCGTTCCCTTCTCCAGGGGATCCTCCCAACCCAGGGATAGAACCTGGGTCTCCCACTTTCCGGGTAGATGGTTTACCATCTGAGCCACCAGGGAAGCCCCATATAGAGCTTGCAAAGCATTTGCAAAAACACACGGGATTTAAATCAACACTGGACAACGAATACATAGACGTTGATATGAAACTGTTAATGGGACCAGCGTGCGTGGACCGTGGTGTGGGCATTACTGGCCCGAGGCCCGGGGCAAGGAAAAGCTGGCTGGTGCCCACAGGAGGATAAGAACATGGCTGGTAGGGGGGATTTCATAAGATAAGAAGAAAGCAAGGGTGACCCACATGCTAGAAGGGCCTGATGGGGAACCCCAACTGGAGCTCTGTGATAGCCTGCACGGGTGGGGTAAGGGTGGGAGGTTGGAGGGAAGTTCAAGAGGGAGCACCCCATGGACTATACAGTCCGTGGAATTCTCCAGGCCAGAATACTGGAGTGGGTAGCCTTTCCCTTCTCCAGGGGATCTGCCCAACCCAGGGATCGAACCCAAGTCTCCCGCACTGCAGGCGGACTCTTTACCAGCTGAACTACAAGGGAAGCCCAAGAATACTGCAGTGGGTAGCCTATCCCTTCTCCTGGGGATCTTCCTGACCCAGGAATCGAACCAGTGTCTCCTGCCTTGCAGCCGGATTCTTTATGAACTGAGCTACAAGGGAAGTCCCAAAACACTGGAGTGGGTAGCCTGCCCCTTCTCCAGGGGACCTTCCTGACCCAGGAATTGAACCGGGGTCTCCTGCATGGCAGGTAGCTTCTTTACAAACCGAGCTATCCGGGAAGCCATGACTTATGTACATTTATGGCTAACTCATGTTGATGTATGGCAGAAGTCAAACCAATACTGCAAAGCAATTATCCATCAATTCAAATAAACAGTAACAAAATATATGGGGGGGAAAAACAGGCCTGAGGAACACGGAGGGTGCTGGGAGTCGGATCATAGAGACTGTTCCAGCCATGGTTCTGGAATTCCACCTGCCTTCTGAGGGAAAGGCATTTGGAGAGCTCTAACAGGGACAGTTAAGGACAGGGAGGCCTGGCGTGCTGCAGTCCACGGGGTCGCAAACAGTCGGGCACGACTGAGCAACTGAAAAACAAACAGGGCCAGGGGTAGGACCAGAGCTGGGTCTTGAGAAAGCTCCCCTGCCAGGGTGCTGGGGAAGATAGTGAAGGATGTAGACAGGTCACTGGAGGCCAAACCCATGAAATGAAGCCAGCTCATCCCCAGGCGTGACTGGTCCAGATGGAGAGACAGGCGGCAGCTAAGAAGGTGACCCAGGGGCTGTGGGAGTTTTTCTTTTTTTACATTAGAGTGCTGTTGCTGTTTTTGTTTAGCCACCAAGTCATGTCCAACTCTTTGCGACCCCGTGGACTACAGCACACCAGGCCTCCCCGTCCATCACCAACTCCTGGAGCTTGCTCAAACTCATGTCTATCGAGTCAGTGATGCCATCCAACCATCTCATCCTCTGTTGCCCCCTTCTCCTCCGCCTTCAGTCTTTCCCAGCATCAGGGTCTCTTCCAATGAGTCAACTGTTGGAAGGAGTGATGCTGAAGGTGAAGCTCCAATACTTGGGCCCCCTGTGCAAACAGCTGACATGAGAGAGTTTTGTGTGTAAATGCAATTTCTTCCAAGATAATCCCTGTGGCTTGACAGTCATGCCACTAAAGAAATCTCAGGTACGACGCAGGGGAGGCCACAGACAAGAGTTCACTTGTCTCTATGTAAATAACTGAGCGGGCTTAGCCTCATGGCTTAAACGACAAACAGGTGGAGAAATCAGGAGGTAGTGTTTATGTTTGACTGTCTTCATCATCTTTAGAGCCACAGGGATCTGGTTTCGCCAAGGACCACCCACCACCACGCTGCAGACCGATGGCCTGAAAGAGAAGCAGAACAGCATGGCCAGCACAGGCTCCCCAGAGTCAGGGGAAGGAGGATACACAACATCGACCTCTTATGATTGGTCCTCTGTACAATTTTAAAAACCAAAAAAATCAGTGGAGCAAAACCACCTGTTCAAACAGGAGCAGCAAAATAAAACTTCATATGCATTTCCCCCAAAAAATCCTTTAACACATTCTTTTTCAACTCTGCAAAATAGTTGAAAACAAACACAGGTAGAGTCCTTCACGTAGGGTGGCTACGTTTCAGTGTTGCCACATTTGGTTGCTTGCTTTCTGTGTCCATGTGTACACGTACATGCATGCATACAGATGCAACTATGCATTCGTCATACACAGCGGGAAATGGCAACCCACTCCTGTATTCTTGCCTGCAAAAGCCCACGGACAGGGAAGCCTGGCAGGCTACAGTCCACGGGGTCCCAGAGTCGGACCTGACTGAGGGACTGACCACATGCATACGTCATACAGTTTTTTCTGCATCACAAGATGTTAAAAGGATAGGGCTTCCCTGGTGGTTCAGCTGGTAAAGAATCCAGCTGCAATGCAGGAGACCCCAGTTCAATTCATGTGTTGGGAAGATCCCCTGGAGAAGGGACAGGCTACCCACTCCAGTATTCTTCCCTTGTGGCTCAGCTGGTAAAGAATCCACCTGCAATGCAGGAGACCTGGTTTCGATCCCTGGGTTGGGAAGATCCCCAAGAGAAGGGAAAGGCTACCCACTCCAGTATTCTGGCCTGAAGAATCAGTCCATGGGGTCGCAGAGTTGGAAACGACTGAGCGACTTTCACTTTAAAGGGGTGCACTCATATTTGCGTGCCATGATGCTTCAGAGTGAGCTGCATACACAGCGGCACTTCGCCCCCTAAGTATTTTGATCTGCATCTCCTAGAGCAGAGGTCCCCAACCCCAAGCCATGGAGCTGTCGTGCTCTGCGACCAGTTAGGAAGCAGACCTCAGAGCAGGAGGTGAGTGGCAGGTGAGCGTGCCAAGCTTCACCTGTATTCACAGCCGCTCCCCACTGTTCACATTAACGCCAGAGTGCCTTAGATTCTCAAAGGAGCACAGCACGCTTTGGATGTGATTGTGTTTCATCACCCCCAGACGGGACCTGCAGGAAAACAGGCTCAGGGTTCCCATAGATTCTCCATTATGCCGAGTTGGATCATTATTGCATTAGTTATCACGATGCAATAATAACGGAAATAAAGTGCCCAATAAATGTAATGCCCTTGATTCGTCCCCAAACCATCCATTACCCTGTGTCCGTGGAAGAAAACTATCTTCCACGAAACCAGTTCCTGGCGCCAAAAAGCTTGGGGACAGTTGTCTTATTAAACTAAGGATAGCTTCTCCCCCACCACAATATGATAAAAACTGTTCCGAGTAGCACTGATTCCATCAACAAACCTACACAGTCCCCAAGTACATGTACCACTTGGCTCTTTTTTTTTTTTTTTTTTTTACCAGTCTGGGAGCCGTCTGAGACTCAGGTATCATTATGCTTCCGGGTCCTTCTGAGATCTGGAACGGTCCCGCCACCCTTGACCTTTCTTGGGGTTTTTTTGTGACATTGACTTTCAGGGGGAAGAATTTACATCAGTTGTCTTAGACGATGTAGTACGTTCTGGGTTAGCCTGCTTAGTTCTGAGCAGATTCAGGTTGAACCTTTTTGGCAGAGATATTACACCATTTTTTTAAACGAATTTTTTAAAAATTATTTCTTTATTTTTGGCCGTGCTGGGTCTTCGTTGGAGGGCTTTCTCTACTTGTGGTGAGCGGGGGCTACTCTCTATATTTCGGGTGCAGGCTTCTCACTGGGCTTCCCTGGTGGCTCAGTTGGTGAAGTATCCATTTGCAATGCGAGAGATCTGGGTTCGATCCCTGGGTTGGGACGATCTCCTGGAGGAGGGCATGGGAACCCACTGCAGTGTTCTTGCCTGGAGAATCCGCATGGACAGAGGAGCCTGGCGGGCTACAGTCCACGGGGTCGCAGAGAGTCAGACATGACTGAGCGACTGAGCACAGCCTTTTCATTGCAGGCAGCACGTGCTTAGTGAAAAGGCACAGTCTTTTCATTGCAGCGGCTTCTCTCGTTACGGACCTCGGCTCTAGGGCATCCCGGCTTCAGTAGCCACGGCACGCGGGCTCCAGAGCAGACACTCAGTAGCTGTGGAGCACAGGGCTTTGTTGCTCCGAGCCACACAGGATCTTCTCGGACTGGGGATCCAACCCACGTCTCCAGAATGGGCACGTGGGTTCTTTACCTCTGAGCCACCAGGGAAGCCCTATACCGGTTGCTCAGGGCCCGGATATGGAGACAGGACATGGAAGCAACCTAGATGTCCATCAGCAGATGAACGGATAAGAAAGCTGTGGTACATATACACAGTGGAATATTACTCAGCCGTTAAAAAGGACGCATTTGAATAAGTTCTAATGAGGTGGATGAAACGAGCCTATTATACAGAGTGAAGTAAGCCAGAAAGGAAAACACCAATACAGTATCAGTTCAGTTCAGTTCAGTCGCTCAGACGTGTCTGACTCTTTGCGACCCCATGAATCGCAGCACACCAGGCCCTCCTGTCCATCACCAACTCCCAGAGTTCACTCAGACTCACGTCCATCGAGTCAGTGATACCATCCAGCCATCTCATCCTCTGTCGTCCCCTTCTCCTCCTGCCCCCAATGCCTCCCAGCATCACAGTCTTTTCCAATGAGTCAACTCTTCGCATGAGGTGGCCAAAGTACTGGAGTTTCAGCTTCAGCATCATTCCTTCCAAAGAAATCCCAGGGCTGATCTCCTTCAGAATGGACTGGTTGGATCTCCTTGCAGTCCAAGGGACTCTCAAGAGTCTTCTCCAACACCACAGCTCAAAAGCATCAATTCTTTGGTGCTTAGCCTTCTTCACAGTCCAACTCTCACATCCATACATGACTACTGGAAAATCTAGCCTTGACTAGATGGACCTTAGTCGGCAAAGTAATGTCTCTGCTTTTGAATATGCTATCTAGGTTGGTCATAACTTTTCTTCCAAGGAGTAAGCGTCTTTTAATTTCATGGCTGCAGTCACCATCTGTAGTAATTTTGGAGCCCAAAAAAATAAAGTCTGACACTGTTTCCACTGTTTCCCCATCTACTTCCCATGAAGTGATGGGACCAGATGCCATGATCTTCGTTTTCTGAATGTTGAGCTTTAAGCCAACTTTTTCGCTCTCCTCTTTCACTTTCATCAAGAGGCTTTTTAGTTCCTCTTCACTTTTTGCCATAAGGGTGGTGTCATTTGCATATCTGAGGTTATTGATATTTCTCCCGGCAATCTTGATTCCAGCTTGTGCTTCTTCCAGTCCAGCGTTTCTCATGATGTACTCTGTGTATGACTTAAATAAGCAGGGTGACAATACACAGCCTTGACATACTCCTTTTCCTATTTGGAACCAGTCTGTTCCTTGTCCAGTTCTAACTGTTGCTTCCTGGCCTGCATACAGGTTTCTCAAGAGGCAGGTCAGGTGGTCTGGTATTCCCATCTCTCAGAATTTTCCACAGTTTACTAATGCATATATATGGAATTTAGAAAGATGGTAACGATGACCCTATATTCGAGACAGCAAAAGAGACAGAGTCTTTTGGACTCTGTGGGAGAAGGCGAGGGTGGGATGATTTGAGAGAATGGCATTGAAACATACATATTATCATATGTGAAACATCAGCAGTCCAGGTTCGACGCATGAGACAGGGTGCTCAGGGTCGGTGCACTTGGCTGACCCAGACGGATGGGATGGGGAGGGAGGTGGGAGGGGGGGGTTCAGGATGGGGAACACATGTACACCCGTGGCGGATTCACGTCAAGTATGGCAAAAACCAGTACAATATTGTAAAGTCATTAGCCTCCAACTAAAATAAATAAGTTAAAAAAAAAGAGGGCTGCAATAACAAAGTGTCCCACTCTTGGGGGTGTCCTGGTTAAGAGGACAGCCTCCAGATTGCTCTGTTTTATATTCCACTGTCCCTCTTAATGGGCCTTCTCCATCATTCTTTCTGAGATGCACAATACAGGCACTGTAATTTTTTTTTTTTCGGTTGGGATTATCTTGACACCCAAATGTGCCTATGATCATGGGTATTTGGTGCCGTCAAATATCCTCATTAAGGATTTACAGTCCACTTGAGGAACCTTTTCATCATCATCAAAGGATTAAAGAGAAAAAAGGAAAAAACGACTTGACTATCCCACCAGATAGTGAGGCAGAGTAAGCAACAGACAGGTCGGGTCAAATAAACTGACATCGCATTAAAAGAAGATTTTTTTCCTTTTTTTTTAGTTCGTAAGAAAACTTTAATGTCTCTAATAAATCGTTTTGGGGATGGAAATAAATTAGAAAGAGGAGAGACAAGATCAAAGCATTTCCTTGATTATTATCAAAGTCTTCATCCACTTAAAGGAAAGGGACGTTTTTATATATAAGAACCCCAAACTCTGGATTTTGAAGTACATTGAAACACCTCGTGAGGGGACTTCCCTGGGAGGGGAGGGTCCAATTTTTAAGACTCCTTGCTTCCCTTGAAGGGCATTCGGGTTCCATCTCGGGTCGAGGATCTAAGATCCCACATACCCTGCGGCATGGCCAAAGAAAATCCCCCTCAAGGATGCCTTTATGTTGGTAAGATATAATGGATATTGTTATTAGGTGTTTAGGAAGAGGTATTTTAATCCCCACCGAAAGATTCTCACTTTGCATCAGAACATTCAAAAAGGATAATGCATTGTCATATTAATTTATCATGAATTAATCATGAGTCTTTTTTCAGCTGCACATTTTTAATTAGCTACCAACTTTGTGAAATTTTTTTTCCCCAAGCTCTGCTAGCTGGGTCCAAAGAATGCCAATCTCCTTCCAGACTAAAACAATAATAATAAAAAAAAATTTCTCAAAGCATTCCCTTGCAAATCATACTGCTGTTTTCCAGAGGAATAAAAATAAAACACTTACTTAGCAGGTGCTTAAGGCTTTGAAAGCTGGGTTGGAAATCAAAGCCGGCTCCCACATTAACAACACATTGAGAAAATAAAGTATCCCTTAAAAAATCCCCCAAAAGTTGGTTTCTCAAAAGAGAAAGGAACCCAAGATCCTTTCAAAGAACAAATTACAGAAATCACAATAGAAAATGAATCTGTTAAGCCGCTCAGCATTAAGAAGTAATGCAAGCCCAGACTAGAAGCCTCTGGGGATGTTTCCTCTACGACCAGAAAACCTCTGCCTCAGGGGTTTAAATTTAATACAAAAAAAAAAAAAAAATTCCTAAAAGATCATTGTCTTTTTCTACTCTTTAATTTGGATTCTAATTCTAATCCCTCAAAGTAAAATACCAGTGACTCTTCCAGGAAGAAAAAAGATTTAGTCTCCTGCTGCACTGACGGGGGTTTCTCCACTTGACGGTCCTGACATTGGAGGCTGGGGAACGAGTGACTGTGGGCTGTCTGTGCATTTCCAGAAAGGTGACCGACATTTCTGCTTCCATCACACTAACTCCAGGAGCTGAGCCCCTCCACACTTAGGAAACCCAAAATACCCTCCAGTTCAGTTCAGTTCGGTCACTCAGTCGTGTCTGACTCTTTGTGACCCCATAGACTGCAGCACGCCAGGCCTCCCTGTCCATCACCATCTCCCGGAGTTCACCCAAACTCATGTCCATCGACTCTGTGATGCCATCCAACCACCTCATCCTCTGTTGTCCCCTTCTCCTCCTGCCTCCAATTTTTCCCAGCATCAGGGTCTTTTTCAATGAGTCAGCTTTTTGCATCAGTTGGCCAGTGCATTGGGGTTTCAGCTTCAACATCAGTCCTTCCAATGAACACTCAGGACTGATCTCCCTTAGGATGGACTGGTTGGATCTCCTTGCAGTCCAAGGGACTCTCAAGAGTCTTCTCCAACACCACAGTTCAAAAGCACCAGTTCTTCAAATATATCCCCCAGATGTTGCCAAATTCCCTCTGGAAGACAGAATCGCCTTCAGGGAGAAGGGCTTGCCATCAGTAACCTCAGAGTCCCAAGCTGCATTTGGAGGACAGTTACATCTGTCTGCGGGCTTCCCAGATGGCCCTAGTGGGAAAGAACCCGGCTGCCAATACAGGAGACACAAGAGATGCGGGTTCGATCCCTGGGTCGGGAAGATGCCCTGGAGGAGGAGGGCGTGGCAACCCACCCCAGTATTCTTGCCTGGAGGCTCTCACGCACAGAGGAGCCTGGCAGGCTACAGTCCACGGGGTCAAACAGAGTCAGACACGACTGAAGAGCCTTAACATGCACGCCTGCATCTGTCTGCAACCCACCATCTCGGCTGGCAGGACCATCCAGGTATTGACCCTACTTCTCCAAAACAAAGCACATCCTTTACAGTTCATAACCGCCCTCTGCACTTCCACTGTATAGGGGAAACCCTGGGCCCAGGAAGGTAAGTCCAGTCTCCGAGACCAGGAGGCCAGCGGGGGACGGGGGTGGGGGCTGGCAGTCAAAGCCTTGACTCTGCGTGGTTCCACCTCTGGGAGCCTTCGGGTACCACTGTGACCCGTATCTTCTCTGACAGCATCTCCGTGACCGTTGCCCGGGTCTGTTGCTATGGAGGTCAGTAAATGCTCCCTAGCACCACCCTCATATCACAATATCAGAGCATCAGGAAGATGCAGCCTTTGAGACTTTCCTGGAGGTCGAGTGGTCAAGAACCCACCTGCCGAGGCAGGGTATGCGGCTTCGATTCCTCATCGGGGAAGATTCCACATGCCTCGGGGCAACTAAGCCCAGGGTTCAGGCGCTGAGCCAGGTCTGACTCTGCAACCCCGCAGACTGTAACCTACCAGGCTCCTCTGTCTCATGGGATTCTCCAGGTGAGAATACTGGAGTGGGTTGCCATTTCTTCCTCCAGGGGAATCTTCCCAACCCAGAGATCCAGCCCATGTTGCCTGCATTGGTAGGCAGATTCTTTACCATTAGCAGCCTGGGAAGACCCGTATTATTATTTTTTACTTTAACTTTAAAAATTTGAGAGCTGGGGCATCGCACGTGCCATGCAGGATCCTAGTTCCCCGACCAGGGATCGAACCTGTGTCCCGTGGAGCGGAAGTGTGGATCCTTAACCAGGGAACCACCAGGGAAGTCCCACGAAACACCACCATAAAGGGCGCAAAATACCCATGTGACTCAGACAACACAGCCGGAGCACAGTGTGAAAAGGGGATGACATTTTCAGACTGAAAACATCCCTACACGCACAGCTCGTACTTACACTGACAACAGTTTCAGATGGTCTTGGGTGCTTGTCCTCCGCATGTTACCTTACCGAGACCACCATGTGCAAGGAGGGAGACGTGAAGTGCCTCTCTCAGCAGACAGAAGCGGGGTGCACTGTGCTTATCCTGTGAAGCCCTCCAAAAGGAGAAGAATCAGATACTGAGTAATCACATTCTGAAACAATTTCACGAAACGCGCTCTTTCTGGCCTCAGGGCAGCCTCCTGCTGCCTGTTGCTTCTTTTCATGCTCTGCCCAACTCCTACTCATCCACAGGAGTCAGCTGAGGGGCCACCTCCTCAGGGAAGCCCCCCGTGATTTACACAGTCTAAAGCAGTTGCCTCACAGTTGCTGAATCCTGGCACTGCTCCCTATCCTCCCCAGAGCAATTGTCACTATTTGCCATTGTCTATTTGTTTGGTTTGGTTTTATGTGGTTATCCTGTCCTTTACACAGCCTCAAAGGGTCAAGAGGGTAGGAACATTTCTCTCTCATAGCAACTTCTCTACAAATATTTTCCCAGTAGAGCTGGGCTCACAGACCAAGGCAAATGGCACTATGTCCCTGTCTGGTTTTGGAGCCAACTAAGAAGGTTTTCACATTTTAAACAGCTGAAAAAAGAACGTTTTTGTGTGACACATTAAAAGAACGTGAAATTCATATTTCCAGGTCCATAAGCAAAGTCAAAAAATACGGCAACGCTCATTCACTTACTTATTATCTGTCTGCCCTACGCTACGAAGTCCAAGTTGAGCAGCTGTGAGGAAGCTTGCTTGGCATGAAAACCTGAAAATATTTTACTATCTGGCTGTCTATAGGAAAAGTTTTCCAATCTCTGGTCTCGAAGCCCCACATGAAATGAAAATGAACTCAAAGAAAGCCAAATCAATGGTTCTGAACATACTATAGAATATGCATTGTGTGTGTGTGTGTGTGTGTACGCGTGCGCATGGTAAGTTCCTCCAGTCGTGTCCGACTCTTTGAGACCCCGTGGACTGTGGCCTCCTGACACGCTCCCGTGTCCATGGGATTCTCCAGGCAAGAATACTGGTGTGGGCTGCCATTTCCTTCTCCAGGGGATCTTTCCGACCCAGGGATGGAAGCCATGTCTCCTGTGTGTCCTGCACTGCAGGAGATTTCTTTACCCACTGAGCTATCTGGGAAGCCCACACACACACAGACACACACAGACACACACACCTACACACACTTGTATGTACACATACACACACACATATATATATGCGTGTATATACATATTCCACTCTATATACATATACATTGCGCTTCCTGGTGGCTCGGTGGGTAATGAATCTGCCTGCAATGCAGGAGACTTGGGTTCGATCCCAGGGTTGGGAACCTCCCCTGGAGAAGGAAATGGCTACCCGCTTCAGAATTGTTGCCTGGAAAATCCCATCGACAGAGGAGCCTGGCAGGCTATAGTCCATGGGGTCACAAGAGCTGGACACAACTTAGCCACTAAAGTACCTCCATACATACGCACATACATCTGATATCTATGCACATACATATATATACACACATATCATATATATATATGATACATTTTGTTGTACAGTTGAAACTAAAGTGAAAGTCGCTCAGTCATGTCCAACTCGTTGTGACCCCATGGACTATACAGTCCATGGAATTATCCAGGCCAGAATCCTAGAGTGGATAGCCTTTCCCTTCTCCAGAGGATCTTCCCAACCCAGGGATCGAAACCAGGTCTCCCACATTGCAGGTGGCTTCTTTACCAGCCGAGCCATCGTAAATCAATCATACTCCAGTAAAAAGTTAAAAGTTTAGGTTCGATGCAGGATACAGGATGCTTGGGGCTGGTGCACTGGGATGACCCAGAGGGATGGTATGAGAAGGGAGGTGGGAGAGGGGTTCAGGATTGCAAACAGGTGTACACCCGTGGTGGATTCATGTTGATGTATGGCAAAACCAATACAATATTGTAAAGTAAAAATAATAATAATAATAATTAAAAGTTTAAACATATTTAAAATAAAATGAATTTTTTCTTTCATTTAAAGAGCAAAGCATGGGAATAGGGTGATGTCAGCATTGACCCTTTACCTCTGCCAGGCACGGTCACCTCTCCTGACCCTTCCTTCACCCTCACATTATCTGCCCAGATTAAGACCATAAGGACGTGAATTGGAACAACGGGGTGACTCCCCTTGGAAGATCCAATTCAACACAATCCTCTCTCATGCCCACATCTGTTATTTACAGAAAGCAGATTTAGGAGATGGGCATGGAAGCCCTCTGACCACTTTATGTGCCACTTTAGGAAGAGGAACCAAAAAGAACAAACACGTCTAACGGGAGCAGGTCACCAGGCCTTTATGAAGAGGAGTGAACACACCTAAAGGGATTAAGTCACAATGCCTTTCACGGCGGTGTTGCCACAAGGAACCAGATCTGTAGAAGGAAAAGACAAAACGGAAGCCTAGCAGCCCACGCTCAGAGGGCACTTTGCAGAATAACAGCGGGATAGTCTGAGCCACGGCGATTTTGCCCCACGCGGGTCACTAGACAATGCCTAGAGGCATTTCTGAAACTCAGACGTGGAGCGGGAGACTACTATTGGCCCCCAGTGGGGAGAGGGCACAGATGTTGCTAAATATCTCATGAAGCACAGGACAAACCCCCCCTCCCCACCCCTGCCACCAAGAACGAGGTGTTCTCACTCATCACTAGTGCCAAGGCTGAAAAACTGCATCAGACGATTGGTCCAGTAAGCGTTAAACTGGCTCTGATGCTAGAGACTGGCAGGAAAAAAAAAAAAACGGATTGGAAGAGGGTCATACGTAGTTTGTCCAAACAATGACCCACAGCCAGTGATAACTGAGATTTTGCCTGTGTGTACACACCCGGTCCTGTCCGACTCTATTGACCCCGTAAACTGTAGCCCACCAGGCTCCTCTGTCCATGAGATTCTCCAGGCAAGAACACTGCAGTGGGTTGTCATTTCCTCCTCCAGGGGAATCTTCCCCACCCAGGAATCGAACTGAGGTCTCCTGCATCGGCAGCTGGCTTCTTTACCACCGAGCCGCCCGGGAAGCCCCACAGGTATGTGTACAGGTGTTTTACTTATTTTGAATTGCTACACCTCGCGTTTTCCTTAGAGATAGGAAGTGCCCAGGGTGTTGACATCCTCACACAATTTAATTTACCAGTATACGAATACACTGTAACTATTACAGCACTTGTCTTCATGCAACCCATGGGGAGAGATTTTCATACATTTTTCTGCACGAATATTAACACCTTTGATTACCGACTGCTGCCTGCACCTGCTGGTGGTGGGGGGCGGGGGTGTGCGTCCTATGAGATCTCGAAAAGACACATGTTGCTTCGTAAAATATGCATAACTCAATTCCAGAGTACCACTGGCTCCAAGGACTTCAGGTGAGAAACTCTGTATCTATAGCCAGGGTGTGTTGAGAGCTTGTGTTACCCAGGACTGTGAAAATCCTGGGAGTTTAATCAGAGCCAGGGCCAAGTTGTCGGAGAAGGCAATGGCACCCCACTCGAGTACTCTTGCCTGGAAAATCCCGCGGGCGGAGGAGCCTGGTAGGCTGCCATCCACGGGGTCGCTAAGAGTCGGACACGACTGAAGCGACTTAGCAGCAGCAGCAGGGCCAAGTTGTCATTATGTATCAACATCTGGAATTAACAAATCAGATAGCTGACCCTTCCAAATCCCTGTTTCCCACAGCCGGGACTCAGTTATGTGGCTGAGAAGTTGGGTCAATTTTCAAATCCACAAACGAAAATACTATGATTTCAGTTCATGCATGAGTGTTCAGCCGCTCAGTAGTGTCTGACTCTTTGAGATCCCATGGACTGTAACCCTAGCCAGGCTCCTCTGTCCACGGATTCTCCAGGCAACAATACTGCAGTGGGTTGCCATTCCCTTCTCCAGGGGATCTTCCCGACCCAGGGATTGAACCCGCATCTCCTGTGTTGGCAGGTGGATTCTTTATCAATGCGCCACCTGGGAGGCCCTATCAATTTCCAGTATAATCATCTGTAAATCCTTCAACTATTGAATCTATGATCATCATCTGGAAAGTCTTCAATTATTGACTGTATCGTCATTTGTATACCCTTCAATTACTGAGTTTATGAATATCTGTAAGCCTTCAATGATTGAGTCTATGAAAATTTGTAACCCTTCAATTATTGACATCATCATCGTCTTATAAATCCTGCAATTATTAGGTGTATCATCACCTAAACCCTTCAACTGTTGAATCTGTCCTCATCTGTAAACCCATCTCATCAGAGGATGAGATGGTTGGATGGCATCACCGACTCAGTGGATATGAGTTTGAGTAAATTCCCAGAGTTGGTGACTGACAGGGAGGCCTGGCATGCTGCAGTCCACGGGGTTACAAAGAGTCGGACGTGAATGAGTGATGAACTGAACTGAACTGTAAACCCTTTAATTATTTAATCTTTGCTCATTTGTTCAGCTCAGTTTGGTTGCTCAGTTGTGTATGACTCTTTGACCCCATGGACTGCAGCACCCCAGGCCTCCCTGTCCATCACCAACTCCTAGAGCTTGCTCAGACTCATGTCCACTGAGTCGGAGATGCCATCCAACCATCTCATCCTCTGTCATCCCCTTCTCCTCCTGCCCTCAATCTTTCCCAGCATCAGGGTCTTTTCAAATGAGTCAGCTCTTCACATCAGGTGGCCAAAGTATTGGAGCTTCAGCTTCAGCATCAGTCCTTCCAGTGAATATTCAGGACTGATTTCCTTTAGGATGGACTGGGTGGATCGCCTTGCAGTTCAAGAGACTCTCAAGTTCAAGAGAGTCTCAAGACTCTCTTCTCCAATATCACATTTCAAAAGCATCAATTCTTTGGCACTCAGCTTTCTTCATAGTCCAACTCTCACATCCATACACGACCACTGGAAAAAACCACAGCTTTGACTAGATGGACCTTTGTCAGCAAAGTAATGTCTCTGCTTTTCAATATGCTATCTAGGTTGGTCATAGCTTTTCTTCCAATGAGCAAGCAACTTTTAATTTCATGGCTGCAATCACCATCTGCAATGATTTTGGGGCCTAAGAAAATAAAGTCTCTCACTGTTTCCATTGTTTCCCCATCTATTTGACATGAAGTTATGGGACGGGATGCCATGATCTTTGTTTTTTGAATGTTGAGTTTTAAGCCAGCTTTTTCACTCTCCTCTTTCACTTTCATCAAGAGGTCCTTCAATTACTGAATCTATGATCAATTATGCAGGGTGTACAGGTGATCATTCTTTCACATCAAATCTAAGTGCGGGGAAAATTATAATAAAAAGTTGGGTACACCCATAGCAAACAAAATCAAAGTACAAACTATAACTTTTGGTTCAAAGGTGATTCCTGCAACACCACCTCATAGGACAAAAGTATTTCATCTCAGCCATAAGGACATTTCTGAAACTTCCCTGGACTTATAAGGCCAGCAGTAACTCACTAAACAGCCTGTCTCTGCCATGATGCTGGAGTGCGCTCGCGTTTTGCCGGGTGTCTGATGGTGATAGTCAGGCGGCAGGCTGGGGATTCACCACGGCCGATGGCCAGCGGTCAGAGACCTGCATCCTTGCACAGCGGTGCAGTCTACAGACTCCCTTCCTTGCTGAGGACACGCCCTTGGGGTGTTTGCATCCACACCTCATGGAAGGTCACCTTCCCAGATGGCTCTGCAAAACAGTGCCTCTTATATTCATTCCCCCTTAACTGTCCTTGGTCTGACCTCACCTACTGACTGGTGTTTTCACCACCAGTGATGAAGCTCAGCTGCCTCTTGGGACTTGGCAGTTGGCCAACCAGGCTTCAGAGTCACTATTTTATGCTAAACAGGAAAACTAATTGAGCTCCTGAATATGTGCAGAATCTTCCAAGCTGTATCAGACAAACATCACTTTTGTTTCCGTCTAGTCAAAGCTATAGTTTTTCCAGCAGCCATGTATGGATGTGAGAGTTGGACTATAAAGAAAGCTGAGCGCTGAAGAATGGATGCTTTTGAACTGTGGTGTTGGAGGAGACTCTTGAGAGTCCCTCGGACTGCAAGGAGATCAAACCAGTCCATCCTAAAGGAAATCAGTCCTGAACGTTCATTGGAAGGACTGATGCTGAAGCTGAAACTCCAATACTTTGGCTAAGTGATGCGAAGAGCTGACTCCTTGGAAAAGACCCCAGTGATGGGAAAGACTGAAGGTGGGAGGAGAAGGGGATGACAGGATGAGATGGTTGGATGGCACCACCAACTAGATGGACATGAGTTTGAGTGAACTCTGGGAGCTGGTGATGGACAGGGAGGCCTGGTGTGCTGCAGTCCACGGGGTCACTGAGAGTCGGACATGACTGAGCAACTGAACTGACCGACAGTCCCAGATGTCGCTAGGGGTAAAGAACCTACCTGTCAGTGAAGGAGATGTAGAGATACCTGGTTGGAACCCTGGGTCAGGAAGATCCCCTGGAGGAGAGAATGGCAATCAATCCAGTATTCTTGCCTGGAGAATCCCATGCACAGAGGAGCCTGGCCAGCTACAGTCCATGGGGTTGCAAAGAGTCGGACACGACTGACTGAGCAGGCACATCACATCAGGCTCCATCAGTTACCAGGGAAACCAGGCTCCTCAGCTGGACAACCATCGTCCTTTAATAAACTAGCAGGTGGAGGCATTCTGGCCGAAGGGGCGGGGGTGGGGCACGTCCGATCATGTGAGTAACATGTACACGGAGCAGTGACTGGTCCAGCAGGGGACACTCAGACAGCAAGAAAGCAGCCATGCTGAGTGGCCTGGCGGTGCATGCAGGGAAGCGGCACCCAACTCGAGAGAATAACCTGTCAACCTTGGAATGTCGATTTAAAAATGTGATTTAGAGGCAGACTCATAATTACTTGGTTTCAGTGTAAAAGTATTAATCTAGGAGAGTGGGGGAATTTATGGAATATGTCAGCTATCCTAGATTAATAATTTTACTTTGAAAGCAACTAACAAATGACCTAATACTAGATCAGGAAAAACCAAGGGCAGGAGGAGAAAGGGATGACAGAGGATGAGATAGTTGGATGGCATCACCAACTCGATGGATGTGAGTTTGAGCAGGCTCTGGGAGTTGGTGATGGACAGGGAGGCCTGGTGCGCTGCAGTCCGTGGATTCCTAAAGGGTCGGACACCACTGAGTGACTGAACTGAACTGATGACTTAAAATCAAAAGAGCTCAGTTTATAGGTGAGAGCATGGGTGCCCATGAGGGGTGAGTGCCTGACCCAGCATCACCCAGAAGCCAGCTGACACTCTGTAAAATCTGAGGTCTCCAGACCCTAACTGATTTGCCTCTCTACAGGGTGAACATTCCTACCTGTTGACAAGCGGTCAACCTTAGCCTCCAAGGGCAACTTTTGTCAGGGGCCTGTATTTGACAGGAGGTGACTTTAACAAGACTGCAAGATAACCTTTCTGGGTGTTTCATCTAGGGCACATCTATGCATTAAAGGGAGAGAGTTGAGTCAAATCTGTCAACATCCATTGGTTGGCCAATTGGTTTGCTTGTTTGGGTAGAGCTTTCACAGGCCAAGTTTCCTGCTAGAATCTCATGAACAGAGGAGCCTGGCAGGCTGCAGTCCCTGGGGTCCCAAAGAGTTGGACTGAAGTGACCTAGCTAGCACGCACAGATGCACGCATGCATGAAATGAGCAGCTGTGAATCTACGGATTCGATGGGGGTGGGTGGGGGTGGGTGGATCTGTAATGGCGGGAACCACAGAGGAGTCTTAGTTTGTGCTAGCAAATCTCTTGCGGCCCCATGGACCCACCAGGCTCCACTGTCCATGGGATTTCCCCAAGCAAGAATACTGGAGTGGGTGACCATTTCCTCCTCCAGGGGATCTTCCTGACCCCGGGATCGAACCCGAGTCTCTTGGGCCCACCAGGCTCCACGGTCCATGGGATTTCCCCAAGCAAGAATACGGGAGTGGGTTGCCATTTCCTCCTCCAGGGGATCTTCCTGACCCCAGGATCGAACCCGAGTCTCTTGTGTCTCCTGCACGGGCAGGTGGATTCTATACCACTATCGCCACCTGGGGTTCCCTTGTTAGTGAATCAAACAACACGCAATGCCAAGGACAGCTCAGGATGTGAGGCAATCCTTTGCCATGGATCAAGCGAGCATTTCCACGGGATGGTCTCAAAGAAAGTCATCACCACCGTCTGAAATTAGGTGCATAAAGTGCAGACACATGAATCCAGGTGGGGCAGCCAAAGCATCTGCTGTTATGAGCTTTGGAACTTTGAAAAGACAGATGCTGTTTCCGTGTATTTTTACCTTCCTAAGGACTAGGTCTGAGGCAGTGGGTCTGCTATCCTGTCAAAGTGCATAGAAAATGCCTGGGTAGACTTGGAAACTAGAGCACCATGCTTTTTTTTTTTTTTTTTTTGGCTGCACCAAATGGCATCTACTTGCAATGTGGGAGACCCGGGTTCGATCCCTGGGTCGGGACGATCCCCTGGAGAATGGAATGGCAACCCACTCCAGTACCCTTGCCTAGAAAATCCCACGATGGAGGAGCCTGGTGGGCTACAGTCCACGGGGTCCCAAAGAGTCGGACACGACTGAGCGACCTCACTTTCATCTTAAAGTGTTTCGATGAGTTTGTTTGGGCTTTTTGGTCTTCCTGACATGACGTTTCTCTGCCACTTGCCCAGCCTCCCAAACATCCCCTTTCAAAGTTTGGCATCTTTTTTTTTTTTCTATACCGACTTCCTACTCTCTCCCTTCCCCACTGGGATCTTTAAGGATTTGTGATTGCCATGGCAGATATTCATGTGTGAGTCGATTCTAATGTTTGAGTCATTTCTTTCTCGCAGTCCCTGGCCCGGAGATAAAATCTATCTTTATCTGAACGACTCTAAACCTCGGGGCACGTGTTGACCTTTTACTATTTCACATGTTTAAAAAGAGTCGGGTCACTTCCTCCCGAGAATGCCTATCCACTTCGCTTCACCGACCAATTCTTCCTAGTTTATCACAGTCAATTTCCAGAGGAATATTTTTATCTGCTCGATGAAGTCTCCAGAAAGAAGAGACATTTATCAGATACTAAGCTTTCAGCTGGGCAAGACCTCCAGCGGATGTCCATGAGCTAAATTTTCAGATCATCAAAGTTCCAGATACATTGGGCTTCTGTGCCAATTTTTATCACCTGAAGGTAAGAACTCATTATTCATAGTCTGGACCCAGCCTGGGTATCTACTGTATATTTCCAAATTACATCACTTCACTTTTTCTCTCTTTCGAAAACCCTTACCAAATGACGACTTCCCTGGTGGCTCAGATGGTAAAGAACATGCCTGCAACGCAGGAGACTTGGATTCGATCCCTGGGCTGGGAAGATCCCCTGGAGAAGGAAATGGCAACCCACTCCAGTATTCCTGCCTGGAGAATCCCATGGACAGAGGAGCCTGGCAGGCTATAGTTCCTTGGGGTCGCAAAGAGTCAGATACGACTGAGTGACTAACACTTCCAGTTTGATCAAATAATACCCAAGCATGCTTCTACGTGCAGATTTAAAGTTTCAGTCTTTATTAAGAACCACACAAAGTGAGCATGAAGTCACTCAGTCGTGTCCGACTCTTTCCGACCCCATGGACTGTAGCCCACCAGGCTCCTCTGTCCAAGGGATTCTCCAGGCAAGAACACTTGAGTGGGTTACCATTTCCTTCTCCAGGGGATCTTCCCGACCCAGGGATCGAACCCGGGTCTCCCGCATTAGAGGCAGACGCTTTAACCTCTGAGCCACGAGGGAAGCCCAAGAACCACACAAGCTGCCCATATTAACACAGCTCCCTTAATCCTATTATTATCTGTGCCTGTTGAAATAATCATACACGTATTCAAACACACACTGAAAGTGAAGGTCGCTTGGTCGTGTCCGACTCTTTGCGACCCCATGGACTGTAGCCCGCCAGGCTCCTCTGTGCATGGGATTCTCCAGGCAACAAAACTGGAGTGGGTAGAGGTCCCTTCTCCGGGGGTCTCCCCAACTCTGGGGGCCAACCCAGGTCTACCGCACTGCAGGCAGATTCTTTACCATCTGAGCCCCCAGGGAGATTCCAATGACAACACCTTGACAATACCAGCCACGATCATCTCATCTCGTTGACAAAGAATGGTTTCCCTGCTGGCTCAGATGGCTTGTACACCTCTCACTTGTTTATAAGGGAAACGGGTCTTGAGGACCTAAGTCCAGGAAAGCATTCTATACACCTTTCCTTTGGAAATGAGCATAATTAGAAGTAGCAATTTGGAGAAGATGTTGAAAATGGCAGAAGAGGGGTCAGATGATTTAGTGTGAAGGCAGGCATTCCAGGAGAAGGAAATGGCAACCCACTCCAGTGTTCTTGCCTGGAGAATCCCAGGGACAGAGGAGCCTGGTGGGCTGCCGTCTATGGGGTCGCAAAGAGTCGGACACGACTGAAGTGACTTAGCAGCAGCAGCAGCAGCAGCAAGCATTCCAAACAGTGAGGGGCAAGAGGGTTGACAGGACTCAAAGGTTTTACTTCCTCACGCCCGAGTGATTAGTTCTGGGACCTCGTAACACAAGGATTATAAGGTCATGTCGTAGAGTGATATAATCTGATGACTGTCAACATGTGATGACCGTCATCATGGAGGATGACAAGAAATACGATGAAACGGAGAAAAACACGACTTTTTAAAAACAAACTCAGGCAAAGGGTGGCAGCGGGGATTTAAAGAAATGGGCGTTAAAGGATCTCGCTGGGGTGATGAAAAGGTTCTAAAACTGATTGATGTGATAAATAGAATCTGATCATAGCATGACTTGGTAATTTAATGAAAACCACTGAATGGTACAGGTGGTTGAATTTCACAATACGTAAAGTGAAAAGTAAGTCATTCCGTCGTGTGTGACTCTTTGCAACCCCATGGACTGTAGCTCACCAGACTCTTCTGTCCATGGGATTCTCCAGGCAAGAATACTGGAGTGGGTTGCCATGCCCTTCTCCAGGGGATCTTTGCTGACCCGTGGATACAGCCCGGGTCTCTCGAACTGCAGGCAGATTCTTTACTATCTGAGCCCTCAGGGAAGCCCTCATAATATGTTAAATGTCCCTTGAAAAAGTTGTAAACACATATTACATCATATAAAAAATGATATAGATTGAATTAAAAAATATAAAAAATATATATATATCTATGTAACCTTAGAACAGAGTGTGCTCGCGTGCCAGTGTAAATTGAATAAGGTGGTTGCACTTTCACATCTTTTATCATTTTTCTCTTTTTCATGTGTGCGTGCATGCTAAGTCGCTTCTGTCGTGTCCGACTCTGGGCGACCCCATGGACTGTAGGCTGCCAGATTCCTCTGTCTATGGGAGTCTCCTGGCAAGAATCCTGGAGTGGGTTGCCATTTCCTCCTCCAAGGGATCTTCCCGACCCAGGGATCGAACCTGCGTCTCTTATGTCTCCTGCATTGGCAGGCGGCTTCTTTACCACTAGTGCCCCCTGGGAAGCCCTTCTCTCTGCTAAACACGTGGGTGTGAGTCAGGTGTATCCTGATGCTCCCCGTGGGGACACGGCCAGTCGGGCAGACCTTCTGCAGCGTCTCTCTGAGGCAGCCCCGTTAGGATGGGGAATGAACGTGCTTGAGAGAAGCCAAGTTCTCCAGAAAGGTCAATAATGCACGGGCAGAAACGTTCAGAGAGAAAAGCAAACAGGCTTTGACTCACGGAGGAAACTAACAGGACAGAGTGCGTGGGAATGTCCCAGCTCAGGGCCACATTCACCAATCACCGGGCCTCTGGAGGCCTTGGAGAGTTTGCACACGGTGTGGGCACAGTGGCTCAATGGCACATGGATTTCCGGAGCGCAAGCACAGGGCTTTTCACCGCCCCTGTCTTAAATGAGTCCCCGATACTCTCTTTATGGACAGTCCAAAGGCATGATTTTTAGTAAGCTCTCCAAAGACAGCAGTATCTTCAAGATTGAAAGTGGAAGTGGCTCAGTCCTGTCTGATTCTATTCGACCCCACAGACAATACAGTCCATGGGATTCTCCAGGCCAGAATCCTGGAGTGGGTAGCCTTTCCCTTCTCCAGGGCACCTTCTCAACCCAGGGATTGAACCCAGGTCTCCCGCATTGCAGGCGGATTCTTTACCCACTGAGCCACCAGGGAAGCCCATGCTCAAGAGTATTTCCATGGAATCTTGCAAGTCTTTAAATCAAAGCAGGTTTTTATTACTGAAACTCTGCCCAGGGTAGATGCTAATTCTTTCCAGTTGAAATTCAACGATTAGGAAAGCCCCAGGACTGCAAGGAGATCCAACCAGTCCATCCTAAAGGAGATCAGTCCTGGGTGTTCATTGGAAGGACTGATGCTGAAGCTGAAACTCTGATACTTTGGCCACCTGATGTGAAGAGTTGACTCATTGGAAAAGACCCTGATGCTGGGAGGGATTGAAGGCGAGAGGAGAAGGGGACGACAGGATTAGATGGCTGGATGGCATCACTGACTCGATGGACATGAGTTTGAGTGAACTCCAGGAGTTGGTGATGGACAGGGAGACCTGGCGTGCTGCAGTCCATGGGGTCGCAAAAAGTCGGACACGACTGAGCGACTGAAATGAACTGAACTGAACTGAACTGAATGACTCAATAGGTAAAGAATCCAAGTGCAATGTAGGAGATGTAAGTTCGATCCCTGGGGTGGGAAGATCTGCAGGAGAAGGAAATGGCAACCCACTCCAGTATTCTGGCCTGGAGAATGCTATGGACAGAGGAGCCTGGCGGGCGACACTTCACGACTGAGCACACACACACACACACACACACACACACACACACACATATACACACACCATATGGTTTGTGGAAGGTGGATGGAGAGTCGTTTTGGTAAACATGTTTTCATGAATGCAGAAATGGCATATCTGCTTTGGTTTCCAACTGCACGGAAAGAAATTCATTTCCAGAATGTTTATTCTTCCAACAGCCTAGGAAGAAGCTACAGCGCGCATCTTTTCCAAGACAAGCAGAAGTGTTTTCTACAAGAGATGACGGTGAAGCTGAGAATGCAATGAATTTCGTGCTTCAGGCAAGATTCTCCTGGGATGGTACTGATGCCTTAGGTGACGACAGGTTTGGTGAAGAGGGAAATCCTAAGTCTTACTGAAAAATATAGGAAAATCTGTGAATACACGTAACTGTGGGCAGCATCCTGAGCAAACTGATGAACAACCAACTGTCACCTTCGTGCATGTGTGCACGCTCAGTCACTTAAGTCGCGTCCACGTCTTTGCGACGCCACGGACTGCAGCCCGCCAGGCTCCTCTGTCCATGGGGTTCTCCAGGCAAGAACACCGGAGGGGGTTGCCATGCCCTCCTCCAGAGGATCTTCCCCACCCAGGGATCAAACCCGCATCTCCCGTGTCTCCTCCATCGCAGGCCGATTCTTTTCCACTGAGCCACCTGGGAAGCCCTGTCGCGATCGAAGGAAAATGTAAAAGGGCCGCAGACATGGTTCAGAATATCTCTGACAACGTAGTTTATCACAGGTCTCAATGGACTTGCCCCTCCAATTTAGCTCACCAGCTGAACCAAGAAAAAATAATCAAAGTATAATGTCGTGCACAAGGTGCATCCAGCTTAAAGGCTGCCAAAGCAAAGAAATCACAGGAAGAGCCCTCCCATTTGAAAACTCTGGTGGCAGCTACGTTTAGGAGTGGATGGGCATGTTCGCAATTTTTGCCTCATTTTTTAAATTGGAGTAAAGTTGCTTTACAATGCTGTGTTACTTTCTGCTGTTTAACAGCATGTATCACCTACGTGATACATATATGCCTCCCTCTTGAGCCTCTACCCCCAGCCCCCACTGAAATTCCTGAATTTTTAAAAGAAGGCTGCCCAAAGTCCCCATATTGATTCTTCCAATGGCTCCAATGCTATATGGAATTAGGTATCACCACGTGTATTCTACACACACCATTGTACCTGGGAGGCTTCTTTTCCTTAGCTAGAAGCCCTCCTTTGGCTGAAAATTATATGTAAGTAGTCACCCAGCCTCTTTCACGCTATTCTGTTTGATAAAATCTGTAACCTTGTAATGGGCCCACTGGACAGAAGTGTATTTATTTATTGAGGGTGGAAATGAGAGTTGGAAGAGAGGTGGGGATTACTGCAGTCAACCCAAAGATAAAGGGGCCTCACATAACTGGAATTTAAATATTCACAGCCTTTGCTGACAGGGGTCCATCTAGTCAAAGCTATGACCAACCTAGACAGCGGATTACAAAGCGGAGACATTACTTTACTGACAAAGGTCCGTGTACTCAAAGCTACGGTTGTTCCAGGAGTCATGTACGGATGGGAGAGTTGGACTGTAAAGAAGGCTGAGTGCCGAAGAACTGATGCTTTTGAACTGTGGTGTGGAGAAGACTCCTGTGATTCCCTTGGACTGCAAGGAGATCCTAAAGGAAACCAACACCGAATGCCCATTGGAAGGACTGATACTGAAGCTCCAGTACTTTGGCCACGTGATACAAAGGGCCAGCTCATTGAAAAAGACCCTGATGCTGGGAAAGATTGAAGGCGGGAAGAAAAAGGGATGACAGGATGCGATGGTTGGATGGCATCACCGACTCAATGGACAAGAGCTGGAACAACCTCAGTGAAGGACAGGGAAGCCTGGCGTGCTTCGGTCCATGGGGTCGCAAAGAGTTAAACACGACTGAGCGACTGAACCGCAGCAACAGAAGTGATGGGCCACTGGTTCCACCTTCTGGACTTCAAGACCTTCAACTGTGTCCCTAGACCGAGGCCGGCTGGGCTGGGAGCGACTCAGTGTGGGGTGGAGGGCAGAGAGAGGCCCGTGACCTGTGCTGCAGATCAGACAGGTGGCGGGAGGGTCCCAGGAGACCTCGTTTGCTCCTGGCTCCATGTCACATTTCAAGGTCAGGAGCAAACTCTGCTCGACCACTCACAGAGTCCTGGGATCGCCGCCCCCACCCAGAACATCAGCAGCCCCGCCCATGACGACGCCCAACCGGGAATCATCCCGAGGGATTTTTTCAGGCCTGTCTGCAGCCGGCAGGACAGGCCTAACGGCCTGTCTGGACCCAGGGGCCTGCCCGAGGAGTGAGCATCATTCCATGGCCTTGCCCTGCATCTCAGGGGCGCCGGTTTCTGGGGTCCTTACACCCGAGCCTTGGCAGTTCCACCTTTCCCAACAGGCTGCAGGGAAGACAGTCTTCCAGAGTCTCCCGATCCAAACAGAGGTGGCCAAGCCACCTCTCCTGGTGAAAAGGCATCTCCCTGAATGTAAGATCTGACCAAATGTCTCAGGGGTGCTCAGCTGAATCAGTGAGAACCGTTCAACAGGAAGACCTCAACAATGAACAGAGGTTGAAAACCTGAAACTCGGAGTGGAGGGGCCTCCCTGGTGATCCAGGGGTGAAGATTTTGCCTTCCTGTATGACTCAGGGGCTCTGGGACAACCTAGAGGGGTGGGATGGGGAGGGAGGCGGGAGGGGGAGTTCAAGAGGGAGGGGACATTGTGTATAGGTCTCACTGATTCATGCTGATGTTTGGCAGAAAGCAACAAAAGTCTCTAAAGCAATTATCCTTCAATTAAAAAATGCATACATTTAAAATTTAAAAAAAATAATAAAAAGATGTTGCCTTTCAATGGGTGTGGGTTCAGTCCCAAGATGGAAAGCTAAGATCCCACCTGTTTTACAGACCAAAAAAATAAAAAAATAAAGCAGAAAGAGTGTTGTAACAAACCCCATAAAGACTTAAAGACAACGATAGCAACTTGAGACGGGAAACGGTAAGGCAGCTGCTCAGAAAGTGAAACACAGAAGGGCCAGGTGAGCTGGCCGCACCCCTCGAATGGCTCGCCCCGCTCTCTCAAAGACATCCATATGTCCTGGGTTCAGGGCGGCAGGCTCCCCAAGAAGCAAAATGTGAAAGCCACCCACACGCTCATCGACAGGGAAAGGGGTGAATGGTATGCAGTCCAGCCGTGAGACCCAGTAGCATTCAGCCACAAAAAGGAACGGAGTCGTGCAATGCGTTGCTGCTGCTGCTGCTAAGTCGCTTCAGTTGTGTCCAACTCTGTGACCTCATAGACAGTAGCCCACCAGGCTCCTCTTGGTGGAGCAAAAAAAAATTTCTTAAATCAGTTTATTTATTTTAATTGGAGGCTAATTACTTTACAATATTGTAGCGGGTTTTGCCATACATTGACATGAATCAGCCATGGGTGTACATGGGTTCCCCGTCCTGAACCTGTTTCCCACTTCCCTCCCCATCCCATTTTTTTTTTTTTTAATAAAAAGGATCGTTGTATGTTAGGTGAATTTCACCCCAGGCTTTTGATACAAAGAATTTAACAAAGAAACGCAGGGGGCTTCCCCGGTGGCTCCTGGTAAAGAATCCGCCTGCCAGTGCAGGGGACACAGGTTCAATCCCTGGTCCAGGAGGATCCCACGTGCCGTGGAGCAACTGAGTCCACACGCCACAGCTGTTGAAGACCACACACCCTCAAGCCTTCACTCCACAACAAGAGAAGCTACTGCACTGAGAAGCCTGAGGTCCAAAACTAGAGAGGAGCCCTGAGTCTCTGCAACAAAAGAAAGCCTGTGAAACAACAAAGACGCAGCACAGCCGGAAATTATAATTAAACAAATGAAGAAATAAAAGAAACATCAAACTGAAGTTTACTTTAAAGGAAAAAGAAAATACCACCAAGCTTCCTAATACCACAAGCACGATATTACATCCTCGAATGGAGATTTGGGCCAATGGCAAACCCCCACTGGGAGTGCGCACAGGACAGGAGGTCACAGCTGGTGACGATCTGAACCCACCAGCTTAGCCCACGGACCACAGACTCGGGTGCAGGGAATCTTCTGATAAGCACAGAAGGATCGGACCACTCAGAGGACAGTGCAGTGAGAATTTCTCATCAATAAGAGAACAGTTTCGGCTGTAAGACCTGACTGGACTGAAATTGATGTGGGGGAGTGGGGGCAAGGCTGACCAGGTAGCCAGGCTCATAGTGGAAGGAGACTGCTGGGTTTGGGGAGGCAAGGTCCTTTTGTCCACAGAGACCTCATCAAGCCTGCCTGTTGTTCAGTTGCTCAGTTGTGTCCAACCCTTTGCAACCCCGCGGACTGCAGCAGGCCAGGCCTCCTTGTCTATCATCAACTCCCGGAGTTTACTCAAACTCATGTCCATTGAGTCAGTGATGCCACCCAACCATCTCATCCTCTGTTGTCCCCTTTTCCTCTCGCCTTCAATCCTTCCCAGCATCAGGGTGTTTTCAAATGAGTCACTTCTTCATATCAGGTGGCTGAGTACTGGAGTTTCAGCTTCAGCATCAGTCCTTCCAATGAACACCCAGGACTGATCTTCTTTAGGAGGACTGGTGGGATCTCCTTGCAGTCCAAGGGACTCTCAAGAGCCTCCTCCAACACCACACTTTGAAAGCATCTGTTCTTTCCTGTTCATCTCCTCTCTCTTCAGAGTGGCCACCCCAGCACCACACATGTTTATGAATAAGATGAAGACAGAGCTTCAGTGAGTAAGAGGAGATTCTGGTGTAACACTATGGAATCTTCAATTATTTATTGGATTTCTCATTCCTTTATCAACATCAAATGTAAATAAACAATGCTAAAATGAGCTAGTTGATTCTGAAGCTGAAGCTCCAATACTTCTGCCACCCGATGCGAAGAGCCGACTCATTGGAAAAGACCCTGATGCTGGGAAAGATTGAAGGCAGGAGGAGAAGGGGATGACAGAGGATGAGATGGTTGGATGGCATCACTGACTCGATGGACATTAGTTTGAGTAAATTCTGGGAGATGGTGAAGGACAGGGAAGCCTGGCGTGCGGCAGTCCATGGGGTCGCAAAAAGTCGGCCATGACTGAGCAACTGAACAATGACAACATTATTCATTTTTACTTACACATCCTTTCTCCAAAAGATGGTATGTAACTAGGCTCTTGGGTTCTCAGCATGCATCTTGTAAATCCTACTGAGGTTTCCCATGTCCTCCCAGAAAAAGGAAACCCTTTGTAGGCAGGATTCTAAGATGACCTCTCTGGCTTCCACCTCCTGGTACCCACATCTTTGTACGATTCTCTCCTGTTGAGTATGTGCACGTAAGCGGGGTCACCTAAGATGTGCTTCTCACCAGTAGGGCATGGAAAAAGTGAAGGGATGTGATTGAGGTCCCCTAGTCAATTGTCTTTGTATGACTCAAAGAGGAGATTGGTGGCAGTGGGCCTTGGCCTCATCGGTGGAGCCCTTGGAAACAGACTCCAAGCCTCAGAAGAGGTGCTGGCCTGTTGGCATTCTTGGGATAGTCATGGTGTGAAACGCTTGCAGGGACGGTTGATGCCTAGGAGTGAGGAGCCCACAGCCACAGGGAACTAGATTCTGCCAACATGCTGAGAGTGCTCGGAAGAGAATCCCAAGCTTCAGATGGACACAAATCACATCCAACATTTTGCAAACTTGTAAAGGATGGTGAGCAGAGAAGCCAGCTAAGCCGTGTACCAACACTTGACCTGCAGACTTGGAGATAGTTCGTGGCTATTGTTCTAAGCCATTAAATTTAAAGTGGTCACTGGATGGATAATTACCAAAACACCCATTCCCAAGTGTACATAAAATGGTAATAACACGATTCCATTTAACCAGGATGCAAAACCAGCAATTCACAGACATAGCAACCATAGCTGTTGTTTTAGTCGCTGAGTTGTGTCCGACTCCTTGTGAACCCATGGGCTGTAACCTGCCAGGCTCCTCTATCCATGGGATTCTCCAGGCAAGAGTACCGGAGTGGGTTGCCATTTCCTCCTCTGAGGGATCTTCCCGACCCAGGGATCGAACCATCGTCTCCAGCATTGTAAGCAGTAGTGATGAGTCAAGTCTACTGGACTTACAAAGAATTCTCCACTTGTATTTCAAGCAAGCGTGCCTGCCTCCGCCACCCCTGGACTCCTCCTTTGACTCTGTAACCCTCCCTCTGACCGCCTGGAAATGAAAAAAACCCTTTCTGGGTTTGAGCGAGGGAGACCATGGAGTTTTGGTCACTTGCAACCAAAAACTCTTTCCGTGTGCAGCCATAGCAGCGCTCGACACATTTGACTTCCACCTCCTTGATCACTGAACTCATCACCTGCACTCACTGGCAGTCAGAAGCTGCTGGAATCCCGTGCGTGTTGCCGAGCATACTGAGTCTGCCTCAGGATATGTACATTACATGATGTGACCCAGAACGCCCAGGAAGATGAGTGGTTTTTGACACCCCTTTGGATGAGTCAACCATGGGACATGTGTCAAGACAGTGGAGTGGAAAAACTCTTGGCCCCAACACTCTCTACAGAATATACTTTTGGGTTTTTTGTTATTGTTGTTCCCAGCTCAGTGGCTCAGTGGTAAAGAATCCACCTGTCAGCGCAGGAGGATTCAGTCCTTGGGTTGGGATGATCCCCTGGAGGAGGAAATGGCAACCCACTCCAGTCTTCTCGCCTGGAGAATCCCATGGACAGAGGAGCCTGGAGGGCTACCGTCCACGGGGTCGCAAAGAACCAGGCCCGACTGAGTGACTGAAAACACCACCGGGTTTAGGGTTGAACACACAGGACAACGCCCCACCTAGAACAAGAACTGTCAAGCCCCGGTAACTTTGTTTTCCAGGGGACAGGGGGTGTGGTGTGGACACGTTTCTGGTTGTCACAGCTGTGAGCATTGCTCCTGGCATCCAGTGGGTAGACACCAAGGATGCAAATGAATATCCCACAATGCACTGCACGCAAAGAATGATACGGCCCCAGGCGTCATCTCTGCCAAGGCTGGAGAATCCTACTCTCGGGCCGACCCTCTGTCTTACTAATTCTTGAAGGCTTTTTCTTGACTAGCAGTTGTCAACAAGGGGTGACTCTGCAGCCCTTTCCCAACACCCCACCCACGGAGACAGTGGTGATATCCCGAGTCATTGTGGTTGTCACAAGCGGGCTTATGCCCTTAGCACCTCCTGGATGGCGTCCAAGGAGGAGACGAACCATCCGACAACGTGCAAGGCCCATTGGACGACAAAGAATTCCCCAGCAACACACGTCAGCTGCACTCAGGCTGGGAAATCCTGACCCAGAAGCAGACAAGCTCGCCAAAGGACAACCGTACTTTCTTCTTAATGAGCCAAAAATGGTACTGTTTCTTATGGAATCACATAGCTGGCCTTTCCAAGGTCGGGACAGGCCTTTCGGTTTGGATGTCAGCTTGGGCCCTTATAACCCCTCAGTCTATTTGAGTAAAGAATGCTTTGCCTTTCAGGCGCACACGTTGGGGGCGGGGGTCAGAAGCTGTTCACGTCTGGGCGGAGGGTCCAAGGGGCACAGCCGTTCTCCCCAGCTTTTCTGGGCGCACGTAGATTTCTGAGCGTTTTCACAGTATCGCAAAGCTATAGCCTATAGAAAAGTCACGAGGTTGCAAGTGGTAAAAGCGGCTTCTAAGTGTATATGGGCGCATAGGACGGCACAGTAAATGGGAAGAAACCCACCCAGCACGAACAGCATCTGATGTTCATAGCCACCACGGGCTAAAAGGGACCTGCTGGCGATCGCAATTCCCGGCCCACAGTCCCGAAATGCCCAGGTGGGTTTCAGAATTCAGAAGTGTTTGGATTTGACAAGGTCACGGCTTTTACTAAAAAAAAAAAAGTAATTTATTAAAATGATTCAAAGAACCCTCCCCCACCTTCAGAGCTGAACTGTTTTCAGGACAGTTTATGGCAATCGAAACACAAGAGAGTAGTTTTCTACAATGAAGCATTCATCTTCACACCATTAACACCATTTAACAACAAGCAAAGGCTGTAATTGGGTGAGATCTCACGGAACATTATGGTGATCATTTCAGAATAGATACGGTATGTCAAATCATTACGCTGTACATCAGAATCGTATGCAATGTTAGAGGTCAACGTGAGTCAAACTGAAATTATCTGTTCACTTGTCATTTAATAAAGAGGGAATATATATGCAAATACAGACATATATTTATTCACCATTACCTTCATATAACCTGGAGGAGGAAACGGCAAGCCACTCCAGCAATCTTGCCTGGAGAATTCCATGGACAGAGGAGCCTGGCAGGCTACAGTTCATGGGGTTGCCAAGAGTCAGGCATGACTGAGCAACTATCACTCACTCACCTTCATACATAGAGATATGTTAAACCTATATATGTATATATTCACCATCACCATCACATATATAGATTAAAAATACCCAGATATGTATAAATTGACTGTTAACTTCACATACACAGATACAATATATCTTCAATCACATAATCCACATACTTTTTTATTTTTTGGCCATACCACACAGCTTGCGGGATCTTTGATCCCCAACCAGGGAGCTGGGGGGGAACACTTGCCCCCTACAGTAGAAGCGGGCAGTCTTAAGCACCGGCCGCCAGGGAAGTCTCAGCATGTACCTTTAGTGAAGTTTTGGACCACACCCCGCCATCACACATATTAACAGTTCTGCAGCCATAAACACAAGAGATCTTGGCATTCTCTCAGATAAAGAAAGAGTATTCAACGCTACGTCAGTTTCACATTCCTGGATCCAGAATTAGCGTTGCTGCCAAACAAGCTGTCGAAACACTCGGCTTCCTAGTCTTTGCCTTTTCCTGGCTACAAAGGGCTAGGAGTGGGAGGCCAGGGCTTGGAGAGAAGAAGGTGAGAAAGGCAGGTGCTGGCCAGGCCCGTCTATGCTGAGGAGCATCCTGGCCAACCCGAGAACTGATGGAACCCCAGGCTTTCCTCCTCTGTGACGGAGGTGGCAGGCAGGGACCCAAGAAACCCTGGCCCAGTGACTCAGCTCGGGCAAGCCGGGGCAGCCTCCAGCAGAACCAAGCAGCTGCCAGGAGATGTGGAGAAGACCAACGCGCCAGGGCCGTCTTCCCGCTTTTAGCATATACCCCGGGTGCGACTTCTTGTCTCCAGTTCAGAAGGTCTAAAGAGGGGGTGCTGCACCTCCCCGAGAAGCCTTCAGCAGTGTCTGGAGATAATTATCGGACCGGGGCGGAGGTATGCAATGCTGTCTCTAAGTGGGAGGTTCTAAGTATCCTACAGTGCACAGGACGCCCCCATATCAAAGGGACATGTGGCCCCAAACATCATCAGTGCTCAGACTGACGACCCCTGCTCTCCCCGAAAGCTCCGCCTGACGCATTTCATTGTTTTATGAAGAAGAGATGACTAAAACGTTGTGTTAATTTCAGGAGTATTGCATAGTGATCCAGGGTTCTTGCAGATTACTTTCTGCTGTAGGTTATGACAATGGCCCATATAATAACCTATAATAGGTTATTATAATGGCCATAATTCCCTGTGCTCTACAGTAAATCCTTGTTGCTTATCTATTTCATATATAGTAGTGTGTCTCCACGAATTCTATACCCCTAATTTGTCCCTGCCTATATCTCTCTCCCCTTTATTTGCTAACTCTCTTCAGTCGTGTCCAACTCTTTTCTACTCTATGGACAGTAGGCTGCCAGTCTCCCCTGTCCACAGGGATTCTCCAGTCAAGAATCCTGGAGTAGGCTGCCGTGCCCTGCTCCAGGGGGGTTTCCCAACCCACATCTCTTATTTCTCCTGCATTGGCAGGCGCGCCCTTTACCACCAGCTTCCTTGGAGGCTCAGCTGGCAAAGAATCTGCCCGCAATGCGGGAGACCCAGCTTTGATTCCTGGGTTGTGAAGATCTTCTGGAGAAGGAAATAGCCACCCACTCCAGTGTTCTTCCTTGGAGAATTCCATGAACAGGGGAGCCTGGTGGGCTACAGTCCACAGGGTCACAAAGAGTCGGACACGACTGAGAGATTCACACAACAACACGTCTCTCTCCCCTTGAGTAAAAGTTTGTTGTGTGTCTATTTCTGTTTTGTATACGTATTCATTGTATTATTTTCACGATTTCACATACAAGTGATATACAGTACATGTCTTTCTCTGTCTGACTGATCGCTAGAGAGTAAGACCCTCTAGGTCCATCCATGCTTTTGCAAATGGCAACATTTTATTCTCTATTTATGGCTGAATAATATTCTGTTGTGTATATGGACCACATATTCTTAATCCAAATGTCTGTTGGTGGGCACTGGGGTTGCTTCCACGTTTTGGGAATTGTAAATAGTGCCTGATGAAGCTGAAGCTCCAATCCTTTGGCCACCTGATGCAAAGAACTGACTCACTGGAAGAGACCCTGATGCTGGGAAAGATTGAAGGTGGGAAGAGAAGGGGGCGACAGAGGATGAGATGGCTGGATGGCATCACTGACTCAACGCACACGAATCTGACTACACTGTAAAGGAGAGCCCCAGCCCCCGGCCAAACTCTCCATCCGTCTGTAGGCAAGACAACCCCTCTCCTGGAAACACAAAGAGGAACACTGACTCTGGGACCCATCTGGTGTGACCTGGGGGCTTCCGACCAGAGTTGAAAGTCAATGGGACTTCCCTGGTGGTCCAGCGGCTAAGACTCCGCGCTCCCAATGCAGGGGACCCAGGTTCCATCCCTGGTCAAGGGAACTAGATTCCACGTGCCACGACTAAAGATCCTGCATGCTGCAACTGAGATCCAATGAAGCCAAATACGTAAATAAGAATGTTCAGTAAAAAAAAAAAAAAAAAGGAAAACAGCAAATCCAGCTGCTGCTCCAGCTGAGCCCAGTGCTGTGTACTTCCCGCTCTGGACGAGTATTGCATGACCGCTGATGTCAGCTCTTGCATCTTTCACCAGGTTTTTTTGTTTTCCGTCTTGGACAGCCTCGGAGGTGACGCTGCACCTGCGTTTCATCATCACTCCCTGTTTTATTATCTAGATCCCAGGGTGCTGGGTGAGAGCTTGCTGAGTCAGTGACCGAGTTTTTCAGGGCTAACATCCAAACAAGGCGGGGAGTTTAAGCAGAAGCCAGGAGCCCGACAAGACAGCGGAGGTGGTGATGGGGTCTGGAGAACACGGCTTGGAGTTTTTACCCGCAAACTTTTTTTTAATTATTGTTTTATTTTTAAGATTTATTTTTTTTTGATGTGGACCATTTTAACGTCTTTATTGAATTTGTTTTTTTGGGGGTTTTTTTTTTTGCAGAGAGGCCTGCGGGAACTTAGTTCCCTGACCAGGGATCTAACCTTCATCCCCCTGCACTGGAAGGTGAAGTCTTTACAATTCGATCACCAGGGAAGTCCCTACCCACCATCTTTTAAAAATAATTTTTAAATTTGTTTTTTATTAAAAAAAAATTCTACGTTTATTGCTTCCAAACCCATCTCCCTCCACCCTCCTGCATCCACGCTCGGGCATGTAACCCCACGGACTGCAGCCCGCCAGGCTCCTCCGTCCATGGACTTTTCCAGGCAAGAATACTGGAGTGGGCTTGCCGTTTCCTTCTCTGATTTATTTTTCATTGGACGATAACTGGTTTACGATGTTGTGTTCATTTCTGCCACATATCAACACGAATCAGTCACAGGTATACACGTGTCCCCTCCCTCTTGACCCTCCCTCCCACCTCCCCCCATCCCACCCCTCGAGGTCATCCCAGAGCACCAGGCTAAGTTCCCAGCACCATAGAGCCACTTCCCCCGGGGACCTATTTCGCACATGGAAGTGTAAGAGTTTCAGCGCAAGTCTCTCCATCTGTCCGACCTACTCCGTTCCAGAGACCACAGTCTGTTCTCCACGTCTGTGTCTCCATTCCTCCTCTGCAAATAGGTTCCTCAGTACCACCTTTTAGGTTCTGTATATGTGTGCTGATATCTGCTTTTTCTCTTTCTGACTCACTTCACTCTGTATAACAGGCTCTAGGTTCATCTACCTCATCTCAATTGACTCAAACGTGTTCCTTTTCATGGCTGAGTAATATTCCACTGTGTCTGTGTACCACAATTTGTTTATCCATCCCTCTGTCGACGGGCATCTAGCTTGCTTCTATGTCCTAGCTACTGTGACTTCCCTGGTGGCTCAGACGCTAAAGCATCTGCCTACAATGCGGGAGAGCCAGGTTTGATCCCTGGGTGGGGAAGATCCCTTGGAGAAGGAAATAGCAACCCATCCCAGTACTCTTGCCTGGAAAATTCCGTGGGCACAGGAGCCTGGTAGGCTACAGTCCATGGGGTGGCAAAGAGTAGGACACGACTGAGTGACTTAAAAAAAGGAAAAGGGGCAAAAAAGAGAGAGGGGGGAAAAAAAATAAAGACAGTTTCATTCAACCTTTTAAGGGATGCCTGACAGATACTGTTTACCCTTTAAATACAAATAGACGGACACATTATTTTCTCTCTCTTGTTTTATCTCTGAAAGCTTTTGCACGTCTCTGAGTTCTGATAGCATCAGTTGTTACGTTTACAATCTCATTATAAATGAATGTGGGGCAATATCTCAGTTGGCAAATAGGAATGTCCCTGCAAACACCAATTCACAGGAATAATCTCTCGGGTATCCTCATGTGGTTAGTGAACACACAGAGTGCCGCTGGCAAATAACCATGATACAGAGGAATCTTTCAAGAAAACAGCCTCAGCATTTTTAGTGACATCATCGTAGATGACAGTCATTTCTATCAGTCCCTCTAATTCAATGTGCAAGGGACAGCAGAAAGGAAAAAACTGAGGTAGACAGGAAATACATTGACCCTCAGATAAGAAGAAAAGCAAGCAAGAAGTGGACATCTTTTTTCATTCTGATCATTTGTTCGTAAGAGAAACATGAAGCCTCAGGCTGAATGGGGTTTACACGCATTTCTTAGCCTCTATTGCTGGGAGAAAAATCACATCTTTGGTTGGTTCATAATAAGTAGGTTGCATGTGGCATTCACTGCAAAGGATAGATTGTCCCAAATGCTGATTTTCTGTAACTGATAGACAAGCACGGAATAAAGTGGTTGAACTGCAAATGCGTTCCCTGTTTAACCCAGCTCCTTTATAAAGACAGACGACACAGCCAAACCCTGGAATAACAAACAGCACACCCAAAAACCCAACCGTTGCAGCCACAAAGAACCCGAGACGCAACTATCCTGAGGACGCATTGATCAATGCGTAAGCCTCTCAGTGAGGAAACACGGTTCATTGCCGTTTTTCAGGACACAGATTCAAGCGGTTCATGACAGACTTATTCATATTTTTAAGAAAGAACAGAAAGGTGCAAAGTGAAAAAAAAAAAAACGAAGAAAATAGTGGACCTGGTATTCATTCGGCCTCCAAATTGTTTTGGAAAAAGCAAGCAGTTGCTTTTCCAAAGCAAGCTGAGAATGACATCAGTCTTTCACAGAATGCGTTTCAGGGCACATGCGTCTTATTTATATTCCTTGTACTGAACTAAGAAGCAATGGTTCTGATCTTATGGTTGGCAAGGCTAATTGCTTACATTTCTCTCTTGAGACAAGCTAGAGCACAAAATGCACCTCTCTGCTCACTTCCTCTTGAGTTCTTCCTCCTGAACTCTCCATTACATTTTTTTTCCCTTTTTTACCTTTTAAAAATTACTTATTTGTCCATGCCAAGAGACATGTGGACTGTTAGTTCCCAGACCAGGGATTGAACTCACTCCCCCTGCCTTGGAAGCACGGAATCTCAACCACTAAACCGCCAGGATGTCCCACCACTATTCTTTTTACCAAACTCGTGTTTAGGGCTTTCATCCAGAAAGAAAGACAAAAAGACGATCTAGCAATTGATTCCCACTCCCACGAGACCTCCTTGTTTCAGAGCAAACAAATGACTGCTTATCAGATAAACCGCTGTGGGTGGGTCTGCAGGTTTCTCCAAAAGGTAACAGTCTTTTCTTTGCAAGGTAAGCTTTCATTACTGCCACTCCAGATGGTTCAGAAATCTCTGTCTCATCCTTCAGCCACCTGATGCCAAGAGCCGACTCATTGAAAAAAGACCCTGATGCTGGGAAAGACTGAGGGCAAAAGGAGAAGGGGGCGGCAGAGGACGAGACGGTTAGATAGCATCACCGACTCAGCGGGCAAGAGCTTGAGCAAACTCCGGGAGACACTAGAAGGCAGAGGAGCCTGGTGTGCTGCCGTCCACGGGGTCACAAAGAGTCCGAGACAACTTAGCAACTGAACAACAACAAAAAGCCCTTCGAATAATTTAATCAAGTCGGGGCCTGTAAGCTATCTCACTATCCTATAAAAGGAACAAAACAGGAACCTGTAGACGCCGCCCTCTGAAGCTCTGCGCTCAAGTCCCTATTACCAGGAGGCGTTTTCTGTCTTCATTTATCTGAATCGCTTGGCAGTTGAGAAGCCGGGGCGGGGTGGGGGGTGGGGGGGCTGGCAATGAATGCAACTTACCAAGCTATTCACGGTGAAACAGACAAGGTGCTCGGACTTGATCTCAGGACCTCACACAGCTTCTCCAACTGACCACACGGGACGACACCCTGGGCCCCCTGCCTGCCTGGCTTCTGAAGAGTCACTGCACAGCCCCGGGGAAGTTATAGGGAACCATCACCTGGCTGTAAAGTCATCCCTGGACAACCGGAGAATCTCTCATAAAAAAGTTATCTAGGCCCCACGCCTGCATCTCTCCACATGTCTGTCCCTGACTGCCGAGTGCCTCATGCATAAATCAGAAAGGGAGCTGGGCTTGCTGACCTCAGTCGTCACACCACGGGGGAGGAAGGAATCAAAGGGACATGACGGTCATCTCGGAGGACGTCTATGCAGAGCATTTCGGAGGTGCGCTAGGGCTGGCCCACGGCCGACAGGCACACCCCAGGTGTGAGTGGAGAAGGGGCGTGCTGAAAGGCAGGGGGTGGGGGCACGTGCAGGGGCCACTCATCACCCAGGGGTCCCCAGTGGAGGGGCGGTGACGGGTGAGGTCTGCCACACAGCATGCTCCGTGCACAGTGAGCAGGAAACCATTCCCGCCTCCCTGCCCATCGCCCCCACATGCTGCACACGGAGCCCCGAGGAATGCATTCCTCACCATCACCCTGGGCGAGGGTGCTCAGCCAGGTCACCCACCCTCCCACCCCCCCACCCCCGTCTCGTGGGCGGGGTGCAAAACAGCAGAGAGGAAGTGAGCCCGGGATGCCCCTGCCCACACATCTGGGGGACATCTCTACCTATCAAAAGATAACTCACCCCTGTGTCTCTCTGGGGGCTTCCCTGGTGGCTCAGGGGGAAAAGAACCTGCCTGCCAGTGCAGGAGATGCAGGAGACTCAGGTTCGAGCCCTGGGTTGGGAAGATCCCCTTTGAGGAGGGAATGGCAACCCACTCCAGTATTCTTGCCTGGAGAATCCCATGGAGAGTCCACGGACAGAGGAGTCTGGCGGGCTGCAGCCTATGGGGATCGCAAAGAGTCAGACACAACTGAAGCGACTTGGCACCCATGTCTCTTTTCTTTATTTATTTGGCCATGCCAGGTCTTCCTTGCGACACACGGAAGCATCTACCTTAGTCACTGCCATGCGGCATGGATGTAGCTCCCTGACCAGGGACTGAACCCAGGCCTCCCGCATTGGGAGCATGGCATCTTAGCCACTGGACCAGCAGGGAAGTTCACACCCTGTCTCTTTGACCAAGTCCCCTCCTGTCATCCTTTTCTTTTGTTTAGGTTTTTTTTTAAAAAAAAGAGAGACTAACTCCGTCTTTGTTTTCATGATTTCCCATCTATAAATAAAACATTAGTTTTAATTGTTTTGTGTGCCCCGGGCATCTGGCAGGTTTTCCTATAATTAATACATAATGCAGCGGCTGCAGACAGATTTCCCGTTCTTTTTGGAAACCCTAAGGTGAAACCTGCAAAAAAAGAGTTGAGCCTGAGTAAGCATGGCAACCCACTCCAGTACTCTTGCCTGGAAAATCTCATGGACCAAGAGGCCTGGTCCACAGGGTCGCAAAGAGTCAGACACGACTGAGCAACTTAAAGAAAGAAGAGAAGCATGACCTGAGGGGAGTTTCTCCAGTGGCTCAGTGGGCAAGTATCCACCTGCAATGCAGGAGATGTGGGTTCCATCTGTGGCTGGGGAAGATCCCTTGGAGGAGGGCATGGCAACCCTCTCCAGTATTTCTTGCCTGGAGAATCCCATGGACAAAGGAGCCTGGCGGGCTACTGTCCACGGAGTCGCAGAGTCAGACAGGACTGAATCAACTTAGTATGCACGCATGCATGACCCAGACATCATCCAAAGGTGACATCTGGTCTTGGGGTTGGTGGGGGGATGTCTCTACAAAACGTACTCGTCGGAGAGACGGGTCAAAGCGTGGCTTGGAGGTCACGATTCCAGCACACCCTGGGATGTTTGTGGTCGCAGACCGCTGTAAAGGGTCAGACCACAATGGCTTTAGATGCTAAAACTCCTGGCTTAATCCCGGCGTAAGTCAGTTAGCCGTCCATTAAGGTGTGGTCTTAGTGGTCCCGGGTCCTGGAGAGAATGAGGAAGGAGCCTCTGCTGTCCTTATGGATCATTCCCTACCCTTCTAGCTGCTCTTGAGTCTCTCCCAGCAAGGAATATGAAGGGACTGGCAAGGACAAAGGGCAGACCACACCCCTACGACCCCATACTGCCCAGAGATGGCTCCGGGCCTCTGGAAGCTGACCCACCCTCAGAAGCACCTTGGGACAAGTTCTTGGGACCTGTCCCAGCAGATGTCCTCCCCAGGGGCAACTCCAGAGCCTGAGAGGTGGTTCCCTCTCAGCTGGAGTCTCTCCCACCCCCGGAGCAGAAATCCCAAAGGCTGCAAGATCTTGGCTCTGCCCGTCACCATGAGTCACCGGGATCAGCATTTCCAAGCACCCGGGCCAATCCAGCTTTTACCAGCATAGCACCCTGCCTGGTCCCTCAGGCAGGGATCAGCTCCTCGGGGCCCCAGATCTTCAGCCTGAGGTCTTACCCTCTCTAAGGGGCCTCTCTGAGTCCTCACAGGGCAGGGGTGAAGCAAGAAGACTCACCTCCACTCTCAATACACACACTGGGAGAGTCAGCTCAGTTCACTCACTCGGTCGTGTCCAACTCTTTGCGACCCCATAGACTGCAGGATGCCAGGCCTCCCTGTCCATCACCAACTCCCGGAGCTTTCTCAAATATTATGTTCATTGAGTAGGTGATGCCATTCAACCATCTCATCCTCTGTCATCCCATTCTCCTCCTGCCTTCAATCTTTCTCAGCACCAGGGTCTTTTCCAGTGAGTCAGTTCTTCACATCTGGTGACCAAAATATTGGAGTTTCAGCTTCAACATCCGTCCTTCCAATGAACACCCAGGACTGATGTCCTTTAGGATGGACTGGTTGCATCTCCTTGCAGTCCAAGGGACTCTCAAGAGTCGACTCCAACACCACAGCTCAAAAGCATCAATTCTTTGGCGCTCAGCTTTCTTTATAGTCCAACTCTCACATCCAGACATGACTACTGGAAAAACACTCTGGGAGAGCCAGGATTCTAATCCCAGAGAAAGCTGTTGTCTTCCTTTTAAAAAAAAAAAAATCATTATTTTCAGTGGAGGCTAACTACTTTACAACATTGCGGCGGTTTTTGCCGTACGTTGACATGAATCCGCCATGGGTGTGCGACGCAGCAATCCCACTGCTGGGCGTACACAGCGAGGAGAGCAGAAATGAAAGAGACAGTGTTCATCGCAGCCGTGTTCACAATAGCCAGGTTGTTCTTTTCTGTTCCTGCTGCCAGAACGCAGAGCCCGTGGTGGTTTCTGCTGCCTGTATTAACTATTCCTCCAGGACTTTTTTTTTTTTGCCCCTGAGCCAGCCCTTACTACCCTGCTATCATAAACATCCCCCCCGCCCCACCACCCCAAGGATTTATCTTATTGAATGGAAGGCAGATGTAAAGTCAGGTCCCAGGCTAACCATGTGACCAGCCCGGAGCAGTGGTTGGCTCTTGTCCTGCATTCAAGGTGAGGTTCCTCACCAGATAAAGAACCAGGGTGCAGGGCATGAAACGTAAATGGAGGCTCCTTCGGGGCCAGTTTTGGGGGGAGGGGGGCTTCCCTGGTGGCTCAGACAATAAAGAATCTGCCTGCTAATGGAGGAGAACTGGGTACAATCCCGGGGTTCGGAAGATCCCCTGGAGGAAGAAATGGCAACCCACTCCAGGATTGTTGCCTGGAGAATTCCCATGGACAGAGGAGCCTGGTGGGCTACGGTCTGTGGGATCCCAGAGAGTCAGACACGACTGAGCAACTGACCCTTGGGCCAGTCTTAGAGACTCAAGTGAAAAGACTACCTGAGCTATGTAAGCCACTGGGCTCCAAGATCAGGGAGAATAGAGGCTTTATGTTACTTACCCTTGCAGGGAATTTCCTGGTGGTCCAAGAGTCCACTCCATGTCCCAAAGGCAAGGGATGTGAGTTCGGTCCCAAGTTGGGGAACTAAGATCCCACATGCCAGGCACCCTTCAACCGGCCGCCCCCGCAACAGCCCGCCCCCCACCAACCCCCCGCCCGCCAACCCCTGCAGAACAGAAACCTTGTAGAGGCCTAGAAATGGAATTGTTCGAGGTGGAACCTCGGGGATGTTCAACACCTGTCTCACCACACTGATCACCAAGGGAACCCTCAAGCTAAAACCGGACATGCCTTCCCGCTTGGGACTCTGCAGAAGACTCCAGTGGACAAACAGCTGGTGGAGAAGCCCAGCGGAGGGCAGTCAGTCCAAGATTGGCAAGTGGAGACTCATTCTCCAAGACCGATCTGAGGCTTGGCCCTGAGGATGTTGAGTGGGGGGACTGACATCTCAGGGCAAATCAGGTGGCTGGGACCAGGGCGACCGGACACTCGTGGGAGGCTCCCCTCTTGAGCCGGACGGGGGCCTGGAAGCTCAGGATCCACTGGGCGGCTGCCTTATGATTGTCTGCAATCAGCTTCTACTCTCTCTGTACGCATGGGAACAAGTGGGCACATTTCGAGGGTACGGGTTCTGCTGTGAATTTCAGCATGGGCTCAGCTACTCTCCGGCAAGCCACCGCCGCCTCCAAAAGCCCAGGAATGCTCACTAGTACATACAGAGGGATAAACAACAAGGTCCTGTGATAAAAGAGAATGGCAAAGAATACACGCGTCTGACTGAGTCACCTTGCTGTACCGCAGAGATTAACACAACACTGCGAATCAAGGATACTGCACTGACGTGTATAAAAGCAAAGCCCAGAAACCTGAACGAGTATATATATAGAAGGGATAAATAACAAGCTCCTACTACAGTAGGACCTCTACAGAGCACGGGGAGCTCTATTCAGTACCCTGTGATAAAAGAGAAAGGAAAATTACAGGGCCGCAATAGAGAAAACAAGACCCTGATGCTGGGAAAGACTGAAGGTGGGAGGAGAAGGGGACAACAGAGGATGAGATGGTTGGATGGCGTCCCCGACTCGATGGACATGAGTTTTGAGTCAGCTCCGGGAGTTGGTGATGGACAGGGAGGCCTGGCGTGCTGCAGTCCACGGGGTCGCAAAGGGTCGGACACGACTGAGCGACTGAACTGAATTGAATGGAGAAGCAGATATAGACAACAGACTTGTGGGCACGGGGAGAAGGGAGGAGAGGGTGAGATGTATGGAGAGAGTACCAGGGAAACTTACATTACCATGTGTCAAACAGACAGCCAACAGGAATTTGCTGAATGTCTCAGGAAACTCAGACAGGGGCTCTGTATCAACCTGGGGGTGAGGAGGGAGATGGGAGGCAGGTTCAAAAGGGAGGGGACATACGTAGACCTATGGCTGATTCATGTTGAGGTTTGACAGAAAACAGCAAAATTCTGTAAAGCAATTATCCTTCAATTAAAAAATAAAAAAAAAGAATGGAAAAGTGTATATATATATATATATATATATATATATATATATATATTTATCTGAGTCACTTTGTACAACAGAGATTAACATCACACTGTAAATCAAGTAAACTTCAGTAAAAGGTATCAAAGGAAAGCCCAGAAATGCGAACTATTATATACAGGAGGAATAAATAGCAAGATGCTACTGTATAGACCAGGGCACGCTATTTGATATCCTGTGATAAGGCATAGTGGAAAAAGAATGCGAAAAAGAATATATACGTATAACCGCATCACTTTGTTGTACAGCAGAAACTAACACAACACTGGAAATCAGCTCTACTTCATTAAAAAAAATAAAGCCCAGAAATGCTAACGATTATACACAGGTTGAGCACACAAGATCCCATTGTATACACAGGGAAATGTATTTGATATCTTGTGATAAATCATAACGGAAAAGAATATTAAAAAAAAAAAAACAACAATGAATCGCCGCCTTGGTGGCTCAGACAATACAGAATCCACCTGCAATGCAGGAGACGGGGGTTCGATCCCTGGGTCAGGAAGATCCCCTGGAGAAGGAAATGGCAACCCACTCCAGTATTCTTGTCTGGAGAATGCCACAGACAGAGGAGTCTGTGTCCATGGGGTCTCAAAGAGTCGGACACGACTAACACTTTCACATTTTTTTAATACATATTTGTAACTGAATTGCTGTGCCGTACGGCAGAAATTGACACCACCCTGAAAAATCGACTCTAGCACGTAAAAAATATGAAAATAAAAATGAAGCCCAGAAATGCTAGAATATGACAACCGCTGTTACATCTCTAAGTCATGTCCAACTCTTTGCAGCCCCATGGACAGTAGCCTGCAGGCTCCTCTGTCCGTGGCATTCTATAGGCAAGAATACTGGAATGGTTGCCATTTCCTTCTCCAGGGGATCTTCCTGACCCAGGGATTGAACTCAGGTTTCCTGTATTGAAAGCAGTTTCTTTACCAACTGAGCTACATGTTGAGACCCTCCATGGAGGCTAAAGGGAGGTTCTCGGGCAGCAAAGAGCAGAACACACGTGGACCCCGCCCACTGACTCAGTCCTCTGGGGCTACACGTAACATGAACCGGAGCTGAACGACAGAGGCAGATGTGAAAAATCTGAGTCATTTCAAGGCTGCTGTTTTCGGTTATTTATGGTTTTTAATTATCAAGCATGACCCATTTCTTCACGAGCTGGGCTTATCACAGTCTTGTCTTTGATATACTGCTTTCAGGGACTTGAAGGTATTATGGCTTTATTATCAAACCCCAAATCGAGTCCCAGTAAATTACCTTCCTTTATGTGGCATTCCGGTGACTCCAAGAGGTGAGGAGGTCACCGGGATTGATCGCCACGGAGGTTCTTTCAGGGGAGACGGGGCTGGAATAGATGCATTTTTCAACGTTCTTCTTTATCCATTCATACACTGGCTGGCTGCCCACAAACATATTTGATTGAAATGTGTCCGCCAAGCAACAAAATACACGTAGTGTAACTGTTTGATCCATCCCGTCCACTGAACCTATTACACAACTCTGAAGCTTGAACGATTCTCTTCACCCTTTGTGTTACATACACACCAGATTATACAGAAGGAATTTTCATCTCCATTTCTTGTCCTTTTCTTTTTTTGGCTGTGCTGGGTCTTGCTACTCCGGCTTTTCTCTGGTTGTGTTGAGTGGGGTCTGCTCTCTAGTTGCAGGGTGTGGGCTGCTCACTGAGGTGGCTTCCCTGTTGTAAAGCACAGACTCTAATGTTCACGGGATTCAGAAGTTGTGGCTCCCGGGGTCTAGAACACGGGCTTAGTGGCGCATGGGCTGAGTTACCTACCCAGGGGCACGTGGGATCTTCCCGAACCAGGGCTGGAACCCATGTCGCTTGCGTTGGCCCGTGGATTCTTTACCACGGAGCCACCGGGGAAGCCCACAGCCTAAGTTCCTTAAGGCAACACACACATCTATTTATCAATAATACGATGTTTGCACATATGCACATTCAGTATGCGTATGTGACATGCCTGACCTTTCCTCTTGCTTTAATTATACTCACATCCATGCATAACTATTCATTGGAAGGACTGATGCTGAAGCTGAAGCTCCAATCCTTTGGCCACCTGGTGTGAAGAACTGACTCACTGGAAGAGACCCTGATGCTGGGAAAGACTGAAGGCAGGAGGAGAAGGGGACGACAGAGGAGGAGATGGTTGCATGGCATCACCGACTCAATGGACATGAGTTTGAGTAAACTCTGGGAGTTGGTGATGGACAGGGAGGCCTGGCGTGCATGGGGTTGCAAAGAGTCAGACATGACTGAGCAACTGAACCGAACTGATAACACAGAAGAATGTATGTCTTTGTAAGTTTAAATTTTATGTAAACACAGTGCCTCAAGTTGCTTAAAGTCACACACACAACTGGATTCCTTACATATATCACATAAATGTGTGTGCATGCCTATACATACACACACATCCCATTTTCATGATTCTTAAACTCTTTACCCTTTGAGCTACTTCAGGTTCTTGGTCTGTGCAATTTACTATGCAAATTTATGCTTCCTTTAATGCTCTGCATACTACAATGACTTGCCGGGATGCTAGGTTCATTCTCAGTGATTGCTTTAGGACAATCTGGTCAAGAGAGCTGGAAGGTCCCAGTGGACCCCAAGCATACCAGTCGTCTGGCACTTCTAAAAGCATGTTCTTGGTGCAGTGTGGGGGAGGCAACAGAGATCCAACTCAACGGAAAGTTAACAGAGGTTACTTTCTTGTTAAAGGGAGTGTGTGATGTGTTTGGGAAATGCTAGGCTTAGAGGAAAAAAAAAAAAAATGAGAGAAGTGTATCCTGGACCTGAATCGTTCTGAATGGACAAGGGGCTTGTGGATTCCGGAGGGACCGTGCAAGCTGCACTACTTTTTCCAGGTTTGTGTTATCTTAGGGAAGGAGAGGAGGCGACCAGCAGCCTGCTTTCCACCACTGTCTCTCTGCTGTCTGCTTCACTGTGGTTTGCTTGGTTAGGCTAAACAGGACAAACCCTGCCTCTCTGGGCAAGGCTGGGCTAAGAGTTGCTTAGTCGGACACTGTGCTGCTGCTATTATGGGTTAACATTCAAATGGCAGATGGAAAAAAACAAATGTCTCTTCATTTGGTTTAGTTTTAGAACTTTTGTTTTCCTTTTTTTCAAATAGTAGTGTTTTTGTTTTTTTTGCTGGTAGTCTCCAGGATAGATAGATAGACAGGTCTCCATGGATGTATGGATGTATGGATAGATGGCTGGATGGATAAATGGATGGATGGATGGATGGATGGATGAGGGATGGAAGCATGAATGGATGGATGGATGGATGGATGGATGGATGGATGGACATATGGATGGATGGATGGATGGATAGATGAATGGACATATGGATGGATGGATGGATAGATGGATGGTTGGATAGATGGATAGATGGATGGATGGATGGACATATGGATGGATGGACATGCGGGTGGATAGTTAGATAGATGTATGAATGAATGGATGGATGGATGGACAGATAGATGGATGGTTGGATGGATGGACATATGGATGGATGGACATATGGATGGATAGATAGATGGATGTATGGATGGATGGACAGATAGATGGATAGATGGATAGATGGACGTATGGATGGAGAATAGATGGATGGAGGATAGACAGACATATGGACATATGGATGGATGGATTAGAGAGATGGATGGATGGATGATAAATGTGTGAATGGATGCATGGATGGATGGATGGATAGATGGATGGATGTATGCATGGATGGAGAGATGGATGGACGTATGCATGGATGGATAGAGAGATGGATGGATGATAGATGCGATAGAGGGATAGACAGATGGGTAGACAGGTAGATAGATATGATAGAGGGGTAGATGGATGGATAGATGGATGGATGGATGGATGGATAGATAGATGGATGGACGTATGCATGGATGGATAGAGAGATGGATGGATGATAGATGTGATAGAGGGATAGACAGATGGGTAGACAGGTAGATAGATATGATAGAGGGGTAGATGGATGGATAGATGGATGGATGTATGCATGGATGGATGGATAGATGGATGGATGGATGGATGGATGGATGGATAGATGGATGGATGGATGGATAGATGGATGGACGTATGGATGGATGGACAGAGAGATGGATGTATGTATGGATGGATAGAGAGATGGATGGACGTATGCATGGATGGATAGAGAGATGGATGGATGATAGATGTGATAGAGGGATAGACAGATGGGTAGATAGGTAGATAGATATGATAGAGGGGTAGATGGATGGACAGAGAGATGGAGAGATGGATACACACATAGACAGAATCATGAATGCATTTTATTTCCTCATCAGTCTATGAGGGATGTGGTTTTGATGATCCACAGCAGAAGAAACCTCAAAAACACAGACAATATAAAAATAGATAGTTCTGCCTGTTGGTTCCTTGAGAAGAAGCAAGACACCACTCTCCCTGGACTCAGCTGATTTCTTGTTTTCTTCATAAAGTCATCGCAAGCCAAGATTCTCATACAGCTGCTCACCACATGCACCATGGGGTTTGACCCCATGGGATAAAGACCCCCAAGACCCCCTGGGAAACTGGGGTGAAATGCAGATACTGGTTCAGGTGGGCTGGGTGGGGCCTGGGGGGGTCTGCATTTTTGGCAAGGTCCCAGATGGTGCTGATGCTGCTGGTCTGTGGACACTTCACTGCAAGGAGTAAACCGAGCCCACTCTGGCAGGCAGGTCATCTGAGTGGTAGTCTGACAGCAAAGACGGTCAGGACAAACGACCTTCCTGCAAAAATACCTACTGCACCCAGGAGGAAAATACCGCAAGCAGAACATGCAGCCATCCACACCAGGCGTCCCTCCCAGAGCTCCCTGGGCTGGGGACAAACAGGTGGCTGGAGGGGAGCAGTGGATGGTCCCTACTGCCACGCTAGCTCTGTACGGAAGCCAGAGCTTGCTTCTTTTTCCTTTGTAGTAAAGGACTGTATTCACTAACATAGCATATTTAGTTGAGTGGGGTCTTCCAAGAAGGCTCAGTGCTCAAGAATCCGCCTGACAGTGCCAGAGATGCAAGAGATGCGGGTTCAATCCCTGGGTCGGGAAGATCCCCTGGAGGAGGAAATGGCAACCCAATTCCAGTATTCTTGCCGGGAGAATCCCATGGACAGAGGAGCCTGGTGGGGCTACAGTCCACGGGGTCACCTAGAGTCAGACACGACTGAGCATGCATGCACATTTAGTTGAGCACCTACTATCCACCAGGCCTCAGTAGGATGTGCTGGCTGAGGGGTCTTTCTCCTGAGCTTGCTGATGGTAGGTACGGGGCTCAGACATAGCCATAGCAAACTGCCCATGTAGACAAGGGAGAATCACAGCTCTGAAGTGTTAAGGTAGAGCTCAGAGATCACATGGAGTATGTAAATAAGGAGATCTCGCCTTCAGGTAGATGAGAAAGACATTCTTTTTTGTTAAAAAATTTCTATTTATTTACTTGGCTGCTCTGAGTCTTAGTTGTAGCATGCAGGATCCTCACTAGGGCATGCGAACTCTTAGCTGCAGCCCGTGGGATCTAGTTCCCTGGCCAGGGGTGGAACTTGGGCCTGCCTACATTGCGAGCGTAGACTCTTAGCCACTGGACCACCAGGAAGTCCTAAAACCAGAGCTGTCAGTTTCCCTGCCTTGTCACAGGAGAATCCCCACATGGGCCCATCCGGACGCTGAACGTGATGTGGAAGCCCTTCTATGCAGGCTGGAGGAAGCTGGGGGCAAGGCTTGTGAGCCCCCCATGGCTGGAGCAGAGCAGACTCTACAGGTGCCCACCCACTGGGAGCCACAGGGACCACCGGGCTCCAGTCTGCCCTGCCACCAATCTCTGCTGAGTGGTACCTATGCGTCGCAGACGCGCGAAGACAACAATGGGGCAGAGGGAGGTGACGGATGGCGAGACGGACGGCTCCAGCAAGCCGGCAACCGGATGGACAGACCCTAGCTCTCCAGGAGCTGCGCGACCTCAGCCAGTTCCCATCAGCTTCCTTATCTGGCGTCTCAAAGGAAAGGGTTAATTAGCAGGGCACTTAACTGGGTTTTACAAGCGTGGAAGGACACGTTGTCTAAGCCGCAAAATGAGCGTGTTGTTGTCAGGAAGGTGTTGTAAAAATGAATCAGTGAAATGTTTCAGCTCTACGGGGAGCACATTTTTTTTTTTTTTTTCCTCTAACGCCTCTTGAGTCCCAGACTGAGAGCTCTTTGAATCAGGTCAAGGATTCTTGGAGTCAAGGGACATGAAGAAGCTGACTGCATACACAGGGCAGAACCTCTGAGCTGCAGCTCTGCCTTCTTGTTTCAGTAGGCTCCTGGGATTCCGTGCACATATGACTCCATACATGTGTGTGCCTGTGTGTATGCATAGAGAGATAGAAATACAGATAGATGGATAGAGATAAATGGATAGATAACTATCCATCTGGATAGTTAGAATATAGATGGATGGATAGATAGATGGAGGCATAGAGGTGGATGGATAGATAGAAGCATGGACAGATAGAAGTATGGATGGACAGACAGACAGGAGGAGGAGATCCGACTTCAATCCCTGGGCCAGGAAGGTCCCCTGGAGGAGGAAATGGCAGCCCACTCCAGTCTTCTGGCCTGGAGAATCCCCTGCACAGAGGAGCCTGCCGGGCTACCGTCCACGGGGTCGAAAAGAGTCAGACATGACTGAGCAACTGACACACACACAGACGGCTGGATGGACAGACAAACGGATTAACAGAAGAAGGATGGATGAGTAGATGGATGAAGGATGGACGGAGAGATAGGATGGCTGGATGAACAGATGAATGCATGGATGGATACATCGACAGAAGATGGATGGGTCGATACGTGGACGGGTACATTGAAGGATGGGTACACAGACGTATGGGTGGGTACATAGGATGGATGCATGGCTAGGTAAATGGGTAGACAGAAGATGGATGGATGGACGCACAGACAGAATGACAGGTGGACAGAGAGAAGGATGGATGGATGGATAGATGGGTGGACGGACAGAAGTGTGAATGGATGGATGGATGGATGGATGGATGGGTAGATAGTGGCTGGATCTATAGGACTGATGGATGGATGGATTGATAAGCAGACATACAGGAGGTGTTTGCTACTGGCATTTAGTGGGTAGAGACAAGGAAGGCTGCTACATATCCTACAACGCCCAGAAACAATCCTCCTGCAGCTAAAAATTATCCTAGTATTTTGCCAGGGCGGCCATAACAAAGTACCATAGGCTGGACAGCTTTTAAGTAACAGACTTGAGTGTGTTCTCGCCCCCTCCTGGAGGCTGGAAGTTCAAGATCCAGGCGCACGCAGGCCAGGTTCCTCCCGAGGCCTCTCTCCTGGGCATGTCAGTGGCCGTCTGCTCCCTGTGCCCCCACGCGGCTGTCCCCCCACCCCCGTGTGTATCTGTGTGCTGACCTCCTCTTCTTATAAGGACCCCGGTCCTGCGGGATCAGGGCCCACCCTAGTGACCTCCGTTTATCTTCATCACCCCCTCTTTAAAGATCTCCAAACACAGCCACATTCAAAGGTCCCGGATGTTCAGCCAGGACATCCGCACTGAATCTGGGGGCACACAATTCAGTGCGTAATGACTTGCCTGCCCCACATATGTACAGTGCTGAGGTGGTGGTGGGGAACCCTGAACCCGGGGTACACAGGCGAGTGGTCTCTGCCGCGTTCCCAAAGCTCAACTCACCACTTCTTTCTCTGCGTTCCTTACCTGCGTGCTCCAGGCCGTGGGGCCACCTGCCCCAAAGCCCACCCCTGGTGTCATATCAGCCCACGCGGTCCCTGAGGCCAGAGGTCTGCAGCAAAACCTGCATTTCCAGTCGTCAGGGTCAGCGACCTTAGCTTCAGGCACCTGCCCCTAATGACACCCTCCCTGCTTGAAACGCCTGCAGGGGCGGTCTCACGCCTGTCACGCTTTCTCTGCCTTGTTCACCCTCCTGGGCTGGACGGTCTCCTAACTCTGCCCCATTGGGTGGTAGCTCAAGGAAGGCTGGCGGTGAGTCCCCGTAAAAACCTGCGGGGGAAACACTCCCTGCCTGCGGGGCTGTCAGTGTGAAACCGGGTGACCAACCTGCAGTCACTCTACGCAGGACAGAAGCAAGCAAGCAAGCAAGCAAGCAAGCAAGCAAGCAAGCAAGCAAGCAACCTGGGTTACCGATTTTTTTAAAGAACAGAAGGTGATATTCTCTGATGGACAGAACGTTCGAGCCCCCCCTAAAACTCCTAGCTGGAAGCCGTAACCCCCAGTGAGCTAGGATTTGGAGGTGGGATCTTTTGAACGTTTACTTGTAATTTTCTATATTTTTTAAAGCTCATTTAGAGCACTTTTTTTTTAACTTTTTATTTTGTATTGGGGTATAGCTGATTAAGAAATGCTGTGACAGTTTAATTGAAGTATGTGTCTCTGCTCAGTTGCTCAGACCCCCATGGACTGTAGCCCGCCAGGCTCCTCTGTCCATGGAATTTTCCAGGCAAGAATACTGGGATGGGTTAGGGCTAGTATAGCTGAATTAAAATGCTGTGTTAAATTTCTGCTGTACAGCAAACTGACTCACTTATACACATGTATGAATACATTCTTTTTTCATATTCTCTTCCATGACAGTTTATCACAGGATATTGAATATAGGTCGTTGGGCTATACATTTGGGCCTTGCTGTTTATCCACAGGAGTTTAGATCTGATATAAGCTCTGACCGCACGGTTTTCAAGGGGAAAACTAGTCCCCACAAATAGCTGCTTTGCAAAAGTCACCTTATTAACATAACAAAAGACACCTTGGCGAAGCAATTCTCTAACACCTCTGGGGTGTCCACAACTCAACTCAATTCTGATCTGACTACTGGGAGACAGCATCGGATCCCAGTGTAAGGGCTCCATCCCACCAAACTTGCCCCCCAACCCCACCTCCTTCAGACATCAATCACAAAGTCCACGTAGTCACCTGTCCTTCCGACTGACCAGCTTTAGGCCCCAAGTTCCTCCAACCACCTCCTTGAGTTTCATTTCCTACAGTGGCTCACAGAACTCAGGAAAATAGGTTACTTTCGGATTCACTGGTTTATTACAAATGGATACGACTGTGGAACAGCCAGAGAGGCACCGGGGAAGGATATGGAGGTACAGGGAAAGGATACGGAGCTCCCACACACTCTCCAGGGAACCACCATCCCATCACCTCCATGGGTTCACTGCGTGTTTTTATGGAGGTTTTATTATGTGGGCGTACTGATTATACCATTGGCCATGGGTGGCTGGTTCAACCTACAGCCCCTCACCCTTCCTCGGACGCTGGGGGTGAATCTGAACCTTCTGAGGCTCTCATGAGAAAATCTATTTGGGGCTTCCCTGGTGGCTCGGTGGTAAAGAATCTGCCTGATCTGCACTGCCAGGGCACACCGGTTAGATCTCTGGCTCAGAAAGATCCCATATGCTGAGAAGCAACTTAGCCTGTGCTCCAGTGACCCGGAGCTGCAATTACTGAAACCCAGGTACCCGAGGGCCTGTGCTCCACAACAAAAGAAGACGCTGCATTGAGAAGCCTGGGCCCCAGAACCAGAGAGTAGCTCCTGCTTGTCTCAACTAGAGAAAAGCCCACACAGCAAGAAAGACCCAGCACAGCCAAAAATAATTAATTAAATTTAAAAAAAAAAAGAAAGCAAATTGGCTCCCCTGGCAACCAGTCCCCACAATTAGCTGCTTTGCAAGAGTCACCTTATTAACACAACAAAAGACACCTTTATCTCTTTCCTCACTTAAGAAATTGCAAGGGCTCCAGGAGCTGCCTGAAATGGAATGAAGACCAAACATGTATTTCTTATAACTCCCAGGGAAGTAATTAGACTTAGATGAGGTCATGGGGGTGGTTCAGTCCAGTTCAGTCACTCAGTTGTGTCCGACTCTTTGCGACCCCACGGACTGCAGCACGCCAGGCCTCCCTGTCCATCACCAACTCCCTGAGTCCACACAAACCCATGTCCATTGAGTCGGTGATGCCATCCAACCATCTCATCCTCTGTCGTCCCCTTCTCCACCCGCCTTCCATCTTTCCCAGCATCAGGGTCTTTCCCAAATAATATATATTTATGTAGATCCACACTTTGCACGTACGTATGTACACATCTATGTACACATGGACATACTTTATGTCTGTTTCTATCCATCCATACATAAGGACCTTCCCTGACGGCTCCGAGACTGCAGTGCAGGAGATGTAGGACCTGCCAGCTGGATTCCTGGGTAGGGAAGATTCCCAGGAGGAGGAAAATGGCAACTCACTCTAGTATTCTTGCCTGAAAAATCCCATGGATAACAGAGCCTGGCAGGCTACAGTTCAAAGGGTCACAAAAGGTTAAACACGACTGAGCGACTGAGTGTGGAGCACATATAAAATACATATTATATACATACAACAGATATGCTATTATATACATATATATAAAGACACCAAAGTTCCACTCAAGACATCGGTACTTTAGGACTTCCCTGGCAGTCCACTGGTTAAGACTTTGCCTTCCAAAGCAGGCAGGTGCGGGTCTGATCCCTGGTCAGGAAGCTAAGATCCCACGTGCCTTGGGGCCAAAACACCAGAACGTAAACAACAGAAGCGAGATTGTAAGAAATTCAATAAAGACTTTAAAAAAATGGTTCATATAAAAAAACGGGGTTTGGGGTGGGGGGACGCATGTACACCCATGGCTGATTTATGTCGATGTATGGCAAAACCCACCACAATTAGCCTCCAATTAAAATAAATAAATTTCAAATTATTCTCCAAACAAAAAAAAAGATATCAGTACTCTGTATTCCATCTCCTATACCTTAAACTTTCAAGCTGCTCCCCTGAGTTCTCCAGCTAAAGGATTGTTGAGCATGGAACCCTTGTACCTGGAGGGGGCATGCTGGCCTCTCCCAAACTCACCACAAAGTCCGTCTGCTCCTGCCAGTAGCAGCCCCAGATGTTTCCTGCGTCTTGAATCAACAAAGCCCTTTCAGACTCGGCTCAGCCGCTGTGATGGTTGCACTGTGATGCTCATATGTGTAACCTGCAGGTCGGGCCTCAACCATTAGCCTCACACTTGCTAGGACCAGGGCAGACAGAGCTACGGAGGGAAACTGGAAGCCGCAGAGGGTCACCTGCAGGGCTGGAACTGCTTCCAAAGTAAACCTGGCTTCTACACAGCTCTCCAAATACCACACACAAAGGAAATGTACAGCAGGAAGAACCAAGACAGCAAAATAAGGAAGCTGATGTAAGTTGGGACTGTGGGCTTCCCTGCTGGTCCGCTGGTGAAGAGCCTGCCTTGCAACGCAGGGGACACCCGTTCAATCTCCGGTCTGGGAAGATCCCACATGTGGCGAGGCACCTAAGCTCGTGTGCCGCAACTCCTGAGCCCTTGGGCTGCAACTACTGAAGCCGGCACGCCTAGAGCCCTCGCTGTGCGACGAGAAAAGCCATCGCAAGCGCAAGCCTGTGCATTGCCACGAGAGAGTAGCTCTCGCGAAGCAACGAAGACCCGGCACAGCCAGCAAACAAATAATATTTTTAAAAAGAAACAAGGTGATACTGTATACAGAGTGGACTTCCCTGGTGGCTCAGACGGTAAAGCGTCTGCCTACAGTGTGGGAAACCCGGGTTCGATCCCTGGGGTGGGAAGATCTCCGGGAGAAGGAAATGGCAACCCACTCCAGTCTTCTGGCTTGGAAAATTCCATGGACGGAGGAGCCTGGTGGGCCACAGTCCATGGGGGTCACAAAGAGTTGGACACGACTGAACGACTTCACTCACATACATACATGTATATATATTTTGGGGGGATCCCAGGTGGCGCAGTGGTTAAGAATCCACCTGCCAATGCAGGAGATGCGGGTTCAATCCGTGGGTGGGAGACTCCCCTGGAGGAGGAAAATGGCGACCCGCTCTAGAATTCTTGCCTGGAGAATTCCAAGGACAGAGGAGCCTGGCAGTCCTTGTGATCGGAGAGTCGGACACAACTCTGTGACTAAACTGCAATAACCAGTAACACCTGATGACGTGTGTAGCAACCACTTGAATAGAACACATTTTCCTGTTTTTTTTTTTTCCTAGTCCAGCTTCAGTTAGTCAGTTTTTTTTGTGGTTGTTGATATTTTGAGGTGCCTTTCACTGTGGGCAAGAGATGTTTCTAAAGGGTGCGGAAAAGAAGACTTTAAAAAAAAAATGACTTGAGCCATGTTTTCAAGCCTTGTGGGAGAAGTTTCCCAATGTATCTTATCTGCAACTGCACTGCCCTGAGATTTTGCTGGCTTAGCCTCGGTGGAAGGGGAACTCCCCTCTGCCAGCGCATTTGTTTCCTGTAAGTGAACAAACTGGATGGTCTGCCCAGACGTGCCCCGGGTGGCAGTGGCTGAAACAGGGAAAGGGGGACCCTCCAAGTATCTCTGTGCCAGGGTATCTCACACCTTCATCACCTGCATCTATGTTCGCCTATTTTTGCAGCACATTATTACGAAGCGTCAAAACCCTGGCAACTCCGTGAGCACCTTCTAAGGAGCCCCTCTTTCCCTAACACAGAGCTTTCTTATAGCTCCGGCCTTACCCTTGCTGTTTCCAATTCTTAACCCTGGCATTGGAGCTTTTTTTTTTCTTTCTTTCTTTCCCTTTTGAAAACAGTCCTTTTGTCTAAGGAATCAACAAAGTTGTTACAGCCAGAGAAGAAGAGACAACTTTCTCCTTTGTGTGTCCATTTACATTTCCAAAAAACGGAAAGAAACTGAGCAAGAATTCTAAAAAGGGTCCAACAGGTGAGCCTGGGCAGACAGGAGGCCCCCAATATTTATGGAATAACTGTGTTCCAGGTTGAATTGTGTCCCTCTCAAAAAACAAAAAAAGAAAAACAAAAAAAACCCAACCCTACATAGGAGGGACTTCTCTGGCTAAGACTCCCTGCCTCAATGCATCGGACCTGGGTTTGATCCCTAGGTGGGGAGGATCCCCTGCAAGAAGGAAATGGCAACCCGCTCCAGTGTTCTTGCCTGGAGAATGCCATGGACAGAGGTCGATCACAGAGTCAGACACGACTGAAGCGACTGAGGATGCACGCACGCAGGAAACTAGATTCTGTCTGCTGGAAACTCACATGCTGCACCTAAAAAAAACAAGATGCCACAACAAAGACTGACGATCCCACAGGCTGCAACTAAGACCCAGAAGAGCCAAATAAATAAATACAATAAATATTTAAAAAAATAATAGTGTAGGAATCCTGACCACCAGTACCTCAGTGTGACCTTACCTGAAGAGAAGGTCGTGACGTAGGTAATTGAATTAGAATGTGGTCATGAGTCTGGGTGGCAATCCTGGGTGACTGGTGTCCTTATAAAAAGGGGAATGTGGACATGGAAACAGATGCATGGACAGAAGATAAGATGACGAGATAAAGAGATAAGATGGCTGGGTTGGAGCCAAGGAGAGAGGCCTGGAACCAACTCTTTCCTCAGAAGGCGTTAACCCTGTCCACCCTCTCATGCCGGACTTTCGGCCTTCAGAACTGGGAGGCACTAACTTCATGTTGTTGCGTCTACCCACTCGGTGGTCATTCCATACAGCAGCCTAGCACATTTGGAGGAGAAGGAAACGGCAACCCTCTCCAGTATTCTTGCCTAGAGAATCCTGTGGACAGAGTAGCCTGGTGGGCTGCCATCTATGGGGTCGCACAGAGTCGGACACGACTGAAGCGACTTAGCAGCAGCAGCACATTTGGGGCAGAGTCTGCTCACTAACTGGCTGATGAACTGCCCTCTCTGAGGTCCAGCATCCTCAACAGGAAATCATGACTGGATGAACCCAGGGAACGTCTGTCACAGCCACAGCTTGAAAAAAAAGACATAAGTTAACTGAGCATATTCTATTTGCCACCTCCAACTGCCTGCCCAGTCCATGGGGTTGCAGAGTCAGACACAACAGTGACTGAACTGAACAGCTTGCCTGGGCTTGCATCATGTAACGCTTTCATTTCATGTACACGGAAAGGCAGGCACAGAGGTTTAATGCTGATATGTGCTAAACCAAGCTGTCTTGAGTGCCCAGTTGACACACTTCACCAGAAACACAACGCTCACATTTTAAAGTCTCTGCAGCTTTCTTATTTCTGCCTCTCGAAAGATCCTATCTTTATGTTTAAACATGCATTTGAAAATGAAAATCGCTCAATCCTCTCCTGACTCCTTGCAACCCCATGCACTGTAGCCTGCCAGGCTCCTCTGTGGACTTCTCTAGACCTGAATACTGGAGTGGGTAGCCATTCCCTTCTCCAGGGGAATCTTCCCAACCCAGGGATCGAATCCAGGTCTCTCCCATTGCAGGCGGATTCTTTACCATCTGAGTCACCCTGGAAGCCCATTTGCCAACATGCATTTACAACACCAGCTAAAAATAATAGAAATGGGTTGCTGCTGCTGCTGCTAAGTCGCTTCAGTCGTGTCCGACTCTGTGCGACCCCATAGACGGCAGCCCACCAGGCTCTGCCGTCCCTGGGATTCTCCAGGCAAGAATACTGAAGTGGGCTGCCATTTCCTTCTCCAGTGCATGAAAGTGAAAAGTGAAAGTGAAGTTGATCAGTCATGTCGGACTCTTAGAGGCCCCATGGACTGCAGCCTACCAGGCTCCTCCGTCCAGTTTTCCAGGCAAGAGTACTGGAGTGGGGTGCCATTGCCTTCTCCGAGAAATGGGTTGGGGGAAGGTATTTCTGAGTGGGAAGAAAAAAAAAGAAATGCTGCTTTTCAGCTTGCCTTCAGAAAGTTTGGGGCGGGGAGGGGAAGAAAACTCAATAATCAAAGCAGATGAGATATACAAGGCAAAAACGGGCAAGGCATTTAATCCGTCTTATTCTGGCTCTTTACCGACTGAGCTATCAGGGAAGCCCAAGTCCCTTGGACAGCAAGGAGCTCCAACCAGTCCATCCTAAAGGAAATCAGTCCTGTATATTCATTGGAAGGACAGATGCTGAAGCTGAAGCTACAATCCTTTGGCCATCCGATTCGAAAAACTGACTCACTGGAAAAGACCCTGATGCTAGGGAAGATTGAAGGCGGGAGAAGGGGACGACAGAGGATGAGATGGTTGGATGGCATCACCCACTCCATGGACATGAGTTTGAGTAAGGGCTTCCCTCGGAGCTCAGTCGGTAAAGAATCTGCCTGCGGTGCGGGAGACCGGGATTCAATCCCTGGGTTGGGACGATCTTCTAGAGAAGGAAATGGTAACCCAATCCAGTACCCTTGCCTGGAAAATCCCATGGACCAAGAAGCCTGGTGGGCTGCAGTCCATGGGGTCGCCAAGGGTCGGGCACGACTCAGCAACTAACACTTTGACAACACACTTTTGGAGTAAGCTCCGGGAGTTGGTGATGGACAGGGAAGCCTGGCTGTGCTGCAGTCCATGGGGGTCGCAGAGAGTCGGGACACGACTGAGCGACTGAACTGAACCGAACCGAACCAATTCCGGCTCTCTGTTATCAGACTTCGGCAACGGAATCGCTCTGGGAGTTGTAACCAGCCAGGGTTGCTGGGCGATACAGGCGCTCAAGGAGGGGGACCCGCGCGCCATTGCTCACGCTCCCTGCCGGCCCGAGGTGGGGGGGGTGGGAGGACGGTGCGGGCGGCTATAAACTGCAAGAGACTTGCCCAGAGTTTGAGGACAGGCGCTCCGGGGCCCGGGCCGAAGTCCCCCGGGGGGGGAACCCCATGACTAAGGCCACCCTGCTGCCTTTGTACTTGGGGGCTCTGAAGAGAGAAGCACCTCAGGCGCTGTCGAACCTCCGCGCCCTCCCTCCCTCCCTCTTCAGGCGCGTTCCAAATTCGAGCTGTACGCGCTCGACTGGACTAGGGACGCGACTCTGCTCGGGCCCGTGACCGAACCTCCTGGCCCGTTTTCAAGGGTGAGAAGTGAGCCGGACGGGTGGACGCGGACACGAGGCCCAGAGCGCTCGCGCGCGCGCGCGCGCGTCTCAGGAGCTTCGCGAGGAGACCGGCCGCGCGCATGCGCCGAGCGGCTGTGTGGCTCAGAGCGCGCGCCCTCCGTGGGGGCCGCGCGAGGAGGAGAGGCGCGCGTGCGCAAAGCGGCTCCCGGCGCTAGGGGGCTGGCTGCAGCGCGCGTGCGCGGGAGCAGCTTCGGGGGCGCGGGCGCGAGGAGGCGGCGGCGGCCCGGGACTGCGCGTGCGCAGAACGGCTCGGGTCTCGCGTGCGCGCGCGCGCGCGTGCTGCGGTAGACGGGAGGGAGACCAGAGCGCGCGTGCGTGTGCAGGAGCAGCCCCTGGCGGGCAGCCGCGCGTGCGCAGAACCGGGGCGCGCGGGGCAGGCCGGGAGCGCGCCTGCTGGCACCTCCTCTCCGCCCTCCCCCTCCCCCCGCCCACCCCGCGAGTCGGCAGAGAAACGGCGGCACAATGGCGGCGCCCGTAGCCCCTCCGCGTCCCGTCACCCACCTGCTTTTTGACATGGACGGCCTCCTTCTGGGTGGGTAGCCTGCGGCCGCCTCCCGCCAGAACTGTCTAGGGATTGGCGGGAGGGGAAACGCAGGCCCTCAGCGCCGGGGTCGGGGGCCACGACGGAGCGGCGTGAGGAGACCCCTCGGTCCCCTCAGGCGGGTCGCTCGCCCGGGGCTGCCGCGTAGACGGCTCCCGGGGCACTTCCGGCGGCCGTGCCGCGCTTGCGGGGCCGGCGCGCTCAGGGACCACCGTGCTGGCTGTGGAGTTTGTTGGTGAGGTACCCCCTCCCCACCCCAGAGGCCGCGAGCGCTGCGCGCAGCCACCCAGCCTCAGTTGCCCCATCCGCGCCCCGACCTCCAGGGGGCCCTGCCGGGGCTCTGCCCTCTGAGGTGCACGCACCTGGTTGGTAGCATCCTACAGGCAGGGCATGGTCCTCCATCCGCCGCTTTGGGGGTGTGGGGGGGGGTCGCTGGAGCCTCTGCCGACGTCTGCAGGCGTTTGGGGGTGACCTAGCCGGAAGGCGGGAGTGCCATGCAAGCGGGGTTGCTGCTGAAGCTCGCTCTCCGCAGTGCACGGGACCGCTTCACGGCCACTGCAAGCTGCAAACGCTCCTGACCCCCAGTGTCTTGTGCTGAGGAGGAGGTGATGGTGGTGGAGCCCTGCTCAGAGGTCCGGCTGGGCGGAGAGACTCCCAGCACGGACATCCGAGCGGGCAGCCGGTTTGCAGTACGGTGCCCGGGTCCCCACCCCGCCGCTGCCCAATCAGAGTGTGCACTTTTTTAACCCAAGTGCCAGAAAGTTGGAGATGCATACAGCGCCCAGGGTTTGGAGTGGTTTAGAGAAGGAAATGGCAACCCACTCCAGTGTTCTTGCCTGGAGAATTCCAGGGACGGGGGAGCCTGGTGGGAGGCCGTCTATGGGGTCGCACAGAGTCAGACATGACTAAAGCGACTTAGCAGCAGCAATCCCGCGCACCCCCTCGGGACTTGTCCTGCAGTGGCTTGGTGGTAGGTGTGAACTCCACCAACCGAAACGGAATTCAAGCAGGATTCATAGAAAGCACTCACTTTTTATAACTCATGAGCCAGCTAACTGCCCTGAGCGCAGCTTATGGCTTGGGCCATTTTTTTCCATAACGGTGCCAAGTGTTACACAACGTTAGGGCCGGCGTGTTCCTGACCTCAGTCTCCGGAATGTTTCACAGAACTGTAAAAATGTGTCCATACTCTATGTAGACTACTGACTTGCTGGAGGTGTGTGTACTTTTAATATGTGTGTGTGTGTGATACTCATTCAGCCATCGCACACTCTGCAGCTCCACGGGACTGTAGCCCGCCAGGCTCCCTCTGTCTATGGGGATTCTCCAGGCAAGAACACTGGAGTGGGTTGCCATTTCCTTCTCCAGGGGAATCTTCCCTGCCCAGGGGTCAAACCCCAGTCTCCTGCATTGCAAGCTGATTCTTTAGCGTCTGAGCCACCAGGTAAGACTTTCATGTACTTGAATGCTTCCTCTCATAAAATCCTGCAATGTGGGAGAAAATATTTGTGTTGACTGACTGAAAGCGAAAGATTGCATAGCTCAGAGAGGTAAAGTGATCTGCCCAAGGTCATAGCGAATAAGGAACAGAGCTGAGAAATATCTAGTTCTAAATAAAAGTGCTGTGCTCATCTTAATGAGAGTGAGTGTGACCTTGCCCCCGTGATCATGTGACTCGGTTCAATAATGGGGCTGTTTTTTTAAAGGCACACAAAAACCAGCCTCTTATTTCCTTTCATGGACCCAGGGCTTCCCAGGTCCTTCATGGACCCAGGGCTTCAGCAATCAAGAATCCACTTGCAATGCAGGGGACTCATGAGATGTGGGTTGGATCCCGGGGTGGGGGAGGAAGGCGTGGCATACCCACTCTGAGAAATCCCATGGAGAGAGGAGCCCGGCAGACTACAGTCCGTGGGGTTGCAAACAGTCAGATGTGACTGAGCAGCTTAGCACATAGCATAGCACAGAACTGTAAACCAGTGAATTCCTAAGGGAGAAAAATAAGTTCCCATCGAGGTCACTGACTGGATAGAACAGTGTATGCAGTGTAAACCTGATATGACTCAGTTTCAAAAAGAGCTCTGGGATTCATAAGTATAGTTTGTGGACATGAGTTTTCCTGCCCAGGTGGTCAAGCTAAATTGTCAAATAAATGCTTTACCCTGTAATGAAAGGTCTAGAGGACATGTTTTGGGAGTCTCGTGCATTTTAATGCAGACTGAGGTGTCTCATTAGAGTTAAATTTATTAAACTTGTAAATGAGCTTGGTGCTTCATCCCCACTCGAGACACACGTACGTGTTCCCTGGAGCCATGGATGTGACTTCTGTGGTGGTAATTGTAGGGGTTATCAGCCAGGGGCTTCCCTGGTGGCTCAGCTGGTAAAGAATCTGCTTGCAGTGTGGGAGACCTGGGTTCAGTCCCTGGGTGGGGAAGATCCCCTGGAGAAGGGAAAGGCTATCCACTCCAGTATTCTGGCCTGGAGAATCCCATGGACTCTACGCTCCCTGGGTTCACAGAGAGTCAGACACGACTGAGCAACTTTGAGTTATCAATCAGTCTCCACTTCGCTAGCTAGGGCAAGTTGAGTGGTTTGTCAAGCATTGGACTGGCAGTTGTGTTACCAATCCTCTGAACAAGTCGAGAAGCAAGGATTAGTGGCCTTTGGGAGCATAAGACCCACCTCTTTTCCTCCCTTTTAGGTCATACTGCCCTGACTCTTCCTAGAGGTGGTAAGGCCTTGCAGAACTTTCTCAGCAATGCACCTTTGGTTATTCTGTTACTTTTTACAAAACGTCTGTAATAAAACACGAGCTTTCAGAATGCAATACTTTACTTCCTCTAATCTGCTTGATGATACCTGTTCTAGGGCACCCCACTCCAGTACTCTTGCCTGGAAAATCCCGTGGACGGAGGAGCCTGGAAAGCTGCAGTCTGTGGGGTTGCTGAGGGTTGGACACAGTTGAGCGATTTCACTTTCAGGCATTGGAGAAGGAAATGGCAGCCCACTCCATTGTTCTTGCCTGGAGAATCCCAGGGACGGAGGAGCCTGGTGGGCTGCCGTCAATGGGGTCGCACAGAGTCGGACACGACTGAAGTGACTTAGCGGCAACAACAGGGCTTCCCTAGTGGCCCAATCAGTAAAGAATCCGTTTGCAATGCAGGAGACCTGCATTCGATCCCTGAGTTGGGAAGGTCCCTTAGAAGAGGGCATAGCAACCCACTCCAGTATTCTTGTGTGAGGAATCCCCATGGACAGAGGAGCCTGGTGGGCTACAGTCCATGGGGTTGCAAAGAGTCGGACACAACTGACCAGCTAAGCACATACCTGTTCTAATTTTCAAGGGCCTGACTTCAGTTTGTCTGTTGTTTGCGTAACAGTGTGTCATCAGTTAATAGTAAGTTCTTTTTCGGTCTGCCTGCTTTTCAGAATTCCAGATGCATTTCCCCAGGAAGTTCTGTTTACTTGTGTCAGCCCCAGTACTTGAATTTTCCAAGAAGTGAGTCAGAAAACAGTGAAGGGCGAAGCTTGTGGGCAGTGAGGAAGTCTGGAGATTGTTGCAGGAATCTAGTGCTTTTGAAGTGTTTGCTGCTGTTGTCTTTTCAGTCTTTGGAATTTGATTTTTGTTGACACAGGTAACAGTTATCTGTGAGCTAGGTAGTAATTTTGGCCCTCAGATGCTATTTAGACCCAGAGACAGAGGGGACTGAGATTATTTATGATCAAGGATAAGATTTTGAAGGAAGAAGATACAAATATTAAACACTCAGCTCCTGAACAGGAAGGGTTTTCTTGTTGCTTAAATAACTGAAGTTGTTTAATGACTTTAGGAGCACAGAGGCTCTCTTTAAGAGGGGAAAATTGGTGGTCCAGAGTCCTGCAATCTGATAGGCGTAGGACCATGTAAGATTTTCTTAGAGCAACGTTGAAAAAGGAAAAAAACACAGAGGAAATGAGCTTGAATGGAAACTTTTTCTGTCCTGACACATCCAAAATGTTACTCAAGGGAGAAGGGGAAGGAGAAGGGACGTCGCTCAGTCGTGTCCGACTCTTTGCGACCCCATGGACTGTAGCCTGACAAGCTCCTGCATCCATGGGATTTTCCAGGCAATAGTACTGGAGTGGGTTGCCATTTCCTTTTCCAGGGGATCTTCCTGACCCAGGGATCGAACCCTGGTCTCCGCATCAAGGCATAATCAATTAAAAAAAAAAATCATTGAGATAGTTTGCCTTCCTTTTTGTTACCTAGCCTTTGAAATCTGTGTGTGTTGGACGCTCAGAACGCATCTCCACACAAACTAGCCAGCTTTCCAGGCTTCACTGGCCACATTTCGCTAGGGCCTCCCTTGTTGGACGATCCAGGTGCAGGGTTTTGGGAAGCAATTCATTGATGATTGCTGTTGATAATAGGGCCATGTGGAGGGTGGATGTTAATCATATTGAGAATTAGGAGTTCTGTGGATGTGTAAAAAGTGATATACATAAAATGTGCTTTCTAGGAGTCTGATGCAGTTGTTATAATCCTTAAAAAGTCAGCCTTAGGAAAATAACTTATTTTCAAATTCTTAAAATCAGAAAAATAATAATGTGCTAGATTGGTGAGGGAAAATATAATTATTTGCCATGTTGACTATAACTGACAATGTCTCCATAAACACGCAGATATTGCAGGATTTTTTGTTTATTTATTTTTAATCCCGCAACATGTGAGATCCTTGGCTCAGTGGTAAAGAACCCACCTGCCAGTAGAGGAGATGGAGAAGACGGAGGTTCAGTCCCTGAGTTAGAAAGATTCCCCTGGAGGAGGAAATGGCAGCCCGCTCCAGTATTCTAGAGGATCCCCTGGACAGAGGAGCCAGTTGGTCGAAAGTGAGCACCACATGTGGGATCCTAGATTCCCAACCAGGGGCTCAACCTGCACACCCCACTCGGGAAACACCGCTCTTAACCACTGGACCACCAGCAAAGTCCCAAGGCTGCAGGATTTCAAGCGGGGACACCTGGCTTCTAATCTACCGTCACATACAGGAGCAGATGCCCTGTTGTGTACCGGTTTGCACTCCCACAGCTTCGTCTCTGCCCAGTAGTGGCCATTTTGAGATGGTGTAGGAGTGCCCGGTTCTCTGGGTGCCTCTGGGTGAAGGCAGGGCCTCTCTGGAGCTCAGCAGCTCACAGCTGTGCCCACACGGGGTCAGGGTCCCCTGTCACCCGTCGTCCTTTGGTTCATGTCCCCTACGCCAGATTGTCTAGACCCCGGAACCTCCACACAGCAGATGACAAACAGAGAATCTCCTTAGCTGGCTTTAGCACTTCCGTAGGTTACTTCCCTGGGGGCTCCGAAGGTCAAGAATCTGCCTGCAGTGCAGACCTGGGTTTGATCCCTGGGTCGGGAAGATCCCCTGGAGAAGGGCATGGCAACCCTCTCCAGTATTCGTCCCTGGAGAATCCCAGGGACAGAGGAGCCTGGCGGGCTACAGTCCATGGGGTCGCCAAGAGTCGGACACAGCTGAACAACCAAGGGGCAGATTAAGGTACCAACGGACCATGTTGCTTGTCAGCGAAAATCCATCAGGAATAAGAAAGGACTCTAGAGGGGACTAAGGTGGGTAAACTCAGGCCTGTTAAACTGTGCTTCCTAACAGTCCCAAACCTCGTCAACCTTCAGAGTGTGCCTGCCATTATCCACCACGGCGGCTCTCATTTTTAGAATAACTGGGAAGAGGGTGAGAACAAAATTGCAGAATTCTGCAGGTCGACAGGAGCTGGGTCCAGCTGGCAAGACGGCTGGCATACTCAGCGGGTTTCTGCCAGTGCGGGTGCAGAGCCCCCTGGCCTTGCTTTCTGCCAGCTTCCTTATCCTCCTCGTGGTGTGCTTTCCTCTGGAATCTCAGCAGTGGAAACCAGGTACGATCTCAGGAGAGGCGTCATCGTTTTTTCTCTCAATCTGTTTTTCCCTCCTTCTCCTTGGAAAAAACTGTGTGTTGGGGATTCTTTGCTCCCTTTTGTCTTTATGATGATTCTCTCTTTTCTCTGTTTCAGCTTCTTCTTTTTTTTTCCTTTCATTTTGTAAGCTGCTATAATTTATCAGTTACGCCATGTCATTCTTCAGGGGTAGACCGAGATTTAATGTAACAGAAAAGAGCAAGGGAAATAATGCCCCCAAGAAATGTCTGCCGAGAGCTCTCATTACACAGAGGTGCCCAAGTGACTTTTTAAAACCTGTGTTTGCAGTGTTTGAAAAGTGATGGCTACATAGCCTGAGGTCAGGAGGTGCCATGGTGTTTGGATTACATTCAAAAATAAAGATCTCACCGTCAGCTGTATGTGAATACTGGCTTCCCGGGTGGCGCTAATGGTAGAGAACACGCCTGCCAGTGCAGGAGACGTAAGAGAGGCGGGTTCCCTCCCTGGGTCGGGAAGGTCCCCTGGAGGAGGGCGTGGCAACCCACTCCTGTATTCTCGCCTGGAGAATCCCACTGACAGAGGAGCCTGGAGGGCTGCCATAGACTTGTAAAGACTCAGACACAGCTGAAGTGATGTAGCACGCACGGGGTATTCAGAGCTTCCTAGAAGTGTGTTGAAATGGGGGGCGAGGGCAGTGCTGGTGTTAGAGCACACATTTCTGAGGTTTAAAATGGCCTTGTGGGTGTCTGAGGAGAATTTTCTTCAACACGTGATGATCGTGACAGACTCACATTTCTGTTTCTTCAGCAGAAATGCTTAGGAAGTGTTCTCCCACTTTTGGTCTTTGCAGAGGTGGACGACCATCCCAGCAGCTCTCGGGTTACCTTCTGAGCGTTGGTCAGATTCATCCCCATTTTCCTTTAGGGTCTGCTCCCTCACGGCCTTCGCTGTGATGCCTGCGGTCAGTAGCTTAGCGTCTGCACAGAGTATGTGCAGACGAGGGCCTGCGCCTGCACTGAGGGCGGTCTGCTCCGCGCCCTGGCCTGGCAGGCAGCAACATCAGCCTGCCTCCTGCCCCTGGGCAGGGCAGTTGATGGCCCTTAACTTGCCTCCCGAGGCCTAGAGGCCAGGAACGGATCTAGAGGCACACTAGAGTCTGCTCGACACCCGCTAGGCTGTCCAGGCTACATGAGATGCAGACTCGTGATCACAGCTGTGTGTGTGTGTGTGTGTGTGTGTGTGTGTGTGTATGCTAGGCTGTCCAGGCTACATGAGATGCAGACTCGTGATCACAGCTCTGTGTGTGTGTGCGCGCGCACGCACTAGGCTGTCCAGGCTACGTGAGATGCGGACTCGTGATCACAGCTGTGTGTGTGCGTGTGCGTGTGCATGTGTGTGTGTGTGTGCTAGGCTGTCCAGGCTACATGAGATACGGACTCGTGATCACAGCTGTGTGTGTGTGTGTGTGTGTGTGTGTGTGTGTGTGCGTGTGTGTGTGTGTGCTAGGCTGTCCAGGCTACATGAGATGCGGACTCGTGATCACAGCTGTGTGTGTGTGTGTGTGTGTGCGTGTGTGTGTGTGTGCTAGGCTGTCCAGGCTACATGAGATGCGGACTCGTGATCACAGCTGTGTGTGTGTGTGTGTGTGTGTGTGTGTGCGCGTGCTAGGCTGTCCAGGCTACGTGAGATGCGGACTCGTGATCACAGCTGTGTGTGTGTGTGTGTGTGTGTGCATGTGTGTGCGTGTGCTAGGCTGTCCAGGCTACATGAGATGCGGACTCGTGATCACAGCTGTGTGTGTGTGTGTGTGTGTGTGCACGCGCGTGCGCACGCAGTTGGTTCAGGCTACATGAGATGCGGACTCGTGATCACAGCTGTGTGTGTGTGTGTGTGTGTGTGTGTGTGTGTGCAGTTCGTTCAGGCATGCCTGACTCTTTGCGACCCCATGGACTGTAGCCACCAGGCTCCTCCATCCATGGGATTGTCCAGGCAAAAATACTGGAGTGGGTTGCCATTTCCTCCTCCAGGGGATCTTCCTGACCCAGGGATTGCACCCATGTCTCTCAGGTCTCCTGCTTTGGCAGGTGGCTTAAAAATCCATAAAGGACTATTTGGGAGGATGGGCTTTGCGTAGGTTTGTTTGCATGTGAAAGGCACCCTCGTTTACACGCAAAAAACAGCTTCTTACCATCTCTGGGAATTAACTAGCCTTGGGGGGGCAGTCTGTTCCCCTGGGTCAGCAAGTCAGTATCAAAAGTACTTCTTTTTCCCACTTGAGCACTTGGAGCTGGGCCCAGGGATCTCTGAAAACATTTGGGCACCAAATTTTCTTTGGGTGGAATCTTTCTGTTTTTTAAAATTTATGTTTATTTGGCGGATAATTGCTTTACAATGTCGTATTCGTTTCTGCCATACATCAGTATGAATCACCCCTCAGTTCAATTCAGTCGCTCAGTTGTGTCCGACTCTTTGCAACCCCATGGACCGCAGCGCGCCAGGCTTCCCTGTCCATCACTAACTCCCGGAGTCCACCGAAACTCATGTCCATGCAGTCGGTGACACCATCCAACCATCTCATCTTCTGTTGTCCCCTTCTCCCACCCCCAGTTCCTCCCATCAGGGTCTTTTCCAAGGAGTCAGCATCAGGTGGCCAAAGGATTGGAGCCTCAGCTTGAGCCATATGTATACGTATGTCCCCTCCCTCTTGAGCCCTCGCACCCCATCCTGGCCTCCAGGTCATCGAAGCCCATCCCGGCCTCCAGGTCATCGAAGCGTGCGGAGCTGAGCTCGCTGCGCTGTAGAGAGGCTTGCATGATTTTACGCCTGATAGTGTCTGTATGTCTGCGCTGCTCTCTTCATTTGCACCGCTCCCTCCCTCCCACTCTGCTCCACAGGTCTGTTCTCTGCTGCGCATCTCTATTCCTGCCAGTACAGTTTTTCTAGATTCCCTAGTTATGTGTTAATATAGGATGTTTGTTTTTCTGACTTACTTCACCTTGTATGACAGGCTCTCGGTTCACCCATATCACCACAAATGACTCAGCTTTGTGTCTTTTTATGGCTAAGTAGTATTTGATTGCTGGAGAAGGCAATGACACCGCACTCCAGTACTCTTGCCTCGAAAATCCCGTGGACAGAGGAGCCTGGAAGGCTGCAGTCCATGGGGTCGCTACGAGTTGGACACGACTAAGCGGCTTCTTTCAGTTTTCACTTTCATGCATTGGAGAAGGAAATGGCAACCCACTCCAGTGTTCTTGCCTGGAGAATCCCAGGGACGCCGGAGCCTAGTGGGCTGCCGTCTATGGGGTTGCACAGTTGGATACGACTGAAGCGACTTAGCAGCAGCAGCAGCAGTATTTGATTGTGTATATATATGTGTTTGTGTGTGTATCACGTCTTCTTTATCCATTCACGTATCAGTGAACATCTAGGTGGCTTCCATGTCCTAGCTGCTGTAAATAGTGCTGCAGTGAACACTAGGGTACCACGCGTCTTTGAACTACGGTTTGCTCAGAGGGATATGCTCAGTACTGGGCTTGCTGGGTCATATGGTAGTTTTTATTCCTAGCTGTTTAAGGAGTCTCTGTACTGTTATCCATATTGGTTGTATCAATCTTTATTCCCATCTTTTGGTGGAATCTTGAACAGCAGCTGGTATTTAGTTAAGAGGTCACATTCAAAAAAGAGAGAGAAGCTTTCTGCACGTCCTCTTGAAGTAGCCACTCACCAATACCTGCGGCTCACAAGGTGTGCCCGTCAGACCTGGTGACAGTGGTGTCCCTCGGGAACCTGGCAGCCCTGGGCCGACGCCTCTCCGCGGACGTCTGCCGCTGCAGGCCTGGTGTGTTCTCATCCATCACTCCCGAGGCTGGAGCTCGAGCTGGAGTGAAGAATGACATGGATTTAAAAGCAGTTCTGGCAGTGCTGGGCCAGTGCTGTCCTTGGTGTGAGGGCCCTGCGGCTGCATTTTCACAGGTCCACAGGGTTCTCTGTTCGTGTTCACCACGGTTTCATTGTCTTGGAAACCTTTCTGCTCCTGCTTTAAGAAAAGGGGATCACTTGGTTATCGAAGAAGTGTTTTGTGCTAGCAAGGTGTTACTTGGCGTTTTCTTCCGGCTGCAAACAGTCGATTTCGGTCAGTCCCTGGTACATCCCAGTTTCCTCTCTGCGTCTGTTATTTGCCTTGTTTTTCTTAGAAGCATTGCCTTTGGTTGCTCTGACAGCGTGTGTTTTCACCTGGCAACTGTATAATCGAGGCCGACCCCGAGTCCAGCTGAGATAACTGCCTTTCGCCACCATGTACTTCGAGTTGGCACTGACAGCTGCATGGCCGTGCGTCAGCTTTGAAAGTGCCGTGTGGAGGGGATGGCTTTGCAGCGGGGGAGTTCTGGTCGAATTTGAGATGTGCTTGGAGAAACTATCCAGCTGCCTGGAGGACCCAGAGAAAACCGAGCCAGTTTCCTACTGGGTCCTTTCAACAAGCATCTCGGTGGGTGGCCTTGGGCCGACTTAGAATGCCTGCCGGGCAACACTCACTGGGACAGGCACAATGGGAATCCTTACTGGGCTTCCCAGGGGGCGCTAGTGGTGAAGGACCCACCTGCCAATGAGGGAAATGCCATAGATGCAGGTTCCATCCCTGGGTCGGGAAGATCCGCTGGAGAAGGAAACGGCAACCCACTCCAGTATCCTTGCCTGGAGAATCCCGTGGACACAGGAGCGCGGCGGGCTACACTCCATGGGGTCACGGAGGGTCGGGAGCACGCACGCGTCCACCTCAGAGACCACATAGCTGACACCTCGTGTTCTGGTCTTTGTCTCACTCTGAGGGGCGATGGGGGGGTCCCACTCAGGCCCACCTGTGCTCACTGAACACGTCAGCGGCCGCGTGGAGGAAGCCTGCTCCCTCACTTCACCCCGGGTCCCCGCTCTCCCTGCCAGCGTGGCACCGTTCCCTGTCCTCAGGCGTTCTCCCAGCAGCGGAGCCCGCCCCCACCTTGGGTGTCTCGGGCATGTGTCAGTCGGGGCGGGACCCTCCTGGGCCTCCAGAGGCTCGTCAAGACCCAGGAACAGTCAGGCCCAAGACAGCCTGCTGGCTGACACAACGCCTTCCGCGTACTGTTTTCTGTTGTTGTTGTTATTGCTGCTGATGTGTTTTAAATTAATTAATTTTATTTTTGGCTGTGCTGGGTCTTCATTGCTGTGAGAACTGTTCTCTATCTGTGACAGGCAGCTATTATCTAGCTGTGACAGTGTGACAGGCGGGGCTCTTCTCTGGCTGTGACAGGTAGGGCTGTTCTCTGGTTCTGACAGGCAGGGGCTGTTCTCTGGTTCTGACAGGCGGGGCTGTTCTCTGGCTGTGACAGGTGGGGCTGTTCTCTGGTTCTGACAGGCAGGGGCTGTTCTCTGGCTGTGACAGGCAGGGCTGTTCTCTGGCTGTGACAGGCAGGGGCTGTTCTCTGGCTGTGACAGGCAGGGCTGTTCTCTGGCTGTGACAGGTGGGGCTGTTCTCTGGTTCTGACAGGCGGGGCTGTTCTCTGGCTGTACTCTATTGTGACAGGCGGGGCTGTTCTCTGGCTGTGACAGGCGGGGCTGTTCTCTGGCTGTACTCTATTGTGACAGGCGGGGCTGTTCTCTGGCTGTACTCTATTGTGACAGGCGGGGCTGTTCTCTGGTTCTTTGGTTGTGGCAGGCGGGGCTGTTCTCTGGCCGCGGTGTTTGTGCTTCTCTTTGCGTTGCTTTCTCTCGTTGCAGAGCATGGGATCTGGGACCGGTGGGCTCCGTAGTCGTGGCTCTCAGGCTCAGCTATCACACAGCTTGTGGGAATCCTCCGGGTCCAGGGATCAAACCCCTGTCCCCTGCATTGCAAGCTGCCCTCTCTTCCACTGGACCACGTGGGAAACCCTTGTGCAGTGTTTAATGCGACTTTGCAAAAGAGACTTAGTTGTCTGAATATGATACAGCCCTTCTTCATAGCATTTGTGTCTGTTATTAGACCAGGTAAGGGCATGTCCTCCGTTGGCGAGCAGATGGCTCGCGTGTGAACTTAACAGCTTCATATAACTGCACCTGTGGTGCTGAATAACTGGTGCAGGGTGCCTGTCTTGACATTTATAATATCGTATCGAGCCCTGGGCTGAAGAGAGAGTCCGGCCCTGAACCGGAGGGGGTCCTTTTACACCGGCGTCTTCCTCGGTGCCCGGGCTTGGGGTGAGTGTGCGGGACTCTGCAGGCGTCAGCTCTCCTTCCCATCCGGGAGGGAGGTGGTGTTCCTGTTCAAACTGATGCCCCCACATGGGCTGGCCCTGGCCCTTCCTTCCGCAAGGGAGGGGAGGTTTGCCTTTCTTCGGAATGTCACAGCTCCTCTTTCTCCCGCTGCTTCTAATTCTTCTGTTGTTTAGTCACTCAGCCGTGTCTGACTCTGCCACCCCATGGACTGCAGCCCGCCAGGCTCCTCTGTCCATGGGATTCTCCAGGCAAACATCCTGCAGTGGGTTGCCATGCCCTTCTCCCGGGGGTCTTCGCACCCCAGGGATTGAACCCGCGTCTCCCGTACTGGCAGGTGGATTCTTTCCCGCGGAACCACCAGGGAAGCCCAGTGCTTTAGCACCTGAGCACAGCGTGTTCTAGCTTATCACTGGAACACAACCTCCCTGCTCTCCACGCTCCACCCTGCCTGCAAGCTTTCCACCCACAACCCAGGAACGTTGTCGGGATGAAGGGCGCAGTGACTTCCGAGTGGCCAGCTTGCTGTTGTTCAGTCGCTCAGCTGTGCCCAACTCTCTGCGAGCCCACGGACTGCAGCACAGGCTTCCCTGTCCATCACGGTGTCCCAGAGTTTGCTCAAACTCATATCCAGTGAGGCCACGTGTGGCCGGCATCTTTTCTTCTGTTTCCAGAACTTTGGGCTTCATGAGCTGCTGCTACCCCGCTCTGCCCTGCGTGTCTCATCTGTCTATCCTCTCTGTCCGTGTTCAGGGCCCTGGCCTTGGCTGTGGACCCCCTCCTCCTCACCTCTCACGGACGCGTGGGCTCAAGGAGCCTTCTGCTCTACCGTCTCTGGGTCCCTGTGGGCACCCTCGCCTCCCCTTTAGCTCAGTCCACACTTTGCAGTGCCCATGGGCACTCCACCCAGAGGCCACCCCCAAGACCCAGGTTTCAAGCCGAGGCCCGACCAGTCTGCCATGCTGGGCTCCCCGTGAGCCACTTGTGGCCTTTCTGTCTGCGGATCCTCCCCTGCCTCTTCCCAACATCAAGTCCTTCCTGCTGGCTGAAGATTCACGGCCACGCTAGTGTCTTCGGGCCCCCCGTCTCCCTCCTCGGGTGACAGCGTTTCCTGGGAGCCTTCCCCGCGGACTCTGCCTGCCTCAGCCGGTCCCTTGGCAGGGAGCCAGGCACCCTGTTCCTGCCCATCTTCCTGCTTTTTGCGGCTCCACGGACCTCACCTCGGGGATGGAGCCTGACCGGCGTTGCCTCCGCCTCTTCCCGCAGCCCGAGAGAAGAGACACAGCTATTTAGACTCGGGTGCCAGGGGCAGATGTGTTCGTCCCAGACATGCTGATGGCGGCAGGCGAGCGTTGGTGCTTACGTAGGGAGACGGCAGATAGCGCCCGGTGCCCGGCACGCACGGGTAAAGGAGGCTTTGCTGAGAGGACCCACCCCAGCAAGCGTTGTTCCCCCAGGTGCCCCTGCTTTTGCCTGCTCAGAGGAGTCTGCACAGAAGCAGACCCCAGAGTACTCTCCGGGAGGAAGGGCGTCCAGGCCTGTAAAAATAGCCCTCGACTCTACCTGTTGCGGTACATCTGACTTGCCCTCCCGTGTGCCGGCTTTGTGTGTGCGTGGTTATGACACAAACATGTAAGTGATCTCCGAGTTGGCCAGGTGCAGAAGCCCGAGCCGTATCGCAGCTCTCATCTCGTTCAGCCAGGCTGAGAGCAGCCTGATAAAAGCATGCAAAGTGTGACACTGAGTGATTTCGGGCCAGTCCCCCAGAAGGAGGAAATGTGACCTGAACCCAGCAGCCTGGAGCCGACCCACCCAGTTGGGGAGTGTGCTTGGGGACGGGGTTTTTGGTTCAGAAGGCATTTAAGGTCAGTGTGACAGCAGGGATTCGCCAGGGCGCTCGGAGGAGGGATGGTCAGGGCCTCGCCTCGTTTCCTGAGCCTCACGGTTTTCCAGAGGTCCTGAGGCCAGTTCAGGGAAGGGCATACTGCTCAGCTAACCCAGTGTTCTTGGGAGCCGGGGGCAGGAAGCGAGTTGCAGTTCAGCGCGCCTCTTGGGACACTGGATTCGTCCTGAGCAGGGCCATGGGAGGGCTTCCGTGATGGCTCAGCTGGTAAGGAATCTGCCTGCAAAGCAGGAGACTTGGGTTCCATCCTTGGGTTGGGAAGATCCCCTGTAGAAGGCAAAGGCTGCCCACTCCAGTATCCTTGCCTGGAGAATCCCATGGATGGAGCAGCCTGACGGGCGACAGTCCACGGGTCGCAGAGTCACACACGACTTGAATGACTGAGCACAGCGCCCGGGGCTGTGGGAGCCAGCTGGGTGGCAGTCAGGAAGGGGGGCCCCACGTGTGAATCTGCAAGGTGGCCCCAGTGCAAGGTGAGCGCAGAGGCCTCAGGAAGGGTACTCGGGGTGCGGTCTGCCTTGCACCAGACCCAGGAACGTAGACCTCACCTCCTGCCTGTCGCCCGGCCCCACAGGCTCAGGGTGCCACGCAGGGCAGTGACCTCAGTGGGGGTGACCAAGCCCGCGAGGCTAGGACCTGCCTAGGGGCTGTCGCAACCGTCCAGGAGAATGAGGCAACGCAGACGTACGCTTGTGACTCCCCAGGGATCCCCGCGGGCCCTGCTGTGTCATCCCGCGGGTTCCTGACCTCTGCTGGCGTCATCCTACCTTGGCGTGCACACTGGCGTGTCAGGAAGAGCCTCAAATAATCCAGGCGGCCAGCTCTCGAATACCCCGGGCGTGTTTTCCCCAGGCGTGAGCGTCACAGGCCGTACTAGAGGCCCAGCCTCTTGTTCAGCAAACCCGCCCGCGCCTGCCCGTCTGTCTTCTGTCCACCCCCGCCCACCGACCGCCTCCTGATCACGGGGAGCTCGGTCCTGGGAGTGCCAGGGGCATTCCTCTGCCCTGGGCAGCAGCGTTCCACTCCCCTGACCGCGGGTGCCCCTTCCCTGCTCTCCTCACCTCACTCCCACACACACACGGGCGGCATGTCACGGGGCTGTCACGTTACTGAGGAGGCTTCTTGTGTGTCCAGTTGGCTCCTGGACACTGGGTTTTAACGTATTTCCTAGTAGCTCAGTTGGTAAAGAATCCGCCTGGAATGCACGAAAGCCCAGTTTGATTCCTGGGTTGGGAAGATCCCCTGGAGAAGGGATAGGCTACCTACTCCAGTATTCTTGGGCTTCCCTGGTAGCTCATGTGGTAAAGAGTCCACCTGGAATTGTGAGAGGCCTGGGTTCGATTCCTGGGCTGGGAAGATACCCTGGAGAAGGGAAAGGCTACCCACTCCCGTGTTGCGGCCTGGAGAATCCCATGGACTGTATGGTCCATGGGTTCGGATAGGGAGGCTCTAGAGAGAGGGGGTATATATGCATATGGCTGATGCACATTGTTGCAGGCAGAAACTAACACATAGTGTAAAGCACTCCAGTAAAAAAAACAAGCATTATCAGCTCATAAAGTTTCAAAATCATGCTTGTCCCTTAAACACTTCTGCTTGTTCTGTTGATAAACCTGGTAGACATTAACCCTCACTGTTAGGAGGACACGATGGTATTTGACTCTGCTTACGCGTCTTTTTTCATCAACATAAACACCCTGATGCTTGTGACCCTCTGTTTATCTAAGGTCTTCTTGAAACATTTTTCTTTATCTGTCATTTTTGCTCCGGTGGTTCTTCACTGCCGTGGGCTTTTCTCTGGTTGCGGTCGGAGGGCTTCTCTCCTCTCCTCGCGGAGGCTTCTCTCCTCTCCTCGCGGAGGCTTCTCTCCTCTCCTCGCGGAGGCTTCTCTCCTCTCCTCGCGGAGCAGAGACTCTAGGTGAGCAGGCTTCAGTAGTTGCAGTGCGCCGGGTCCGTTGCCCTCAGCATGTGGGGTCTTCCCAGACCAGGCCTCGAACCCTGTCCCCTGCATTGGCAGGCAGATTCTTCACCTCCATACCCCTCAGGAAGTCCCAAACGCTTAACTTGTGCTTGCTCTGTTCACAGCTCTGATAGATGTTAACCCTCACTGTTAAGAGGCCACTGTTTTCCAGGCCACTGGAAAATCCCATGGATGGAGGAGCCTGGTGGGCTGCAGTCCATGGGGTCGCTGAGAGTCAGACACAACAGAGCGACTTCACTTTCACTTTTCACTTTCATGCACTGGAGAAGGAAATGGCAACCCACTCCAGTGTTCTTGCCTGGAGAATCCCAGGGACGGGGCCTGGTGGGCTGCCGTCTGTGGGGTCGCACAGAGTCGGACATGGCTGAAGGGACTTAGCAGCAGCAGCAGCAGCAGCACATGAGGTTTATAAAACAGATGAGCGTCAAGTTCACTTGACGTTTCCAGTTGAGTTCCAATAATGTCGTCTTTGTGGAAATTGTCTGTGCGCGGTGTTAGTTGTGATGTGGTGGAGTCTTTAGTTGAAGCCCGTGGGATCTTAGTTCCCCAACCAGGGGTCAAACCTGGGCCCCGTGCTTTGGGAGCACAGTCTTAGCCACTGGACAACGAGGGAAGTCCCTTGATAATATTGTCTTAAAGGGCAGGTGAAAATTAGTAATCTCAGTGTGTATTTCAAAGTTTATTTATAGCATTGTTGCCCCAATAGGCCAAACTGCATTAAAGAGTACATATACCAAAATGACAAATGACTTGCAAAAACTCATTCCCCTTTTACATGTCTGTGAGTGTTTTGGGAGTCCAGAGGTGCCTGCCTGTTCACTGTGGAAACCGTTTTTCCACCCAGCTGATTAGATTTTTGCATTTCTTGGCATATATGAATGTTTTCTACCTAAATCCCATAATCTTTGAACCTGACGAGAATTCTGCATTGGTTCAGTAGATTTCCTAGGTCTGTGCAGGTCCCGGGGGCAGGGCCATGCAAACGCTATGTGAATGGCTGAAGGATTCCTTGCATGTCCTGTGTCTGACTTGGAGTAACACAGGTGTACGGCTGTATACCCATGGGAGTCAGAAAATGAGCATTAATTGTGCGTCTGAGGAGCCTCTGCCTGTCCCTAGAGGACACTTCTGGGTCTTCGGAGTTGCAGACTGAAAGGCATTGTCGTTTGCGAACAGGGTGGGCACTTGTGTCTCCTCGTCTCTCAGAGCCGCTGAGATGGGGGGACTAGGACAGGTGAGTTTCTACCTGTGCCGACCGAGCTCCGCCTCCTGTGGCCACAAAAGGTGCGCTCTGCTTGGGAAGGGAAGGATGCTTGTCTATTTTTTGCAGAAATGCCGGGGAAGAGGTAAATGAAGTCTGAGATGTGTGAACCACTTTCCATTCTGTGGGCAGATGTTCTTTAAAAGAATACTGACTCTTATTTCCTGGGGTCCGTCTTTAGTCCCTTCCCATAAAAAAACAAGACACAGAAGGATATTTTTTAATCAGTTGCCCTTGCCTTTGATGAGGAGGGCATGGCAACCTTCTGCAGTATTCTTGCCCAGAGAATGCCATGGATAGAGGAGCATGGCGGGCCACAGTCCACGGGGTCGCAAAGAATCAGGTACGACGGAGGTGACTTAGCACGCACGCCTCATACACACGCACACCTTGCCTTTGGCAGAAATGCTGCCAGAGATGAAGATCAGTAACTCAGTTGTGGCCTCATGTGCGCACCACCAAAATTTGTATTTTGAAGCCCTAACCCCCAGGGCCTCAGAATGGGGCTGTACTTGGAGTCAAGGTCTTTAAAGAGGTAAGTAGGTAAAATAAGGGCATTAGGCTGGATCCTGACCCCTTAGGTGGAGAAGGGACTGGCAGTCCTCTCCAATGGTCTTGCCTGGAGAATCCCATGGACAGAGGAGCCTGGCGGGCCACAGTCCACGGGCTTGCAGGAGTCAGACACGACTGAGCGACTCACACACACACTTTGACCCCTTAGAACTAGTCCTTATAAGAAAAGAATATCACAGAGGCACACACAGGGACCACCCACCACGGGCTGACACGGGAGAAGACGGCCGTCTGCGTACCCGAGAGAGAGGCCTCAGGAGGACCCAGCAGTCTCCACGCCTGGATCTCCGCTTTCCAGCCTCCAGGGCTGGGGGAGAGCAACTTCCTGTTGTGGAAGCCCCCCAGCGTGCGGTGTGTCATGGGAGCTGCAGCAAGCGAATCCCCCCCCGGAAATGTAGGGTGTTTGATGCTGAGAAGGGGTCAAGGGAGCCGCACGGGTGTCTGACAGATCTCCCAGGCAGACTCCTGCCAGGGAGGCAGCCCGTGGACGCCCAGACTGTGCTGTTAGTGGCTGAGACACCAGGGTTGCCGGCGGGTCTCCCCAAGGCTTACTCCTGTCATTGCTTTCCACTTGCGTTCTCTGACAGTCTTCTTCCCCACCCACACCAAAAAAACAAGTTATTGGAAGCGCACAGAGCAGCTAAAGAAATAACGCTGGTGACACAGTGGCTTGTGTGTCTTCAAAGGAGAAGAATTGCGTCCTTTTTTTACCTCTTTCCAATCTGTTCCTAGATCCACAGCACTTTGCATTGTTCTAAATTGAAAGTGCTTTTGGCGCTGCCCCCGTACCAATGCATACACCACAGGTGATATAGTCCATGAGGAATTCAATCCACTGTACCCACAGGAAGGGTAAAAATGTCGGGGTAACATGAGCAGCCACTGAAGGAAGGTCTTAAAGAAGTGGAAGCTGTTGATGTGGGTGGGAAAGGAGGGCTTTAAAAGTCTGCACGTCTCTGGGTTTCAGGGTGAAGGGTTTCAGATGACTCTCGAGCTAGCAGGGGTTGATGGGTAGACCCCACTCAACACATGAACTCAGGGCGACACCTTGAAAGAACTCCTGTTCGCTGTCAGTCTGTTATGCACATTTTCCTTTCCCAGACCCCCTTTCGTGACAGCCTCCACGTTCTTCTTTTCTTTTTGGCTCCACCAGATCTTTGTTGTCTTGCACAGACTTTCTCCACTTGCGGCGAGCAGGGGCTACTGTAGTTGCGGTGTGCAGGCCTCTCAACCTGGTAGCTCCTCTTATCGCAGAGCATATCGGCTCCAGGACATGTGGCCTTTGGTAGCTCACAGCTACATGCCCAGCAGTGGAGGGGCCCAGGCCCTAGATTCAGGCTCAGTAGCTGTGGCTCTTGCTGTGCTTCTGCTCATCTGTCCCTTATAACGACGCTGGCGTTGGATTTAGGGCTTCCCTCATCCAGGAGGACCTCATCTCAGACCCTTCACTTCGTCACATCTGCAAAGACTGGGATGTTTCCACCAGTCTCCTTGTGAGTTTCCAGAATGGCGTTCAGTGCTGTTCACATCAGTTCATTCCGTGCTCATCAGAATCCTCCAGGTGAGGGCAGTGATGGAGGTGAGGTTGCCTAGGAAGAAACAGAGGGTCGAGGTGGGTGACTCAGGGCTGTGGTCCCCGAGGAGACATCAGTGACATGGCGAGTGATAGAGGTTTCCCCTTAAAACAGGGTGTCTTTCCCACTATTACCGTTCATAACAGGTAGGAAGCAGAAACCACCCAAGTGTCCGTGGGTGGGTGGCTGAATGGATCAGTGGGTGGATGCATGGATGGGTGGACAAGTGGGTGGATGGATGGATTAGTGGATGAGTGGGTGGGTGGGTGGATGGATGGATTGATGGATTGATGAGTGGGTGGTTGAATGGCTGAGTGGGTCAGTGGGTGGATGCATGGGTGGGTGGACAAGTGGGTGGATGGATGGATTAGTGGATGAGTGGGTGGGTGGGTGGATGGATGGATTGATGGATTGATGAGTGGGTGGGTGGGTGGATGGATGGATTGATGGATTGATGAGTGGGTGGTTGAATGGCTGAGTGGGTCAGTGGGTGGATGCATGGGTGGGTGGACAAGTGGGTGGATGGATGGATTAGTGGATGAGTGGGTGGGTGGGTGGATGGATGGATTGATGGATTGATGAGTGGGTGGTTGAATGGCTGAGTGGGTCAGTGGGTGGATGCATGGGTGGGTGGACAAGTGGGTGGATGGATGGATTAGTGGATGAGTGGGTGGGTGGGTGGATGGATGGATTGATGGATTGATGAGTGGGTGGTTGAATGGCTGAGTGGGTCAGTGGGTGGATGCATGGATGGGTGGACAGGTGGGTGGATGGATGGATTAGTGGATTTTAGTTAATGTGTGTTAGTTGCCTGGGTCTGCTGTAACAAAATGCCACAAACTCACTGGTTTAAAAAACAACCCAGATGCCCTTTCTTGTGGTTGTGGGTGTTAGAAGTCCAAGACCAGTCTCCGTGGGCTGAAGTCGAGGGCTGGTTCCCTCTGTAGCGGGCTCCAGGGCAGAGTCTTGTCTTTGCCAGCTTCTAGAGGCACCCTGCATTCCTTCCTTAGCTTCAGGCCCTTCAGTGCCTCCCCTCTAACCATCCTTTTTTCTGTTACAGGGGTTTACAGCCATCCACTTCCCTCCAGGCACTGCTTTGGTTATATGCCATGCCTGCTGGTGTGTTGCGTTTATATTTTCCTTCCTCCCAACTTATCTCATAAATCCCTTGTAATTTTACCTTTTCACCACTCACCGTTTAGGTGTGTATTCATTTAACTTCCACAGAGTTGTGAATTTCCCAGGCTCTCCTTCTGTGAGTGATTTCTCATTCTGTTCCATTGTTGGTCAGGGAAATACTTGCCATGATTTTCATCCTTTTTGAATGTACTTGTTTAATGGCCTAGCTTATCGTCTTTCCTTGTGAGTGTGAGAAGAATAAATTTTTTTGTCATTGGGTGGAGCGTTTCCATAGTATCATAAAATTCAGTTGGTTTATGGTGTTTACGTAGTTAAGTTGTATGGAGCAGTAGTTCTCTGTAGTATTTAGCTACAGAGTTTTACCTGTAGAGGTTTAAGTCCAGTCTTGTGTTCCTGGTGAATTTTCAGTCCAGCTGTTCTGTCCATCATTGAAAATGTGTCATTAAAAGTTTCCAGCTACTGTGGTCGGCATCTGCTTCTTCCCTCAGTTGGGTCAGTTTTTGTTTTAGGTGTTTGTGATTGTTGTAAGTTTCTTACATGATTATAGTTGTTGCATCTTCTTCATAAAATGCTTCTATTGAGTTTTTGTTTGTTTGTTTCTAGTAGAAACATATGTCTTAAGTCTCCTTTGTTTAATGTGGTCAGTGTGGCTTTCTTTGGTTACCTTGTGCATTTAATATCTTTATCCTCTTACTTTCAAGCTTTTTGTGCTTTTCCTGGTAAAGTGTGTCTTGTAGACAGTATATAATTGGATCATGTGGTTTTTTGTTTTTAATCCATTCTGCCAGTCTTTACATTAATTTACATTTAACCTTTTACATATAATGCCATTATTGATAAAGGATTTACCTATGTAGTTATCTTACTTGTTTTCTCTCTCTTTTTTTTTTTTCCACACACCATCAGTCTGTGTTTATTAACTCTCATTCTGCTGTAGAGAAGACTTGCCTCTGTCCACATTTACTTTTTTATTGCAGTGTTAGTTCCCTGGCAGTATGGTTTCAGGCGTACAGCGTAGTGATTTGGTAATTGTATAGGTTTCACCCTGTGTAAAGCTATAAAGTGTGACTTCCCGTGCTGCGCTTCACGTTCTTGTAGCTTCCTTATTTTACTGCTAGCAGTGAACGCCTCTCAGTCCCCTTCATCTGGCTTGTGTCTCCCCCACCCCTCCCCCCTGGGGTGGAAACAGTTCTCTGAACTGTGTGTGTCTGTTTCTGCTTTATATTAGTTTGAAATTTGGCCATCTGCAACAACAGGGGTGGGCGTAGAAGGTAAATCAGAGAAAGACAAATCCTGTATGTTTCCATGTATCTGTGGAATCCAAAAAAGAAACGGATCTATGTCTTCTCCTTGCCTTCCCCTTTCCTCGAGGCATCGCTGCCTTCTTTTCTGGTAACTAGGTATTTTCTTGTGTACATTTTAACTGTTTTATTTCTCTGACATTTTTTTGTTTTTTAATTATTTCCTTAGTGGTTGCTCTGTGTATTATAGTTACCAACTTAGACTATCTGGTTTGCATTAATACCAGCGTAATTTAAATAGTATACAAAAACTTGGCTCCTATGTATCTCCTTGCCTACCCTCCTTTGTGGTGTTATTGTCCTAAAGGTTACATCTTTATACATGTTGTATATTACATCTTTAGATATGTTATGTGCCCATCAACAGATTTCTAATTATAATTTTATGCAGTTGTCTTTTAAATCATATTAAAAAAATGATCCACAAACAACACATTTATCTTGTCTTTTAAGTCCCCCAAGGGCAAAGTCACCCTGATTATAAACCATCACTTTAAGGATGGGGGGGGGGGGATTGTTATTACATCCCATCTATCAGCTCATTTTAAAGTAATTTTGCATAATTTAGAAAGATTGCCAAGGAAATAGTTGAATTGGTGATTGGGTAATGAATCAAGTGTGTAAAACACACTGCATACTTAACTGTTTGCAAGTCTTGCTTGAAGATCTTTTCCAAAACAAAGATACAGTAAAAATTTACTATGTTTCTTGAGTTAAATGCCACCTTCAGGTTAAAATTTTGGTCTGATAAGTTCTATTCAAGTATAGAAAATACTGTTGACTGAGCTTCACCAACTCAATGGCCATGAGTTTGAGTAGACTCCGGGAGTTGGTGATGGACAGGGAGGCCTGGCGCGCTGCAGCCCGTGGGGTCGCAGAGAGTTGGACACGACAAAGTGACTGGACTGAACTGAGCAGAGAAATAGATACAAAATCCGTAAGCTGACTCTAGTAGTAGTTTCTTGACCTTCTGAGGAGCCTTTCTGGAGAAATCACTGACTCTCAGTTCAGTGACTATTGCTGTTTTTCGTGGGCTGCATGTACTCTGAACATGTTCTTCCATTGTACCTTCTGAATATGCTTTGGTGTGTAAGTTGGTGATCAGAGCCCACACCTGAGCCTGCCACTGGGGCCCAGTCCTTTTCAGGTGCCCCACATGTAAGGATAGCACCGTTTCTGAGTCCTCAGCCTCGTGCCCAGCCGCTGTCCTCGGACCCGATGTGGCCCCCTACGAAATGACATGCTGATGGACTTTCTTAAACTTTATTATGGATTATGAGAGAAGAAAAATAATTCTTGACTCATACCCACATCTGTTAGAGGACCTTAAATGCTAATCAGAACTTTCACGTGAGAAAAGACCACTCGGTTAGGTCCTTACCAATCTTCATTTTGAAGAGTTGCGTTTATTGTTACTCCTTCGCAGTTGGAAACTGGCTAGCCTTCAGCCACAAGAATCAGTCCATCAGACCCTGAAATACTTATTCTCAAAGCCTCCGAGAACAAGCAAGCTCCTAATTTGAAGCAAATATTACGGGGACTCATCATTTCATGCTTGTTAACTACTCATTTTGGTCTCTTACATTCCTAAACATAAAGAAGCTGCTGGCTCTTGCAGGCAAGCGCGTCTGTAAAGGTTAAACCGCACCGACTAGACACGCTTCTCCCGTCTCTTCCGTGTGCGCAGATGACACGCAGAGCCGGCGGCCCTGGGAGGGAACACCAGAGTGTCCCTGGGCGTGGCCGTGAGCACTGTCTGGTGGAGGCAGCCTCTGTGACCTCCCCGTCCTCTTTTCTCTCTCTGCTCCCCAGAACACCAGGCTCCTCTCTCTGTGGCATCTAACACACCATCTGCCACTATTCCAAGGTGTGAGAGGACTTTCCTGAACTCCCACGGCCTTGGGGTCAGCAAAGGGCCACGTATCATTGGGTGTCAGTGGAGAAAAATACTCCGATGTACATACTGCCTTTTCAGTCACTCGTTCCGCCAGGCTTCCTCTACCTTCCCAGGTGACTGTTCCCTTTTTTTTTTTTTTGGTCAACAAACATTAGTGAGCTTTTTAGTTGCAGTCACCGTTGTTGTTGAGTTAGTTGCTCAGTTGTATCCGACGCTCTGCGACCCCGTGGGCTGCAGCACGCCAGGCTTCCGTGTCTTTCACCATTTCCCAGAGTTTGCGTAGACTCATGTCCATTGAGTCAGTGAACCCATTCGGATGTAGAAGCTGGATTTAGAAAAGGCAGAGGAACCAGAGATCAAATCGCCAACATCCATTGGGTCATAGAGAAAGCAAGAGAATTCCAGAAACACATGTTCTTCTTGCTTCACTGAATACGTTAAAGCCTTTCACTGCACTCTGAGTTACGTATTTAACCTCACAAGGATATTTCTGTCTCATTTATGTTGTTTCCGTGGGTCTCACAGAACAGGGGCCTGATACAGCTCTGTGTATTTATTAACTGGTGGGGAGAGGTGAACGGAGCTAGCTAGGGAGTGGGGTCCTACCACTGAGTGCGAACATGCGAGGGGTGGCTTGTGGACGATCAGGTCACTGCAGGGAGACATGGATTATGGGGGTCGGGCACACAGGATTCTGTGCCGGTACTGGGTCGGGCAGTTTGTTAACAAATATTTGTGGAGCTAGTCTGATATGCTGGGAACATGTGATAGATACTTTTGTGAATGGATTCCCAATGGGTATTGCTTTTTTTTTTAATGGAACATTTGGAACAAGGAACTCTTAACTTCTCAGAGCATATGGCCCTTGCCATTGCAGGAGCCTTGTGTGAGCTGTGGTGGACAGGGAGAAAGCAGAACTTGGAACTGCCTCTTAACACACAGAGGATCCCTAACGGCCCTCCTCTTAATTCACAGAGGATCCCTAACGGCCCTCCTGTTAACTCACAGAGGATCCCTAACTGCCTTCCTCTTAACACACAGAGGATCGCTAACCATCCTCCTGTTCTCACAGAGGATCCCTAACCACCCTCCTGTTCTCACAGAGGATCCCCAACCACCCTCCTGTTAACTCACAGAGGATCCCTAACCACCCTCCTGTTAACTCACAGAGGATCCCTAACAACCTTCCTCTCAACTCATAAATGATCCCTAACTGCCTTCTTAATACATAGATGATCCCTAACTGCCTTCCTCTTAATTCATAGATGACCCGTAACCTCCCGCTTGTTAACTCACAGATGATCCCTCCAACCACCTTTCTGTTAAGTCACAGATGATCCCTAACACGGAGAAGGCGATGGCACCCCACTCCAGTACTCTTGCCTGGAAAATCCCATGGACAGAGGAGCCTGGTGGGCTGCAGTCCATGGGGTCCTGAGGGTCCGACACGACTGACCGACTTCCCTTTCACTGTTCACTTTCATGCACTGGAGAAGGAAATGGCAGCCCACTCCAGTGTTCTTGCCTGGAGATTCCCAGGGACGGGGGAGCCTGGTGGGCTGCCGTCTCTGGGGTCGCACAGGGTTGGACACGACTGAAGTGCCTTAGCAGTAGGGAGGCCTGGCGTGCTGCAGTCCATGGGGTTGAAGAGTCGGACATGACTGAGCGGCTGAACACCACCACCACCAGAGAAGCCCATGCTTCCGTTCTATTTTAGCTTCTGGGAGAGCTTTCCCCTTCAAAGCACTGTGCCTTTCATGGATTGTTCCCTGTCATCTGCTGGTATACTCTTTGCCTGATCTGAGGACTTTTAACAATGTGTTGAGATCCTTGCTTATCTCACTGAAGGTTTAGCGTGATTTTCATCTAAATTGTGAAGAAGAGTTAAATGACTGCAGAGTCTTCTGCAGATTTTTAATCCCCCTGTTCTAGGTCTTTTAAGTGAAAAGCACCAGCTTTAAAGGAAGAGCGTGAAACGCGTTTTAAAAGAATACAGCTCTTTACCATCTTTAGACTTTGTCTTTTCTCTTGCTCGTTTCTTCTTCCTCCTGCGCTTGGCTCATCGCGAGTCCCGAGTGGTGCTCTTCGCCCAGCCTCTGGTGTTTTTCCTGGCACTCTGCGTGCTTTCCAAACCCAGCGGGAGTTTCTCATTCACTCGGTGCCTGCAATGTCTTGTCAGTCTTTCTCTCCCAGCTGCTGGAAGAAAAGTGTTCACAGGAAGAAAGCAAAGTATACACAGGCTGCCTGCCAGGCCCTGCCTCTGCACGCCTGCAGAGCCCTCTCGGTCTTGAGTGAAGCGGGATGTGAGTGAACATTCGATACGGCCAGCGCTCCTCATTGTCCCCCAGAGGCGTGGGCCAGCCCTTCCCTTTCTGCCGGGACTTCTTCAGGGAGATGACACGCAGGGAGGATTTTGGAAGAAATCTGAGCCTCTCAGGTCCTGATCCAAACACTGGCTTCCTCCACCAAGGAGCCCAGAAGGACTTGTCTTTTAAGTCTCACCTTCCTTTGTACCAGAAAGGAAACCAAAGCAGGGATGTCACACCCAACCCCGGGGTCATGCCTGCGCAAGGGCAGGCAGGCGTGTACCAGGAGATCTGAGAGCTGCTTCCTAAGTGTACATGTGTTAGTCGCTCAGTCGTGTCTGACTCTTTGCAACCCCATGGACTGCAGCCCGCCAGTCTCCTCTGTCCATGAGATTTTCCAGGCAAAGATACTGGAGTGGGTTGCCTTTTCCTTCTCCTGGGGATCTTCCCAACCCAGGGGTCAAACCCGGGTCTCCTGCACTGCAGGCGGATTCTTTACCCACTGAGCTACAAGGGATCTGCTTGTAGTGTGTCTCTTACCGTGTTCCCCCCTCCCCCCACCATCTCCCCAAATCCAGCTCCTGGTAGAAAGGCGAGGACCCAGATAGTTAAAGCACTGAAGATGAGTTTGTACTTGATACGCAGCTATACGGGGTTTTACCTTGAAAAGAGGAGAAAGCAAAGCCCTTCTGTGCTGCTCCTCCTTGTCCAAGGTTGGGTCCTTCCGCCACTGGCCAAGAGTCCAGGGCCCGTTCCTAGGAAGCGGGCTGCAGGCAGGGAGGACCAACCAGAGCCGAGCGGGCAGGAAGGGCAGGTCAGCTGCCTGGAGATGCTGCCTTGGGCTGGGGTGGCTGGGGGTGGTCTCCGGGCCGGAGCCCTTCGCCGCAAAGTGTAGAATCCAGTTACCTTGCAGGGAACCGTGCTGCTCCTGCTGCACGATCGGCGGGGGTGGGCAGCGGAAACGGAGAACACAGGACATGTGCCTTCCTCCTGGGAGCTGCAGGCCGGCATCTGTCCTCACGCAGGGGCTTCGTTCAGAGCCGCACCCGCGTCCGCACGCTCCCACAGGAGTGATTGCAGGGCGCTCGGAGCACTCGGGCGGCCCCTCGCGGTGGAGGCCCTTCACACAGACTGCAGTGTGCATACTCGCGGGTGCTCCGTCAGGACGCCAAGTCTAGGAGTGGTCAGGCTCAGCAGAACGAACCTGTCAACGGAAAAGAGGCTTGAGCCATAATGCAGACATTTCGGGGCTTCCCTGGTGGGTCAGCGGTTAAGAATGTGCCTGCAGTGTGGGAGACGAAGGTTTGATCCCTGGGTCTGGAAGATCCCCTGGAGGAGGAAATGGCAACCGACTCGTGTTCTTTTTTTTTTAATCGAAATAATTTATTTTTGTCTGTACTGGCTCTGTTACCACGCAGGCTTTTCTCTAGTTGCGGAGAGCGGGGGGCCTACTGTGTAGATGCGGTGCGTGGGCTTCTCACTGCCACGGGCTCTCTCAGCCGAGCACAGGCTCTGAACACGCAGGCTTCAGCAGTTGCGGCACAGGGTCAGCAGTTACAGCTCCCGGGCTCTGGAGCCCAGTCTCGGTTAGTGGTGGCTCAGGGCTTCAGTGGCTCCGAGGTAGGTGAGATCTTCCCGGATCGGGGATTGAACTCATGTCCCCTACATTGGCAGGTGGATTCTTTCACCACTGAGCCACGAGGGAGGCCGCCACTCCAAGTATTGTTGCCTGGAGAATCCCACGGACAGAAGGGCCTGGCGGGCCACGGGCCACGGGCCACGGGAGCGCGGCATTGGACGCAGCTGCGCACAGACTTCCTTTTCCTCCCACCCTGTAAGGTTCCAGAGCAGCAGAGGGCAGGCCGCCGGGGCACCATCTGGGCCTCTGAACCCGCCAGCGTTTCCCCTACGTCCACGGGCCCCCCGGAGAGCTGTGTGCTCCGAAGGCGGGCTCTGCGCACCTTGAACACGTCCCTCAACCGCCGGTGTGTCTCCGCCCCCTCGTCTCCGCAGATACCGAGCGGCTCTACTCGGCCGTGTTTGAGGACATCTGCGGGCGCTACGGGAAGAAGTACAGCTGGGATGTGAAGTCGCTGGTGATGGGCAAGAAGGCGCTGGAGGCGGCCCAGCTGATCAGAGACACGCTGCAGCTCCCGATGTCCGCGGAGGAGCTGGTGGAGGTGAGCCAGGCCAAGCTGAAGGAGGTCTTCCCCACGGCTGCGCTCATGCCAGGTGAGGTTCCTGGAGCGCGCTTGGGGCTCTGAGCTGCAGGTCTCAGCCTGCCGGCCGGGCGCACTAGCGTTCTCCTTTTCCCGGTCCTGGGGCGGGGAAGATCCCCCGGAGGAGGCGTGGCCACCCACTCCGGTGTTCTTGCCTGGAAAATTCCACGGACAGAGGAGCCTGGTGGGCTACAGTCCATGGGGTCAACAAAGAGTTGGATGTGACTCAAAACTGAAGGACGACAGCATCATGTGCTTGTCATTTTTAAGCTTTCTTAATATGTTCTTTTCGTGGATTCCTGAGGTCCGGAAACATTTGCATTTTGTCTCAGTGTGACCTAGAGATCACATTCCTGAGAGAATTGCTTCCGAGTTTCAAATAGGTGGCTTTTGCTTTTCACGATCTGATAGAGAATTCATGTTTCAGCAGCTATGCAAACTTGAACATGATGATAGGCAAGCAGCTAAATCTCCCTAAAGAAGTTTATAAAAAAACCTTATTTTAAAAAGTTAAAGGCATAATTCAGTTCTAACATGTCTGTTTGTGTGGCCTTTACTTGTTTTCGTTTGAGAGGAAAGATAACTTTCCTCCCCTGGGGCTTGTTAGCTGAAGATGGAACAACAGAACTGCCTGCTATTTCTTACTATAAGTGAGAAGGTCAAGAATGTTCTAGGTTACAGGGACAAAAATGGTTTAAAAATGGAGTGTTATTTTAAGATTCTTCTAGGAGGAAAGGGGAATGACTCAGTCTTTAGAATTCCTGGTGTTCAGGGAGAAAAAAGTTTACAGTCACAGCAGTAATTTTGGATTCAAAATGGTATTAACATGAGTCATGGTCATTTTTGAAACGTGTGATTATGTACATTTATCCATATATCCAGAGGGGCAGATTGAATATCGCGTGGAACTAGTGAACTTCCTGGAAAGGGCCCTGTTACTGCTGCCTGATGTTACAAAGAAGCCATGTGGGCTGTTCTTGGGTTACACACAGGCACACAAACACACACACGTGTATATCACACATACATACGCATGAATGTCACACTCGTTACACAGACACATGCAAACATGTCACACACAAACACGTCACACATGCACACGTATGTCGCACATACACATTATGTCATGGAAATACACGTGAACACACACGTACCTCAGCATATGAGCACAAGCATCATGATACGTACTCCCTTCGCCAGCTGCCTTTCTGGGCGGCTTGCACACAGTGGAATGCTGCCAAGCTTCAGTGACGGAAGCGCAGCTATTAATGAACGTCACAGAAGTCCTTAGCCAAACGTTCACCATCTTACCCATTGTTAAGTGTGCCAGTTGAGCATTAAGAGTGTTCACATGGTTGTGTGACCAGCAACAGCATCCAGCTCTCTCAGCTTTTCACCTTGGGGAGTTGAAATGCTGTCCCCAGTAGACCCTGACTTCCATCCCTTCCTCTGCCTCTCTCTCCAGCTCCAGGGACCTACCCTTCTGCTTTCTGTCTCGGTGAGTTTGAACTGCTCTAGGTATCTCACATGACACTAGTGTTCAACAGCCACCTACCAGTGCAGGAGACACGGGTTCAGTCTGTGGGTTGGGAAGATCTCCTGGAGAAGGAGACGGCAGCCCCACTGCAGTGTCCTTGCCTAGAGAATCCCGTGGACCGAGGAGCCTGGCGGGCTGCAGTCCGCGGGGTCGCAGAGTCAGAGCTGCCTGAGCGAGCACGCGCTCACAGATGCTCATGCAGCGCTTGTCCTTCTGTGGCCAACCTCGAGGTGCACCAGCGCTTTCATTGCGCGTGTTGCCGAATGTGACACGGTTCTCTCCCTGTGGAGACACAATCATACTGCATTGTATGGATGGACCTCAGTTTACTTACCTGTTGATCCGTCGATAAATACTTGGGTTGCTTCCGCCTCTTGGCTACTGTGAAAACCACTGCCTTGAACGTGTGTATAGAAATACCTCTTCAAGACCTTGCTTCTGTTTGTTTATTTTTTTGGGTACAGTCCCAGAAGTGCAGTTACTGAATTACAAGGTGAGTCTCTTTGTAGTGTTTTGGGGGCCCCGACTGTTTTCTATACTGGCCGTGCTATTTTATTTTCCCTCCAGCAGTCCACAAGGGTTTGAGTTTCTCCACATTTTCACCAACTCTGGTTATTTTCTCTCTTTTTAATAGTAACCATCCTAATGTGTGTGAAGCCATTATCTCTTGGTTTTGAATTTGTTGAATAATTAATGACATAGAGCGTTGTTTCTTGCTGTTAGCCATTTGTGTATCCTCTTTGGAGAAATGTTTATTCAAGTCCTTTGCCCGTTTTTTGATTTTTTTTTTTTTTTTTCCTGTTGAGTTCGAGGAATTCTTCATATAATAAATTCTGAATACAAACCACGTATGAGCTACATGGTTTGCAGATATATCCTTCCATTTCGAAGGTTGCTTCTTCACTCTGTTGAGTGTGTCCCTTGATACCCAGAACTTTTTAAGTTTGATATACTCCCATTGACTGTTTCTGTTCTTGGCTTGCGTTTTTAGTGTCATAGCCAAGAGTTAAAAAAAAAAAGATCCTGTGTCATAATGCTTTCTTTCTGTTTTCTCTTAGGAATTTTGTAGTTTTAGCTCTTATCTTTAGGCCTTTAATCCATCTTATATGAGTTTTTGTATATTGTATAAGAGTCCAGCCTTGTTCTTTCCATGTGAATATCCATGTTCCCAAACACACTTTGTTGAAGAGACTGTCCTTTTCCCCATTGAGCAGTCTTGGGAGCCTTGTTGAAGATCCTCTGGGCGTTATATGTGTGAAGAGTTATTTCCAGGCTCTCTGTTCTACTCCATTGATCTATACGTCTGTCTTTATGTCAGCACCAAACTGTTTTGATTACCATACGCTTTGTAATAAGTTTTGAAACCTGGAAGTGTTGAGATTCTCCAAGTTTGTTCTTCTTTTCCAAGATAGTGTATGGCTGTTCCGGTTCCACTGAGAGTCCATATAAACGTTGGCATTGATTTCTGTATTTCAGCAAAAAGTGCCCTTGGGGTTTTGGTATGGATTGCTCTGAATCTGTACACCACTTTGGGTACTGTGGGCTAAAGATGAGCAGATCTTCCGGCCCATGAACCTGGGATGGCTTTCCATTTATTTGTGTCTGCTTTAATTTCTTCCAGCAGTATTTTGTAGTTTCAGCATTACAGGTCTTTCACCTTCTTTTATTTCTCTTTGACGCAGTTATCAGTGGGTTTATTTAAATGTTCTTTTTAGATTTTTTTATTGTTTACTGTGTGGAAATACAGCTGACTTTTGCACGTTGATTTTTGTCATCTGCAGTGTTGCTGAAGTTTATTAATAGTGCTAATAGTCTTATGTAAATATGTGGAATCTTTAGAGTTTTCTATGTCTTAAGATCATTTCATGTGCCAACAGACGACTTCATTTCTTCCTTTCTGATGTGGATGTCTTTTATTTCTCTTTCTTGCCTAGTTGCTCTGGCTAGAACTTACAGTGCTGTGTGAAATAAAAGTGACAAGAGAAGGCATTGTTTCCTTGTTCCTGATCACTGAAAAAGTGTTCAGCCTTTTACCATCCGGTATGATGTTAGGTATGGAATTTTCATACATGGCTTTTATTATGTTGAGGTACTTCTTTTTAATTCCTAGTTTGAGTGTTTATATCATGAAAGGGTGTTGAGTTTTTTCCAGATCTTTCTGCTGCATCAGTTTGAGATGATCCTTTGCGTTTTGTTCTTCATTTCGTTAATACGGTGTGTCACGTTGACTTTTGTATGTTGAACCATCCTCAAGACTCCAGAAATAAATCCCTCTTCTTCACAGTGTAGAAGAATCCTCTTAGTGTGCTATTTAAATAAGTTTGCTGGTATCTTGTTGAATGTCTTTGCCTCAGTTTTTTTGTCATTTCTTTGTTTGTCTTTGGTGCCAGGGTAATGCTGGCCTGATGGGATGAGTTTGGGAGTATATCGTCTTCTTTGAATTGTGGGGAAGAGTTTGAGTACTACTGGTGGTAATTCTTTACAGTCTGGTGGAATTCTCCGGTGAATCCATTTGGTCCTGCTTTCCTTGTCGGACGGCTTCTGACTACTGAATTAGTCTCCATAATACTTAGAGGTTTGAACAGACTTTCTTTTTGCTTTGATCTTGATAGCTTGTATATTTCTGGCAATTCATCTATTTCTTCCAGGCTATTCAGTGTGTCTGCGTACAGGTTTTCACATTATTCTCTTTGAATCCCTTTTATTTTTGTGCCGTTGGTTTTAATGTACTTGCTTTCGTTTCTGATTGTATTTATAAGCCTGTTTTTTTTTTCTTCAGTAATCCAGCTAAGTCTATATTGTTCATATTTGACATGGAGTCTCTTTCATTGTTTATCATACAAAGCACCCTTGATGGTTTAGACATGCAAATATCCTCTTTCTTCTTTATCCACCCAAGCCTTTCAAGTGATTTTCCTTCCAGAATTTTTGTGTTTTTTTTTTTCCTAAGATATACTTGAGACATGATGGTAGTGGTTTAGGCACTAAGCTGTATCCGACTCTTGGATAACCACATGGCTTATAACCCACTGGGCTCCTCTGTCGATGGGCCTTCCCAGGCAGGAACACTGGAGTGGGCTGCCATTTCCTTCTCCAGGGGACCTTCCCAACCCAGGGATCCAATCCATGTCTCCTGCTTGGCAGGCAGGTTCTTTCCCATTGAGCCACCAGGGAAGCCCACACTTGAGATATATTCTACTCCAGTTCCAAGAAAATGATGTCTTATGCGGCTAGCCTGGCAGTTCGGCTGGAGTGACGTCCTCTGCGGCTAGCCTGGCAGTTCGGCTGGAGTGACGTCCTCTGCGGCTAGCCTGGCAGTTCGGCTGGAGTGACGTCCTCTGCGGCTAGCCTGGCAGTTCGGCTGGAGTGACGTCCTCTGCGGCTAGCCTGGCAGTTCGGCTGGAGTGACGTCCTCTGCGGCTAGCCTGGCAGTTCGGCTGGAGTGACGTCCTCTGCGGCTAGCCTGGCAGTTCGGCTGGAGTGACGTCCTCTGCGGCTAGCCTGGCAGTTCGGCTGGAGTGCCAGCAAGTCTGTGTTATGAAGTCTACTTGGTGATCCAGTCCATGTAGTATCCTTGTCTTGGCTTTCCCAGTGACCAGATATTATTTAAGTGCTACCTCATCCTGGGTAATCGCTGAAGAGAACTGAACCCCAAAACCAGCTCCAGCGTAGAAGTGAGACAGATGTTCTCCGTTGACAGTTTAGCCTGCCGGAGTCGCCCGGAAGGCTCTTCTGTGTCTCTGCGTCCATCACATGCCAGTCACAGAGACAGTAAGGACAGAGACCCAGTTTCTGCTCACAAAGACGCGCTGCACCCCCGAGTTGCCATCTGTGCCGCCTCCCTCCCGTCCTCTCTTTCATGCGAGCCGAAGCTGAGCCCCACCGGGGAGGCAGCCTCCCGGCCCGGGAGTCCAGGGAGTGGCGACGGTGGCCAGGAGCAGTGACCGCTGCCCTCTGTCCAGCTCCACGTGTTCCCCTTGTCGCCTGGCCGCTCTGACTCCGTCACGCAGCTCAGGATGGTAGAGGTGGAGCCCTTGACTCCCGGTTCTCTTCCCTCTGCAGGGGGGGCCGTTTCCGGCTGGGGGAAGGCGCCTTGAGCCCATGAGAGGAAGGAGCCTGTCTGTAGAGAGGGCGTATTATGAAGTCCACGTCCTTCACTGTGGAGAGGGAAATGGCAGCCCACTCCAGCATCCTTGCCTGGAGAATCCCCACGGACAGGCGGGCTATAGTCCATGGGGTCGCAGAGAGTCGGACATGGCTGAGCGACTCACACAGACGTCCTTCATTCTGATGACGCAGCTCTGCCTTCAGGTGAGCGCTGTGGCCTGGCAGGGCCTTAGAGCGCAAGGGAGGGCAGGTTGCCTGGGAAACGGGCCCCGCCATAGTGCTGCGGGAGCTCTGCCTGGGCTGTCACCAGGGTGACCAGCCCCTGATGATGAGGTGGGGGTGGCTGTGCCTGGGTCCCGCCTCACGGAGGGTTGGGCTGGCCCGTGCAACTTGGAGGCCAGGCACGAGTGACTTGATTCCCTTCTCATGAGCTGTGGACACCTCTCTTTAAAATTGGCTGTGGATGTTCTAGGAAGGAAATACATTTTTTTTTAACTTTTTATTTTCTATTGAGGTATAGCTGATTAACACTGTTGTGATAGTTTCAGGCGGACAGTGAAGGCACTCAGCTATACATGTACATGTATCCATGCCCCCAAACTCCCCTCCCATCCAGGCTGCCACATGACATTGAGAAGAGTTCCCTGTGCTGTCCAGCAGGTCCTTGCTGGTTCTCCGTGTTAAACACAGCAGTGTGTCCGTGTCCATCCCAGACTCCCTGACTATCCCTTCCCCCGTCCTTCCCCCTGGGAACGATCAGGTTATTACAGAGGATTGAGCAGAGTTCCCTGTGCTGGACAGCAGGCCCTTGCTGGTTCTCCGTGTTAAACACAGCAGTGTGTCCACGTCCATCCCAAATTCTCTGACTGTCCCTTCCTGCCACCAGGACAGAAGTACTTTGGTCCAGTATGTCCTGTAAGCATTTACCACATCCCGTAGTACTGAAACATAGGATGTAAGTCAGCCACAGTTCTAACTATTTTCTGAGGATAAACATCTTCTTAACTGTGGCAAAAGTTTTTGACCAAAAAAAGAGAAATACTGAAATGTATGTAGTTTTAACAGGGAAAATTTTGACATGGAATGTAAGGAAACTGTCAGAACAGTGTTCCCCATGAAGGGTGCTGGTAACCTCCAGTGTATTTTTTTTTAATTATTGTTTTTTAATTTAAAAAATTATCTCTTTAGTTTTGGCTACGCTAGGTCTTCGTTGCTGCGTGTGGGCTTTGCCTAGCGGAGGCGAGCGGAGGCTGCTGATTGTGGTGTGTGAGAGTCTCACTGCGGTGTGGCTTCTCTTGTTGAGAACGAGCTCTACGGCTTCGTTGTCCCACAGCCTGTGGCGTCTTCCTTCCCCAACCGGGGGTGGAACCCCTGACCCCCGTGTCGGCAGGTGGGTTTGTCACCCCTGGACCACCAGGAAAGTCCACCTCCACCTGTATTGTGGAGCAGATTGCTTCAGGCGCAGGTTCTTGGAGATTAATGACGGTAATGTGTTTTGGCTTCATTTAAGCAGGAGTGAGCTGGTTTGGAAGGCCAGTGAATAAAGTCGGTGGTTTTTAATGGTGTGAAACCCCCGAGAAGGTCTCCCGTTGCGGTGGCTCTTTGCTTTTCCTGCTCTTTTTCCCTGGGGGTGGGGGTTGGGGGGATTTCCCACGGAAAACCCCAGGACGTGACTTTGGGGCCCGTGGAGGGGTCGAGGACAAAGCCCCGCCCAGGACTGCTGGCCCGGGTGCACTGCCCCATGACACGGGCCCCACGGGAGCACATGTCCACCTCCACCGTGGAGTGCCGCCTGGGTGTTGCCTGTGGGGACAGGTCCCAGGTGGAGACAGGCCTGACCCGGACAGGTCCTCGCCAGCGCTCAGAAGTCACTCACGCCAGGACAGGCTCGGGATTCACTCACACTCCTCTCGGGAGTGCCCTGAAGACTACAGCGCAGCCGCCCAGCGGGCAGCCCTTTCCCTGGGGGGCGCCCCGGGCCCAGTCCACTCGGGCCCGTTTCTTCTTGGCCAGGCGCCTGAGCCTCATGTCTGTTTCCACCCGTCTGCCTTTGGCTCTTCTGTTTTGTTCTTCATCTGTCTTACTCCTTTAGTCCCCCATGGCCATCAGCCAGTGTGACCATCTCCCGCCACCCCGCTTTGTGAATGCACCGTCCACCACCCTGGCCAGAAGGCACTCACGTTCTCAGGGTCCTGCTGTAACTGCCTTCTTCCTTTACTTAACCCTTCTGTGCAGCTGCTGCTGAGTGGGTGCTCAGGGAGACACAAAAGAAACATCTCCTCCTCCACACAGTCCACAATCAGGGTAGGACACGTGCATCTCAGTTCAGTTCAGTCACTCAGTCCTGTCCGACTCTGTGACCCCCATGGACTGCAGCACACCAGGCCTCTCTGTCCATCACTATCTCCCTGAGCTTGCTCAAACTCATGTCCATCCAGTCGTGGAGTTGACTAAAATGTCTTCATCTTTTTTTCTTATATACAAATAAATTTCAGGTCTTATAAGATCAGTTCAGTTCAGTCGCTCAGTCATGTCTGACTCTTTCTTAAACCACGCACTATATAGTCCTTGGAATTCTCCAGGCCGGAATACTAGAGTGGGTAGCCGTTCCCTTCTCCAGGGAATCTTCCCAACCCAGGGATCAAACCCGGGTTTCCTGCATTGCAGGCGGACTCTTTACCAGCTGAGCCACCAGGGAAGCCCCATTACTTACTGTTTAACAGGGATTCCCGGGTGGTGCTAGCGGTAAAGAAGCTTCCTGCCAGATGCGATCCCTGGGTCGGGAAGATCCCCTGAAGCAGGGAATGACTGCCTGCTCCAGTATTCTTGCCTGGAGAATCCCAGGGACAGAGGAGCCTGGCGGCCTACAGTCCATGGGGTTGCAAAGAGTCAGACACCACAGTTGAAAGGAGAGTGGCTCTCAGGGTGAGTCAACAGGAGGTTATTCCCTTTATCGGCCCCGAATGTGAGCTCGTGGCCTGTGGTCAAGTCCTCAATGATGTTAAAATCCAGTCATTGCTCAGGGTGCCCTTTGAAGGGGCAGAGGTGTCAGTGCAACAGTTGGGATGTTTCGGGGGGGCTCCGAAGAACTCCAGTACCATAGTCCTTTCTGTCTCGGCACAGAGAGGACTTTAGAGAGAGCAAAGGTGGCTTTAGATAAGAGGTGGCTAATTAGAATAAGACGCCTGTGAGGCTCACAAGCTGGCAGACAAGACTTGCCACGCCCCGAGAACTTGGCGGGCCACAGGTTTATAATCAAAAGAAAAGTAGGGAGGAGGAGAAGACCACCTTTTTCCTCATTCTTGAGTCGACGTCACGCTTCCATCGTCAGCTCCTCCTCCGCTATGGCAGGGGAGTTTTCTTGCTTGCATGGTCAAGCGATCTCACAGAGGTGTTTCCTTATGTGTGCAGAGCGTGACTCAGTCACTGAGCTCACCGGGCGGGGTGTGGGTCTCACAGCACCATCCTTTTATTGTTTAGGGGCCAGTTTCCTGCTTCCCTTGCATGGTTTTGCTGCTGAGCTCCAATCCTCTGGCCACCTGATGCAAAGAACTGACTCACTGGAAAAGACCCTGAGCTGGGAAAGATTGAAGGCGGGAGCAGAAGGGGATGACAGAGGATGAGATGGTGGGATGGCATCACTGACTCGACAGACATGAGTCTGAGTAAACTCCGGGAGTTGGTGATGGACAGGGAGGCCTGGCCTGTTGCAGTCCACAGGGTCGCAAAGAGTCGGACACAACTGAGTGACTGAACTGAATGAAGCCTGCTTGGTTTTGTGGTTAAGCAGCTCTCCTTTCTTGAGTGATCATTTAATTTACGGGGTCTCCCATATTTTTTCTGCTTGCCATCCCCTAGTGGGGCTAACTGTCTGATCTCCTGCTTTGTCCCTTCACTCTGTCCCCATCATCGGGAGCTCTGCTTTGAGAAGCTGCTCCTGTAGGTCACAGCCCCTTCATACCTCCTGGCCATCATTCCAGAGGAGAGACCTGGTCTCGGGGTCCGAGTGGCAGCTGGAGATTCCGGGGGCCTCTCCCTGCTGCTGCCGAGAGCTGGTCCTCCGCTGGTGTTCCTGTGTGTGTCTGTGTGTCTCCTCTTTCTTTCCTGAGCTCTGTGCTTGGTGGCTAACAGTTGCCAGCACATGTTCGTGTTTGCAGTCATGAACTGTGACCTCTTCTCATACTCACAGCCCCCTGTTTCTAGTCTCCACCACGAGCTCTCCTACGTTGGGTCCATTTCATCAGTTTCCTGTGGCTGATGTACCCAGTGACCACGCTGTCACAGTCCTGGAGCCCGGGAGGCTGAGGTCACGATGTGGGCAGGGCCACAGTCCCTCCAGAGATGCCAGGGAGGGGCCTTCCTGTGTCTTCCGGCTTCTGGGGGCTCTAGGCATCCGCCCCTGGGCTGGGGGCCGCCTCCCTCCTGTCTCCGCCCCCGCCTTCACGTGGCTTCTCCTGTGTGTCCGTGTCTCTCTCCTTCTGTGTCTTATAGGGAGCGTATCATGGGGTTCAGGGCCGCCCTCATCCAAATGACCTCATTTCAGAGTCCTTTACGTCACATCTGAAAGATCTGGTTTTCAAGTCAAGTCCTGTTCTGAGGTCAAGGCGTCCCAGGGCTGAGGTTCCTCCAGAGGCTCCAGGGGAGGGTCCTCCCCACCTCTTCCAGCTTCTGGGGGCTCCAGGCGTCCATCCCTGGACTGGGGGCCGCCTCCCTCCGTCTCCACGTGGCTTTTCCTCTGCCTGTTGCCCCTTCTCTTGTGAGGACACCAGTTACTAAGGGCCCCGGTTGCTGTTACAAATGTCTGTGGGTCTCTCCGAGTTCATGTAGTTGAAGTCCCCACCTGCAGTGTTACTGTATTTGGAGGTGACCCGATTGCGGTGTGGTGAGATTGTCAAGGTGGCACCCTAGGAATGGGATTAGCGCCCTTCTGCGAGAGGCCCCTCAGAGCTTGCTCCTCCCCCCCACCGCCCCCCCACATCAGGACAAGGGGAAGGTGGCTGTGAGCCAGGAAGAGGGCCCGCTCAGGAGACCCTGGGTATGTGGGCGCCTTGGTCTTGATCGCAGCCTGCAGAACTGTGAGACGCAGATCTCCGTGTTTACACACCAGCCAGGCCAGAGGGGCTGCGTGACAACAGCTGGGGCAGAGGGGCAGACGCCACTGGGTTGAGCGTGCACGCGTGCATTGCTCAGGCGCACATAGCTCTCCTTTGCTGACCCTCGTGGACCGTAGCCCTCCAGGCTCCTCTGTTCATGGGACTCTCCAGGCAGGAATAATGCAGTGGGCTGGCATTTTCTTCTCAGGGGAATCTTCCCTACCCAGGGATCCAACCTGAATCTTCTGTGTCTCCTGCGTTGGCAGGCAGATTCTTTACCGCCGAGCCAACTGGGAAGTGCCACTGGGCTTAGGGCTGACCCTAAATTCATGCTGATCTCATTCTGAAGGTCCTTCATCACCTCTGCACAGACCCTCATTGTCCCGGGTCAGTTCATGGTCAGAAACCCCAGGGCTGAGGCCCTTCACCTCCGCACAGACCCTCCTCGTCCCAGGTCAGTTCACGGTCAGAAACTCCGGGGATGAGGACCTCACCTCTGCACAGACCCACGTCCCAGGTCAGTTTACGGTCAGAAACCCCAGGGGTGAGGACCTTCACCTTACACAGACCCTCATGTCCCAGATGAGTTAACAGTCAGAAACCCCAGGGGTGAGGACCTTCACCTCTGCTCAGACCCTCATGGTCCAGGTCAGTTCATGGTCAGAAACTCCAGGGGTGAGGACCCTCACCTCTGTACAGACCCATGTCCCAGGTCAGTTCACGGTCAGAAACCCCAGGGGTGAGGACCTCACCTCTGCACAGACCATCCACATCCCAGGTCAGCTCACGGTCAGAAACCCCAGGGGTGAGAGGCGAGCTGAGCCCGTCCCTAGGTGGTGTCGTCTCCCCGCCCTGGGTCCTCTCCACTCCTGGCCACAATGTGTCTCTGGGTTCAGGGTGAAGTGTTAAAAGGACGCCTGAGCTAGCCGGGCGGCTGCTGGATACAGCCCCCCAGCACCTGAGTTCCAGGGCAGCAGCTGAAAGCACCCGTGTCCCCTGTCGACCTCTGCACGCTTCCGTGTTCAGACCCACTTTCCTGGCTCTTCCGTGTGCAGACCCGCTTCAGGCAGGCTCCGTCTCTCTCCTCACCAGCCCAGGGCCTCTCGGTGAAGTCAGGTGGAAACACTCACCTCTCCGCATGGCTGATCCTCCTCGCGTTTCTTCTTTCCTTCCCTGTAGATCAGTCCTGGAGTGCTCATTCTCTGTAGCAAGAGCGATCTGTCTGTGCCTGGCCCGGAAGCCCACTTGAGCACCCCGAGACTACCAGCAGTCTGCTGCTGGGGTTCATTTATGTACCTAGTTAACGAGCTTCTGTGCAGGACAGAAGTCCCGGCAGGTTTCTAGTCTTTTACTTCGCAGAGAGACTAAGAAAAAGTCAGCATACGGTATTTAAAGGACACAAAAGTTTTTGAAGGAATCGGGCAGTCGTATGTTCACATCAGGAGACTTGAGTGAATGATGAGTAACCTGCGCTTGATGGATTGGCAGCAACCATGGCGACTACCATCTGGTGGGGCCCTGCCTTGCTGTGTGCTCTTTTACAGGTGGGATGTTTTACAGGCGTCCCCTCACAGCGTCACCACCTGGAATGCTAATCGTTGCTATATCCCAGGACAGAACCGAGCCCCAGAGACGGAGTCTGCTTGCCACGGGCTGTGGTCAGCCTTCCTGTCTCTGGGCTTATGTTTGTATCCATCTCGGACATCTTCACGGAGCTCATCTGATTTAAAAGGGGTCGTTCCCGGACTCCCCTGGGGTTCCAGTGGTGAGGAATCCACCTTCCAGGGGCCCCGGGTTTGCTCCCTGGTCTGGGAAGTAAGTTCCCACACGCCATGGGCCAACTAAACCCGTGCATCGCAGCTAGGGAGGAAGCCTGCACACTGCAATGGAGATCCTGCGTGCCATGAGTAAGACCCGATACAGCCAAAAATAAATACATACATAAAAGCAACAAATCTTAAAAGAAAAAAAAAAATTTAACAGTCATCCAAAAGCTTTTTCTTTCATTCCGCTATGGATAAAAATGTTAACTCTGTTTTCCCATATAGGCTTGCTGGTGTGTATTTATTTTGGTATAGTATTGTCCCGTTATGCTAGTGCATTACCAAATATTCACAGAACTAGAAATATTTAAAGTATAAGCTAAAAATGAGGTCAACTATATTTAAATTTTTATAATCAATAGCATCAGAGGACTCTTCCAGCAAAATTTTCTTTTTCCAGTAGGTTTTAGAGGAAGCATATATTTCAATATGCTCCTGTATTTTTCAGTATGTTGGTTTACTCTTGGGTCATACAACGTGAACCTTTTGTTTTAGATGCAAGTCATGTTGATACTCAGCTTTAATCACCGTATCCAGACCGAGGTGATTATCGGATGTATACTTGTCATAGGCATGCTTTCATCCTTTTAATTCACCAGTTCCATGAAGGCTTTCTATGGAAATTTAGCTAATGTAATTCTACATATTGGTCATTAGTTGTTGAAAGCTAATTAAATAGTGTGGCTTTTTAATATTTTCGAGTAACAGGTTCGAACCCCGTAGCAACTCTTCAAGTAGGGTACTTTCATAGTGGTTGTAAGTTGGGTGAAGTGTGTGTGTTCACAAGACATACGGGTCTGTAGTTTTCTGTATGCTTTTCTCCAGCTTCCATATCAGAAAAGTGCCCGTCTCAAAAAAATGGGTTGGGAAATAAGTGTTCCCTGTGATTTTCTGAGGTTTCTTTAGAATTGGCATTGTTTCTTCCTGGGGTGTTTGGTAAGTTCACCAGCGAGGGCGTGCGGTGCCAGGTCCGGGACGGTTCTTAGCTACAGGTTCAGTCTCTTTCCCGTGGATCTAGGGCTAGTTACATTATCGCTGTGTTCCTGAGTGAGCTGTCAAAGAACTCTTCCAAAGAACTTCTTTCTCTTCAAGAAGAACTCGCCCGTGTCCTCTACGTTGTCAGATTTATTGGCGGCTCCCCGGGCTTGCTCTGATGGTAGTAGAGCTTCAGTGGCTCAGTTGTGTGCCCCTCGTTGAGACCTCAGGGACTGTGACCCACCAGGCAATGTCTCTGTCCATGGGATTTCCCAGGCAAGAACACCGCAGCGAGTTACTATTCTCCTCCCCCAGGGGATCTTCCCAACCCAGGGATCGAACCAGCATCTCCTGCAATGCAGGTGGATTCTTTTATTTTTTAATTTATTATTTTTAATTGAAGGATAATTGCTTTACAGTATTGTTTTCATTCCCACCTTACGTCAACATGGATCAGGTGTACGTGTGTCCCTGGCTCCTGAACGCCCCTGCCGCCTCCCCTCCAGGTTGTGAAAGAGCCCCAGTTTGAGCCCTGGGAGTCGTACAGAGAGTTCCCCGGCTGTCTTGTTTTACACACGGCAATGTGCGTGTGTCCATGCTGCCCTCTCCATTCTTCCCGCTCCTTCCTCCACTGTGTCCACAAGCCTGTTCTGCCCTGCTGCCCTGCAGGTAGGCTCATCAGCACCGTCTTTCTAGAGCCCACGTATATGTGTTAATATACGGTGAGCACCGTCTTTCTAGAGCCCACATACCTGTGTTAGTATGTGGTAATGGTGTTTCTGTTTGTGACTTAACTTCACTCTGTGTAAAAGACTCCAGGTTCATCCACCTCGTCAGAACTGACTAAAGTGTGTTCCCTTTTATGGCTGGGTAATATTCCACTGTATACATGTACCACAGCTTCTTTATCCATTCACCTGTGGATGGACATCTAGGTCGCTTCCACGTCCTAGCTATCGTATGTAGATGTGTTCAGGTGGATTCTTCACCGGCTCAGCCGTCAGGGAGGCCCTTGCTCTGACCGGCGCGGCAAGCAGTGCACCTGCCATCTCAGTAGTCACCTCTGACCCTCTGGGAAAGGCCATCGCCGAGCCCTGAACTGCTTTTCCATGTCGGTGCTGAGTGGAGATGTCCCTGTGCTGACACCCCTGCCCTGTGAGGACAGCGGTGAGATCAGACGAGGCCGCAGGCTGGGGGGAACGGGGCTGGCCCAGGGTCGCCCCTGAGGCCTGCACCCGCCCCCCACCCCATCCCTGACGGTCCCCCTTCCTCCACCCCCCACATCCCGCCCAGGCGTGGAGAAGCTGATCCACCATCTGCGGAAGCACGATGTGCCCTGCGCCGTGGCCACCAGCTCGGGGACGGCGTCCTTCCAGCTGAAGACCAGCCGCCACCAGGACTTCTTCGGCCTCTTCCACCACGTGGTGCTGGGCGACGACCCCGAGGTGCGGAGTGGGAAGCCCGAGCCCGACATCTTCCTGGCCTGCGCACGCCGCTTTTCTCCGGCTCCTCCCGCCGACAAGGTACGCGGCGCGGCTGGGAACGGGGGAGACACCCAGTGCTGGTCGGGGGCTCTCTGTGTCCACGCGGACGGCTGCTGCGCAGCTCCTGAGACTCGAGGCGAGGGCACTGCGGGCAGCGGGAGCGCCGTGCCCGGGGAGGGCCCTTCACTTCGTGGGGGGCAGCGCAGCTGCCCCGAAACTCCTGGCTGGAGAGACCCGCAGGACGGAACTGCCCGCTGGGGGGTGTCCCAGAGCGTCTAGAGCTGACCAAGCGCGGCTTATGGGCACCGAGCGGGAAAGGGGGGCCTTTGGAGACAATGGGACTCCTGTGTCCTCGTTTGTGACGCGCAGACCCGGACGCGAACGCGCAGTGCTGTTCGGTGATTCTGACGTCGGTCAACCACCCTCGCCGCCGCTCTGCCTGCGCGCTTCTTGGTGATACTTGGTCACTGCCGAGCTGGTGCGCGCGAGGGCGCTTGGTTTCCACTGAGCGGTCGCCAGGCTTCTGTGTGTTTCTCCCGCTGGAAAGGGCCGCCAGGGGAGCTCCACCTGCATCACGCAGGGTCCCCCGTGGGGAGGGGAGGAAGTGTCTGAGCCTGGGAGAGGCTGACGGTGAGCAGTGGTGCCTCATGGCGCACCGGGGCTGCTGAGGTGCGGGGCGGAGCCTCGGCCGCCCGCAGGTGTGGATTCCGGAGCCTTTGGGGGCTTCTCCAGGGGCGTGGCTCCTGGTGACCCCAGGGTGTCCCCACCAGGCAGGGCGCGTATCCATCGAGGGTGATGGCGTTAATCAGGTGCCTTGTGGGGAACCTGTGCAGGGAAGAGCGTTTCCCTGGAAGGTCGTCTCACCGTTGTGGCCTCTCACTAACCAGGGAGCCGGTGCTGGGACCCAGCCTGGTGCCACAGAAATCAGACTGTTCCTCCAAAAGCGGCTCCAGAGGCAGCTGAGGTGAGGGAGCGTTCTTGAATGGCCTGCTTTTGGGGTTCAGGACCTGACTTCCTGCAATTAGCTTGTAACGACAATTGAAATACAAAACCACCACCACCAGCCCCACCCCTGCCTGCCCCACCGCAGCCTCTGCCTGGTCTCAGACCAGCACTGGGTCTCCCACGGTTCAATACACCTACGCCAGGAGCTCCTTGCAGTCCGTGCAGACCCCGGGTTAGGGGCTCAGCCCCCGCTTCACACGCCAGCCATCAGTGGAGGCATCCCGGCTGCTCACACTTCTCCCCGGCCGAGCACAAGCTTGGGGATCCCACAGAGCCCCTCTACCCCAGCAGTTGTAACTGACTAGAGTGACTCAGAAGTCAGGAATGCGCTGTGCTCGCCTTCACTGGTCTGCCTTACGAATGCAACTACCCTGGCAGCCCAGTGGCTAATACTCCGGGTTCTCAGTGAAGGGGGCCTGGGTTCTATCCCTGGTCAGGGAACTAGATCCCCCGTCGCCGTAATTAGGAGTCTGCATGCCATAGCTAAAGAGCGAAGATTCTGCCTGCCACAGCTAAGACGTAGTGCAGCCAAATACATGTATATAAATACAGCCCAGGAACCCTGCAGCAGAAGAGCTGTGTGGGCTGAGGGGTGGGTGGCTGGGCTGCTGGAGCGCTCAGGCCCACTCGGGTGCGCCGGCCTCCAGCACCCGCCTGTCTTCAGCGCCAACGGCATCCTTGTCTTCCAGGGGTCTTTGTGGAGGCTCCATTGCTGGCGGTTAATTCACTGGCTGTTGGTAAATAAATGCATCCTTTGCTGGCCCTGGAGATGAGGGGGTGGGCTACAAGTGGCACCCCTCCAATCAGCCTTGGGGTGGGACACAACCAGGAGCCCATCAACAACCCCCCCCCCCCCACACACACACACACCGCGCATCCTGCGTCCATCTAGGGACCAGGATACTCAGGCATGCTTGGAAGGGGATTAGTATGAATGGCGTGGAAAATGGGCTCACGGCCCTGGAGGTGGTAAGGGTTTTAGGAGCTCTGTGCGGGAAAGGTAAAGTGGGGCTTCCCCGTTGGCTCAGACGGTAAAGAATCTGCCTGCCACGCAGGAGACCCGGGCTCCATCCCTGGGTCAGGGAGGTTCCCCTGGAGAAGGGACACCCACTCCCCACTCCGCACTCCAGTATTCTGGCCTGGAGAGTCCCATGAACAGAGAAGCCTGGCAGATACCAGGGGCAAAGACCAAATTTTTTTTTTTTTTTTTTTTTTACATTGCAGCCATAAGCATCATTGAGTGTCAGTGAGGGACAATGATTTCCATACATGGCGAGTTCAACCCAGTAGTGGACGCAGCCCAGCCGCTAAGCCGCAGAGTTGGAGCTGAAGCCACAGGGCTGATGGGGCAGGGGCTGGGGTCCTAGCAGCTCTGCCTCTTACATCAGGATGTGTGCATGTCTGCGGGCTCAGTGTCCCGCTACAGGTTCCACACAGATGGGTTCTTTTCCCTAAGAACTGGCGCCCCTCCTGCCCCACTTAATGTCGACCCCTTCAGGTGATAACGCGGCTTCTAGAAGGGCCACCTCCTGTATCCACTGCAGGTTGCCGTTGATCAGCCTGGCGCAGCGAGGTGCCCCCCCGCCCCCCAGGCAGACTGGCTCCTCCCGGGAGGCTCCCAGCAGAGCAGCGAGGCGCCCCCCCGCCTCCCAGGCAGACTGGTCCTCCCGGGAGGCTCCCAGCAGAAGCACTGTCTTCCAGCCCATCCTGGCAGCTGAGAGGACAATATGCTGGACCATCACCTCCTGAATTGTGTGGACGTGCGAGTTCAAAGAGGAGGCCGCTGCCCGCCTGCCTCCACCTCCAGGCAGCCCTTCCTTCGCTGGGCAGCCTGTTCACGGAAACACGGTGTTTGCAGGTTTGCGAGTGTGTGCTCAGGCAGCGACAAGGAGACCATGTTGCTGGCTTTGCGTGAGGACAGTTGCAGCGAAACCATGGACGGTGGGGGTGGGGGGTGGGCAGGGGTTGGGGCTCCAGCCTGCATGGCAGGAGTTTCCCTTGGTGAGGCACCAGGCTGGAGCTCGAACGGCCCTGTTGCCCGCCCTGACGGCGTTCATTTCAGATGCGTCAGAGGAAGCTGAGCGAGCGCGTGGCCTGGGCCTAACCCAGCTCTTCCGGTGGCTCTGCCAGTTGCCCTCGTTCCGCACCCGCGTCTATTCGTGCAGGTGTTTGCCTTGCAGATGAAAACCTCTCTTGTCCTGTCTCCTAGACAATTACAGCTAAGGCGTTTGAGATTTCCCCTGGTGACGTGCTGCTTGTGGTAAGAAGGGCCGTGCTGACAGGCTCCTGGTTGTGCCGTGCTCTGCAGCCCGATCATTGTGTGCTTGAGTGTGTCTCCTGAATACAGGGGCTTCCCAGGTGGTTCAGTGGTAAGGACCCCGCCTGTCAATGCAGGAGATGTAAGATTGATTCCTGGATCCGGAAGATCCCCGGGAGGAGGGCGTGGCCACCCACTGCAGTACTTTTGCGTAGGAAATCCCACGGCCAGAGGAGCCTGGCGGGCTGCAGTCCACGGGGTCGGAGAGCTGCGCATGACTGAGTGACTTAGCACCCGAATCCAGGAAGCGGGTGCAGAGAGGCCCGTGGAGACACGACAGAGCTCTTAGGGCGCGTCCTGCTGCTCTGCCTCTGATGCAGTGCAGGTGCCAGCGCGCAGGGGTGTCGAGCCTCACAGTTGAAGGGCGTGCCACGAGATTAGGAAGTCCCTGCAGAGAGCCCCGGTGCCAGCGCGAATTGACGGTGGTGTGCGCGTCACCGAAGGCACTCGGTGCCTCAGGACTAATAAGGAAGCAGGAGAGCGCAGGTGGTATGGGGGCGGGGCAGGGGGGGGTTGTGCTCACACACTGGTCACAGTCTTACTAGGAGGAAGTGCCTCACAGGGCTAGTGTTCATTGTTTTCACTCTTTCCTCCCAAGCTGTCTGGGTATCATCCTTCTGTGCTTAAAAAATGTAGTAATAACCAGGTCCTGGTGGCCTGTTCTGGGACCTTTTCCTGTACACTCTTAGGTTTGCCGTCGGGGGTGTGTCACTTAAATGGACAGAAGATGTTAGCAAGAGAAAATACAGATTTCTCTCTGCCTAAGAAGGCGGCACTGCACAGGAGATACGATCCAAGGAGGCATTTAGAAGCTGGGGTTTACAGACCATCATAATAGGGCTTGGGGAGAAAGAGAGGGGCACTTCCGGGAGAATAGATATCTTTCAGGAACATAACTGGGCTCTTAGGAGAACGGATGGGAGATACAGTCCTTGTATGGCAACGTCTGTTTGGGTGATTTCTTACCCAGGTGCTGACCTGTGCAGACTTCCGTTTAGTCATAAAAGTCATTGTTCCTGGGTTGTGAAAATCCTAAGGAGAGGCTTTATGGCAGTGGCATTTCTTTTTCTTTGTATATGTATTTTATTGAGGTATAGTTGGCTTACAATGTTTCAGGGGCACAGTGAGGTGACTGAGTTATACACACATACATATGTATTATTTTTCAGGTTATTTTCCATTGCAGGTCATTATAAGATATTGACTCTAGTTGCTTGTGCTATACAACCTGTGTTGCCTGTTGCCTGTGTACTTGACTTAAAAATTAGAAATCTAGCACTCTATTCATACTAAGTCAAACAAGTGGAATCGAAATGTCAAATTTTTCAATTAGGCCAAGATTCCCAAGTTTTCTACAATATATATTGTATTTATATACTAGTATATTGTATTTATTGCATTATAATGCACTATTTATATATATGTATACCGAAGCTTTTCTACTGTGCTTGATTAAAAACTTGAGAAAGAACATCGAAAAAAAAGAGAGATGGAGAAATTGAAAAACATAAAAAATGAAATAGCACTGAATGTGAAACAGAAAAAGTGAAAGAAACTGGGTAAAAGTATAAGATCATCATATAGTCCAGTTGTTTTCAAACATGGCAGCTCACCAGAAACAGATCTGGAGCTTTGGAGAAAAGCAAGCAATACCTGGGCATTTGTATTTTTTAAAAAATTCTAATTTAATTCTGACAGCCATATGGATTTTAAAAAGCGATTACAGGTTTTTCTGTTAAATGGTTTTTTGTGATACAGTTTTGGTGATACAGAATCGTATTATTTTCCTGTTGACCGATGATGAGACAGTGGTATTAAGTGAGTAATAGTCATATAATCGCAATAGTGAAAGATGTTTATCAGTTTTCACAGTCAGTAGCCAAACAAAAAAATAAATAAAGATCATTACAGTTGCAAGCCATAATGGGAAGACGATTAACCTAACAATATAAAATAATTACATACAATCTGGGGGGTCAGGCAGAGTGATGTAGAAAGTGGGGGTGGATACACGCACTCAAGAAGCCCCTCGAGTGTAGGCAGTCAGCACCTTTGATACTTCCAAGCGCCCCTTCACCTCCACGGAATGGAGCAAGCACAACCGATGTACCTGTTTTCATGCGCCCGGCAAGTTTGTCCCGGCAAGTTTGTATCTTTTGGTTGGAACGTAGCTCAGTTTGTAAAGAATCTGCCTGCAATGCAGGAGACCCTAGATCGATTCCTGGGTCAGGAAAATCCGCTAGAGAAGGGATAGGCTACCCACTCCAGCTTCCCTGGTGGCTCAGCTCGTAAAGAGTCCGCCTGCAATGTGGGAGAGCTGGATTCGATCTCTGGGTTGGGAAGATCCCCTGGAGAAGGGAAAGGCTACCCACTCCAGGATTCTAGCCTGGAGAATCCCACAGACCATATAGTCCATGAGGTCGCAGAGTCGGACATGACTGAGCGACTTTTCACTTTACACCTGGTGTGTTTAGTTCATTTACATTTAAGCTAATTTCACTTTTCACTGGGTGCATTTAATTCATTCACACTTAAGGTAATTATTGAAATACATGATCCCGTTACCATTTTCTTAATTGTGTAGGGTTTATTTTCTGTAGGTCTTCTCTACGCAGGAAACACAAGAGAAGGAATGGACGTACTGATTTTTTAAAAATCTTTTGCGCTCGTGGCATGGGGTATGGGATCTTAGTTCCCCCACCAGCGATGGAACCTATGCTCCGAGTATCAGTACCACTGCACCACTAGGGAAGTCTCTGTGCAATTGAATTTTTCCCGGAGCCTTCGAGGGCTTGGTAAAGCCCATTCAGATGGTAAAGAGTCTGCCTGCAATATAGGAGACCCAGGTATGATCCTTGTGTTGGGAAGATCCCCTGGAGGAGGAAATGGCAGCCCACTCCATTCTTGCCTGGAGAATCCTTTGGACAGAGGAGCCTGGCACGGTACAGTCCATGGGTTGCACAGAGTCGGACACGACTCTACAAGTAACACTTAACACAGGGAGCCTTTGCTTTGAGGAATATAAAGAGGGTTTAGAACAAAGCCTCTTCCCACTGCTGTTGATTCTCAAATGTCTTCAGCTCAGAAGAATCCTTGGGCCCCTGTGGCGTGTTCTGGCCCTCCTTTACCCCCGAGGGAGTCCCTGTTTTTCTTTTGTTTTTTCACTCCCTAACCCTAACCCTAACCCTTCCTGCTTCCTCTCCCCTGACATTCAGCGTCTGGCTGGCCAGCAGGAAGGCCTCTGCTCAGTTAGCTCTGCATTTCTGGAGGCCCTCAACTCCTCCTCCATCCCGAGAGGTCTCACCTTCCCCTTGGCTTCGGGGAGTGCTGCCTTCCAGGAGCCCTTGGTCCGGCTCCCCCTCTGACCAGCTGGTCTCGGGCCGGCCCTGGGAGCCTCCCGGGCTCCATGATGCCCACGTTGGATCCCACCTGCACCTTCCCACGGTCTGTGGCCACTGGCACATCCCAGGCCCTCCCCAGCTGGGTGGTGTCAGTGACCTCCCGAACGGGAGGCCCTTGTCCCCTCGCATCTCCCCCAGACCGGCTGCACCGCCTCGCTCTGCCGGCAGCCCTGCGGAGATCAAAGGCCATGGTCCGTGGTCCTTCGGATTGCAGGGTGACTTAGGCGGCCAGGCCTGGGCGCTCCCAGTTGCCAAGAAGACATGGGCTCCCATGGGACTTCCCTGGCGGTCCAGTGGTCTAGAACTTAGCCTTCCAGTGTGTGGGTTTGATGCCTGGTTGAGGAACTAAGATTCCTACCTGCCTGAAGGCCCCAAAACAAAAACATAGACAGAAGCAGTGTTTACCAGACCTTCAAAATGGTCCCATATGAAAAAAAAAACTTAAATGGGCCACCTACAGCCCATAGGCCTAGAATGCATAGCGAATAATGCTGTGTAATTACATTATTTAAAGACATAATGACCCACTCTCAGCTGTCTGAGATGGAACGATGGGAGAGAGACAACTCTTCCTGGACAGGACATATGAAATATACCTCCTGCACACACTTCTCCTCACTTCACCTGCATGGGTGTTCATCTCCATTTTCACATCCAGTATAGCTGTGTGTATGTGTGTGTGTGTGAGTGTGTGTGTGTGTATGTGTTAGTCTGACTCTTGGGACCCCGTGATGGACTGTAGCCCGCCAGGCTTCTCTGTCCATGGGATTTTCCAAGGCAACAATACTGGAGTGGGTTGCCATTCCCTTCTCCAGGGCATCTTCCCATCTGAGGGATCGACCCCGTGTCTCCTGCATTGGTAGGCGGGTTCTTTAACCGCTGAGCTACCCGGGAAGTCCCTCAAGTGTCACCAGTCATCGTGTTTGATATATTTCAAGCCGGGAAATCCAGCGGCAGCCCCGTCTCCCTTTGCAGGGACCCTTGAGCAATCTCACTGAAGTTCCAGCACTGAGAACCTCTTCCTACACCCCTGCCCCATCTCCCTTTGCCATCACAGGGAGCATCCACCTGACCGGAGCCCTTCGCTGTGTCTGTCTGTGACGTTTCTGTTGGGCTGTGTTCGGCGTGAGTTGCTTCTGGTTCTGTGGATTCATATGCACAGACACATACATCAAACAAGATGTAAGTTGGTGCAGTCATGTGCCGGAAGCCGACTGGAAGCATCACCTGAGGAGCTCCTCTATGCCTGGCTCCTGTGGTGTGGTTGCGCCAGCATGCCTGCCGAGCGGCTTTCTCGGTTCTCTACACGTGGCTGTGAAATCTCCCCGTGTCGGCCGGTTCAGAGGACGGGAGTTCTCATGAGGCCATCAGGACAGCGTGTCCATGTAACCCAGCCATCTTAAGCTGCCATCACAGAATGAAAATCTGACAGGACTTCAGGCCTTTACAAGGCGGCTTGTATCTTGGATTTCTGATAAATTAACTAAACAGCCGTGCCTGCATATACATGTATTAGACACACACGACTCTGCTAGTCTGGGAGCAGTCGGGATTTCGAGGTGGGCCTAGTGGTAAAGGACCTGCCTGCCAATGCAGGAGACGCAGGTTCGATTCCCAGGATGGGAAGATTCCCCTGGAGGAGGGCATGGCAACCCACTCCAGTATTCTTGCCTGGAGAATTCCATGGACAGAGGACCTGGTGGGCTACAGTCTACGGGGGCGCAGAGAATGGGATGCGACCGAAGCGACCTAGCATGCATGCATGGGAGCAATCTCACTCAAGTTCCAGCACTAAGAACCTCTTCTTGCACCCCTGGTTTTGCCTGTGGAATGTGTGTGAAGCACAGCTGTGGTCTTGTTTCCAGTTCAGTCTGCCTGGCTCCCCACAGGACCCCATCAAGTGTCTACCCTTTCACCCGGCTGCTCTCTCCCTCGCGGGTTCCTGCAGAATTCGCTCTGCTGCTGCTCGTATGAGTGAGAGTGAGCGTCGCTCAGTCGTGTCCGACTCTGTGGCCCCATGGAGTTCTCCGGGCCAGAATACTGGAGTGGGCAGCCTTTCCATTCTCCAGGGGATCTTCCTGACCCAGGGGTTGAACCCGGGTCTCCCACATTGCAGGCGGATTCTTTACCAGCTGAGCCACCTGGGACTAGTGTATAATGGGCAGGGAAGGGGTGGGAGGCACCCTATAGGGTTAAAAAAACACAGCTGAATGCAAAGACTTCTTAGCGTGTGCCAGTGAGCAGAACGCCTGAGGAACACTGGATCAGTTGTACACTAGGTTAGACAGACTGAATGGATGCAGACTTGGACAAACTCCAGGAGATGGTGGTAGACAGAGAGGCCTGGGTGCTGCCGTCCATGGGGCTGGGGACAGTCAGACACACCTTGGCCACTGAACCACAGCAACAACACCGGTTCAACTCCTACTGAGTTCGTGACTGTTGCTGTTCGGTGGCTCAGTGTGGTGTGAGGGCTTGCCAGGTGGCTCAGTGGTAAAGAACCTGCCTGCCAGTGCCCCTGGAGGAGGAGGGCATGGCAACCCGTGCCAGTTTTCTTCCCTGGAGAATCCCATGGACAGAGGAGCCTGGCGGGCTGCAGCCCATGGGGTTGCAAAGAATCGGACCTACCTGAGCGTGCACGAACGAACATACGTTTCCTTGCGTGTGTATCAGTTCCCGTGGTAACCGCCAGGCTGTCTGTACACGGCGTCTGCGGGCAGAGAGGGAAAATCCGCTCAGCGGGTCCGTCCTGTGATAACGTCGTTTGCGGCCAAGCCTGCTGGGGAAGCGCGGCCAAGGCAGGTGGGAGGAAGCGTGGTCGGGAGGAAGCGTGGTCGGCTCCGCTGGAGCTGCGTCACCCGGGAAGCGCTTGCTTCCTTTGCGCAGACCGCAGGCGCAGGACGTCCCCGGGCGCTTCTTCCGCTGAGAAGGTCGCCCCGGGGGGCGTGTGGTCAGTGTGCTCGGCGGCCAGAGAGCAGGAGCACAGACTGGGGGGCTGTGGGGGCTGCAGCAGCAGACACGTGTGCCCCCTGGTCCTGGGGCCGGGGTCCAGCACAGGGGGCGCTCGTCAGGGCGTCCTGCTCTCTCCTGTGCCCTCACGGGGGCGGTCCTCTGGGGCGAGGAGGGCGGGGTGGGCAGAACGACTTCCCTGTCTTCTTCGAGGGATCCCCACCCTCTCTGATGAGGCCCCCTTGGGACTCAGTCACCTGAAAGGCCTTCCAGGGACCCCGTCTCCAAGTCCACTGGGTGAGAGGCTTTAGCACTGGATGTATTCAGACACATTAGCCACCTAATCGTCAAGGCTGACGGCGCAGGCCAGCTCTCAACACGGGAGACCAGTGGGGCCTTGGGCCAGTGCTGTGGTTTACCAGTACCCCACAAAAGGCCGAGGGAGCCACCTCTGCTCACACCCAGCTCTTGCCTCTCACATCCAGCCCACCTCCTCTGACACTCACACACCTCTGCTCACACCTAGCCATCTCTGATCACACACAGCCCTCGCCTCTGACGCTCATACACCTCTGCTCATACCCAGGCACCTCTGATCACACCCAGCCCACCTCCTCTGACACATCTCTGCTCACATGCAGCCATATCTGATCACACCCAGCCCTCACCTTTCACACCCAGCCCATCTCCTGTGATGCTCACACACCTCTGCTCATAACCAGGCACCTCTGCTCATACCCAGCCATCTCTGATCACACCCAGCCCTCGCCTGTGACACTCTCACACCTGTGCTCACACCCAGACATCTCTGATCACACCCAGCCTTTGCCTCTGACATTCACCCACCTCTGCTCACACTCACACACCTCTGTTCACACCCAGGCACCTCTGATCACACCTAGCCTGCCGCCTCTGATGCTCACACACCTCTGCTCACACGTAGCCATCTCTGATCACACCCAGCCCTCACCTCTCACACCCAGCCCACCTCCTCTGATGCTCACACACCTCTACTCAAACCCAGCCCTCGCCTCTGACACTCAAATACCTATGCTCACACCCAGCTATCTCTAAACACACCCAGCCTTTGCCTCTCACACCAAGACCTCTTCTCTGACACTCACACAGCTGTGCTCACACCCTGACATCTGTGGTCACACCCAGCCCTTGCCTCTGACATTCACCCACCTCTGCTCACACTCACACACCTCTGTTCACACCCAGGCACCTCTGATCACACCTAGCCTGCCGCCTCTGATGCTCACACACCTCTGCTCACACGTAGCCATCTCTGATCACACCCAGCCCTCACCTCTCACACCCAGCCCACCTCCTCTGATGCTCACACACCTCTACTCAAACCCAGCCCTCGCCTCTGACACTCAAATACCTGTGCTCACACCCAGCTATCTCTAAACACACCCAGCCTTTGCCTCTCACACCAAGACCTCTTCTCTGACACTCACACAGCTGTGCTCACACCCTGACATCTGTGGTCACACCCAGCCCTTGCCTCTGACATTCACCCACCTTTGCTCACACTCACACACCTCTGTGCATGCCCAGCCATCTCTAGTCACACCCAGCCCTCTCCTCTCACACCCAGCCCATCTCTCATACTCAGCCACCTCACCTCACACCCAGCCCCCCTGCTCACACCCAGCCCAGTCCTGCTCCCCCAGGACACAGGCAGGCCCGTCTTGTCTGCCTGGCTCTCCCCAGTGCCCTCAAACCCAGGCTGTCAGGAAGCAGGCTCTGCTTCCCTCCGCCGTAACGGTGACCCCAGTGCCCTCCTCGTCAGAAAGCCTGGACTCCCCTTCGCCTCAACAGGGGCTGTGTCGTCCATCAGACTCCACGCTGCCTCCGAAGGGTCTCCCTGATCCCATCCACTGCCCCTTCCATCCACCACCATCACACGGAGACTCTGTTCCCTTAGCAAGATTCTTCATCGCTAGCACGTGGACCGTCTTAGTTCTGTCGATGCTCGTCTTTCAGGGACCTCCTGACTCCCTGGTGGTTCAGACGAGCAGCCGGGTGAAGCTTGTGGACGTGGGCCATCCCACAGGGCCGCCCGCCAAGTCTGAGCATCTCTGCAGGAGCAGGGTCGCCACCTCCGGGTGCTGAGCCCCTGAAACGCTTCGCTTCACCTCCCCAGTCGTTGGTTGCGAATGTCATCCCTTCTAAATTAAACCCCTCCAGCTACAGTTTTACCTTCTAAATTAAACCCCTCCAGCTACAGTTTAATTAAGCTCATGTGTTCTCCTGGAGATGAAATCCAGATATATTTGAGCCCTCAGCTTGGTGAGGGCTCCAGAATGCTCCGCATTGCGTTCTGGAGACCCGGACACCATCCCTTAACGCTGTGGCCCTCCTGCTGCTGTGACCTTCAGCTCACCTCTGAGCCTCGGTCGGTGCGGGTCCCTCACCGGGGACAGTGGCAGGAGAGTGCTGGCTGGCCTCTGTGCTCCCCTGTGTGGCTCCGAGTCCTGAGCAGGGCCCTTCGGCCACCGCCCCAGATATAGCAGGCGCCGCTCAGGTGCCCGCTGTCTGCCTGGCACTGTAGTGGGTGGGCTGCCTCTCCCTCACACCCGCCCAGTTACACACACACGCTGTGAGAGGAGTGTTCCTGACCAGCCACTGCCTAAGACTCTTGGAAGTGTGTCCTGGGGTGCCCGCTCCAGGTGCCAGGCTCCTCATTGTCCTGAAAGTGTGGGGTGCTGAGCTCCTCAGTGTCCTGGAAGTGTGTCCTGGGGTGCCCGCTCCAGGTGCCAGGCTCCTCATTGTCCTGAAAGTATGGGGTGCTGAGCTCCTCGGTGTCCTGAAAGTGTGTCCCGGGGTGCCCGCTCTGGGTGCCAAGCTCCTCATTGTCCTGAAAGTGTGGGTTGCTGAGCTCCTCAATGTCCTGAAAGTGTGTCCTGGGGTGCCCACTAAGGGTGCCGAGCTCCAGACATCACCCCCATAGGTTAAAGTTTCGTATCTGTTGTGATGTGTGCGCAGGTTGGAAAAGACATTCCAGACCTAGAATACTTCAGAGTCAAGTTTGTTAGAGTGGAAGACGCTGTCAGAACAGCGGCTCACGGGAGGGCTGATGCTTTCATGGGTCGGTAGTTGATGTTTGCAACTTCAGGACAAAGCCATTTCCTGCTGGAGGGGTGGTATTAGGTGACTGGTTATTAGGGTGTCAAAAGCAATCATCGTCTGTGTTGTGTGTGTGTTGTTTGTGTTGGGTGTTGTGTGGGTGTATTCTGTGTTGTCTGTATTGTGTGTTGTGTATTGTGTATGTGTTGTCTGAGTGGGTGTATTGTGTGATGTGTGTATTGTGGGTGTGGGGGTGTTGTGTTTTGTGTGTGTTGTATTGTGTGAGTGGGTGTATTCTGTCCTGTGTGTGAGTTATGTGTATGTGTGTTATGAGTCTGTGTTGAGTATATTTATGTTGTGTGTTGTGTGTGTTGTGTGAGTGGGTGTATTCTGTGTGAGTGTATTATGTGTGTGGTGTATGAGTGGGTGTATTCGGTGTTGTGTGTGCTCTGTATTGAGGCTGTGTTGTCTGTATTGCGGCTGTGTTGTGTGTATCGTGGGTGTTGTGTATACTGTGGGTGGATTGTGTGTATGTTGTGTGTATCATGTATGTTGTGTGTACTATGTATGTATTGCTGGTGTGTTGTGTGCATTCTGAGTATGTTGTGTGTATACTGTGTGTTGTGTGTATCGTAGGTTGTTGTGTATGCTGTGTGGTGTGTGTACTGTGTGTTTTGTGTAATATGGGTGTGGTGTGTGTATTTCAGGTGTGCTGTGTGTATCGTAGGTTGTGTGTACTGTGTGGTGTGTATTGTGAGTGTGTTGTGTTGTGTGTATTGTGTTGTATGTACTGTGTGGTGTGTGTGCTGTGTGTCTGGTATGTATTGCGGGTGTTATGGGTGTGTTGTGTTGTGTGTATCGTGTGTTGTGTATTGTGGGTGTGTTATGTTGTGTGTAACCTGTGTGTTGTATGTATTGTGTATATTGTGTGCTGTGTGTATTGTGGGTGTGGGGGGTGTTGTTTTGTGTGTGTTGTGTGAGTGGGTGTATTCTGTCCTGTGTGTGAGTTATGTGTATGTGTGTTATGAGTCTATATTGAGTATATTTATGTTGTGTGTTGTGTGTGTTGTGTGAGTGGGTGTATTCTGTGTGAGTGTATTGTGTGTGTGGTGTATGAGTGGGTGTATTCGGTGTTGTGTGTATTGTGGGTGTGGTGTGTGTTTTGTGTGAGTGGGTATATTCTGAGTTGTATGTCTGTGGGTGTGGTGTGTGACTGGGTGTATTCTGTGTTCTGGGTGTGGTGTGTGTATGTTGTATGAGTGGCTGTATTCTGTGTTGTGTGTGCTCTGTATTGAGGCTGTGTTGTCTGTATTGTGGCTGTGTTGTGTGTATCGTGGGTGTTGTGTATATTGTGGGTGGGTTGTGTGTATGTTATGTGTATCATGTGTGTTGTGTGTACTATGTATGTATTGCTGGTGTGTTGTGTGCATTCTGAGAATGTTGTGTGTATGTTGTGTGTTGTGTGTATCGTAGGTTGTTGTGTATGCTGTGTGGTGTGTGTACTGTGTGTTTTGTGTAATATGGGTGTGGTGTGTGTATTTCAGGTGTGCTGTGTGTATCGTAGGTTGTGTGTACTGTGGTGTGTATTGTGAGTATGTTGTATATGTTGTGTGTATTGTGTTGTATGTACTGTGTGGTGTGTGTGCTGTGTGCGTGGTATGTATTGCAGGTGTTATGGGTGTGTTGTGTGTATCGTGTGTTGTGTATTGTGGGTGTGTTATGTTGTATGTAACCTGTGTGTCGTATGTGTTGTGTATATTGTGTTGTGTGCTGTGTGTATTGTGGGTGTGTTGTGTCGTGTGTGTTGTGTGTACTGTGTTGTGTATTGCGGGTGTGTGTTGTGTGTTGTGGGTGTGTCGTGTGTTGTGTGTACTGCGGGTGTATCGTGTGTGTATCGTGTGTGCTGTATATGCTGTGTTGTGTGTATAGTAGGTTGTGTGTACTGTGTGTGGTGTGCTCTGTGTGTTGTGTGTGCTGTGTGTGCTGTGTGTAATATGGGTGTGGTGTGTATTGCGGGTGTGTTGTATATCGCGTGTTGTGTGTATGCTGTGTGTTGTGTGTATCGTAGGTTGTTGTGTGTACTGTAGGTGTGGTGTGTACTGGGTGTGGTGGGTGTGGTGTGCTGTGTGTATTGCGGGTGTGTCGTGTGGGTTGTGTGTACTGTGTGTATTGTGTGTGTGCTGTGAGTGCTGTGGGTGTCCGCCCCCAGCGTGCGGAGGCAGCAGGGCGGAGCGCACCGAGGAAGGCGGGGAGCATCCCTGCTGACTGCGTGGCCCCCGCAGACAGACGCGCAGTGCAGAGGGCGCTGCGCCCCGCAGCAGGGCTGCCCGGGGCTCCGGGGGAAGAAGCCGCTTGCAGCGCAGGGACGCGTGCCGGTCCCTGGGCGGGCAGAGCCCTGGAGGAGGGCAGCCCGCTCCCGTGTTCTTGCCTGAGAGTCCCACGGACAGAGGAGCCTGGCGGGCTGCAGTCACAGAGAGTCGGACACGCACGCGCGCGCGCTCCCTCGGCCCGTGGGGAGTTCCGGGGGCGCAGGGAGACTGGGCAGGCGCGTGTGCTCCCGGGAGGGAAGGGGTGTGAGGCTGACGGCCTGCTCAGCCCCGGGCAGGCTCCGGCTCCCACTCGGAGCGCGGACTGCCCTGAACCTGGCGTGGGCGCCGGTCGCAGGACGGCACGGGGGTCTCGCTGACCACCCGCCCCCTCCTCGGGATACAGACACCCCGCTTCGAGGCGGTGTCTGAGCAAGCCAGGACAGGTACCGCGCCCGGTGCTCGGTCTTGGGGTTCAGGCGGTTCCGAGGCGTGCTCTGCGCACCCCGGGGCTGGGCTCCTCACTGACCCGGCGTGACGTTTAAGGAGCAACCCACTGTGCCTGACACGTGGCCAGCGGTGAGGTCACTTTATGCTTCACCCGCGTGCTTTCTTCTTACCCTTCACAACCTCCTCTCGTGCTTGGCACGCTCCGACGGAACCGCTTCTTAAAGATTCAAGTGAAATTAACTTGTGAGTCTAGAACCCGGTCTGCCCGCTGAGCTGTGCCAGCTTTTGGGGCTGAGAGCGATGGGCCAGCCTGCCGTCAAGTGCCAGGGTGGGCCGCGCTCAGATGGGGAGCGTGCCAGCCCTCTCCTTGCCCCTTACGGGTGATGAACCGGGCAACCCCCATCCACACCGTTCCTGGGTCCCGCAGAACTCCGGCCATGCCCACAGGCGGACTCAGCCGCCAGCCACGGGGGCTGTGCCCACCCAGGCGAGACGCATGGGTACCGACTGGGACGACTCAACCCTCTTTTTTTTTTGCCTCCCTTGCCCCACAGTGCCTGGTCTTCGAGGATGCACCCAATGGGGTGGAGGCGGCCCTCGCCGCCGGGATGCAGGTGGTCATGGTCCCCGACGGAAAGCTGAACCCAGACCTGACCTCCAAGGCCACCCTCGTGCTGGGCTCCCTGCAGGATTTCCAGCCCGAGCTGTTCGGCCTGCCTCCCTACGACTGAGACGGTGCCCACCCGCCCCTGCCCCGGCTGTCTCCGCTGGGAGAGGGCCGGGGGATGCCCTGAGGAGCTGGAGGGAAGCCCCGCGCCCAGACCTCCCCCGGAACTGGCCTTCAACTCCAAGCCTTCTCAGCCCGCGGAGGGCCGGGCCGGCGCTCTCCACCGGCTGCAAACTCTCACTTGACACGCAGAAGGCAGACCCAGCCCAGAACACAAGATGGAAGATTCTCACTCGAATAATCGTATTTAATCTGAATAATTTAGCTTCACGTCCTTTATCTTCTTTGGTGTTCTCAACCCTGGCTGGCAACTGTAAAATATGTATGCATATATGTATGTGCTTGTATGTATATATATGTAGGTACATATTTATTTCTATTTATAGACGTCAAAAGTACTGTATCAGTCTTAAGTGCGTTTTTGTCTTCAAGGGCAGTAACAACTGTTACAAGTGAGGTGGTCATTCTGTTTGTAATCTGAGTGGGAAATTCACATCAGGACCTGTGGTCAGAGCCCGTGACCGCGATCATCCGTTGTTTGCTGTCGGTGTGGACATCGTTGTAGCCTACGTCTTACGTCGAGATGCGTATGCACGTTCGAGAACATTTTCTACCTCAGAGAAATTGTTTCCTTTAAGATCATTTATTTTTCTAATACGCTCTTTGGTGGAGATAGAATTGGACTGGAAAATGCAGTCTTGGTATCACCAAGAACCCATTTGGGGAACAGTTTATCAGACATTACGTGCTGGTGATTAACGCCTTCTAATAGATTTCTTCCAGAAGCCTGGCACGCTGCAGTCCATGGGGTTGTAAGGAGTCGGACATGACTTAGCGACTGGATAACAACAGACTTCCTCAGCCTTTTGCATTGGGAACATCATTGAAAAATGAGAATGATATAATCACGGGGTGTTCCTACTGGGTGGCACCCCCACCCAAGTATTCTCTGTTACTGATTGTCTTAAGCTGATTTTCAACTGTGTAAGGTCTTAGAAAAATGAAAGAAATGTGTGTGACGGTGATGATTGTTCGTGATTATTTCTGGCCTTTGACCAGTTTTGCACCGTTTCAGCTAATTGATCTCAGTATTTCTTGATGGCCATGTATACGTGTCTCTTTGAATTCTCCCTGAAATTGCTTGTAACATGTTACTGTTTCCCTCACCAGTTAATTTCATTGAATAAAAGTTTTGACTCTTGTTTCTGTTTTATTTGTGAGTATGATTTTATCATTCTCTTTTTTAAAAAATGTTATATCCCAAGGACTTCCCTGGTGGTGCTCTTCACCATCCAGTGCTTGGGGGTGTCAGTTTGATCCCTGGTTGGGGCGCTTAAGATCCCACATGCCTTATGGCCAAAAATCCGAAACAGAACAGAAACAATATTGTAACAAACTCAATAAAGACTTAAAATTATCTTCTATAAAACATAAATGTGACTGGTTGACTCTTTATTTTTTTAAGCCACAAACAGTATTGATACTGTAAGATGATCTTTGCATATGTATACTTTAACATTTTTATTGAAACATACTTGTTTCACAGTGTTGTGTAGCTTCAGGTGTTCAGCAAACTGATTTGCTGATATACATGTATTTATTCTTTTTCTGATTGTTTCCTATTATAGGTTATTCCAGAATATTGAGTGGAGTTTGCTGTGCTGTACAAGTACGTCCTTGTTATCTATTTTATATACAGTAGGCATGTACATACGGTCAGTGAACCAAGCTTTCTTTGCACTCTGCAGATAAAGGTTCTCAGTGAAATGGTCACTTACTTGATTTGTAAGTGATCACATTCTTCCCAGATGTTTGTGCTTTGTGAATAAGGTCGTTTCTGCCGTTTGTTTTACACTGCACGTAGCAATGATCCCATACGGTATTTGTCGTTCTCTGACTTCCTTCACTTGGTACGATCATCTCTGGGCCCACCCGTGTTTCTGTAAACGGCGCGTCTTTGCATCTCTTATTAAGCATGAGACCAGGGGAAACATGCTATTAAATACATTTACTCATTGAGAACCTTGTCAAAGAGGTGGTGAGTTCATATATTATGCAGAAGCATTGAAAATGACTTGTTTACAAAATCCGCTTTGCGGAAGAATTGGCTTGCATTCCACATTCAGAGTCTCAGTCAGATAAGGACACGTATTTATTGTAAAGAACACCTATTTCTCTGTAAGCCGAGTCAATACTCTTAGTTGGTGATGTACTCACTATTCCCTTTAAAAGTCAAAAACAAAAGGATTCCTCCTTCAGTACGTTTTTATCGCCATTCTAGAAATTCTAGTCAATGACTAATGCCCCTTAATGTTTACATATGAGTCCCATGATATAAAATCTCTCTGAACCGTGTCTATTTCTCCACTTCCGAAGGACGTCTTCACTGGATACTGAATTCTGAAGTGTTAGTTGCTCGGTTGTGTCTAAGTCTTTGTGACTCCATGGACTGTAGCCTGCCCAGCTCCTCTGTGCATAGAATTCTCCAGGCAAGAATACTGGAGTGGGTTGCCATTCCCTTCTCCAAGAGATCTTCCCAACCCAGGGATCGAACCTGAGTCTTCTGCGTAGGCAGGCGGATTCCTTACTGCTGAGCCATCCGGGAAGCCCCAAACTGCCCCTTGTTATCCTTCTCTAAGTCTTAACGTCTTAACGTCTTGAGGAGACGAAGTGAGGTACAATTAGGTTTTGTATCTTGTGAGGCCAGTGCTGGGGCTGACTGTTAAAGGTTAACACTCAGGGCAACACTCCAGAGAACGTCATCATTCCCCACATTGTTAATCGTGATCCACAGGGAAATACATAGACATTGTTGGTAATTAAACTATCAGGGATGTTTGGCATTGCAAGAGCATTGTCCGGGTGCAGAACTGACTCGTACAGGTCTCACCTGGATGCAGCCAGCCCTGCATTTATTTCCCCGTGGGCCCACGCTGTTGAAGGCAGCCCACAGAACGCACTCTTGCCATCCTTTTTTTAAAAAAAATTATTTTTGATCTGAACCATTTTTTTACATCTATTGAAATTTGTCATAATATTGTTTCTGTTTTATGCTCTGGGTTTTTGACCAGGAAGCTTGTGGGATCCTAGCTCCCCAGCCAGAAATCAAACCCGCACCTCCTGCCTTGCAAGGCAGAGTCTTAACCGCTGGACCGCTGGAGAAGTGCCTGAATCATCCATTTTTGTTTAAGGAGACTATTTTCCGTATACAGGTTTGAGAGATGCCCACTAATGGAGAAAATACGAAGCCTCTCGAATGCCAGCTCTTCTCTCTTGCCTTCATTGTCTGCCTCGTGACTGCAGTCTTCAGCATTATCGAGCGAACCTCCGGGAAGCTGTGAAATATCAGTCTCCAGCGCTCGCTGTTGGGAAACACTTACCAGGCCCCCGGGTGATGAGCTGTTTGTTCTCTGCCGATCCCCTTCCTAACACGCAGTCGTGTTGGTGAGGCGAGCTGTTGGCCCGTCCAAGGCCGGATCTGACGCAACCACGATGCGCCTGTGTTTTCAGCATCCCTGCGGGGTTCCTACAGGTCATCTATCGCTAGGCTCGCGGTCCCTTGAGAAGAGCATCCGCTGGTGGTTACCCTCCCCCAAACACGGTACAGTCGCTGTAGCCCTCCAGGCTCCTCTCCGTGAGATTTCCCAGGAAAGAATACTGGGCATGGGTTGCCATTTCCTTTTCCAGGGAGATCTTCGCGAGCCAAGGATCAAACTTGCGTCTCCTGGTTACTCTTGGGGCAGGTATTTAACCTTGGTCTCGATGACTGGGATCTGAGGTTTTTTCATCCGTCTCTTTTTCTAACGGTACCTTTTTTTTTTGTCTTTATTTTGTAAATTTATTTTTAATTGGAGGCTAATAGCTTTACAACGCTGTGTTGGTTTCTGCCTTGCAGCCAAGTGAATCAGCTACATTTCTCCCTATACGTATATCCCCTCGCTCTTAAGCGTCGCTCTCAGCCCCCATCCCACCCCTCCAGCTCATCACAGGGCCCCGAGCCGAGGTCCCTGTGCTACCCTGCGTCTTCCCACTAGCTGGCTAGCTCACACCCGTGGGTGGTGTACATGTCTCACTGCTGTTCGGCTTCTCTCATTTTGGTACCTCGATTCCTCCTCTGCAAACCGCAGTCTGTCCATATGACTGTCTTGACGACCACTCCCCACCACCATCCCCACCCCTGCACCACCCAGCGAGAGCTTGGCTCCCGGGTTTGGGGATGAAGGGAACTCAGCCTTCAGCCTGTTGGCTGCAGGGTCCCCTGAGTGCTGTGGAAGGTGTCAGAGACCAGCCGCTCGGGTCTGATGAGAGTCCCTGTGGATTCACGGACCGCCCACCCTCCTGTTAGCTGCGGACGCACAGCTTCCTTTCTCTGCCCAGAACCCCTTGGAAGCAGTAGCTCAAGTATATCCCAGACGTTTGCGGGCTAGATAACTCACAGCAGCTGACGGTTTTGTTTCCCAGCAGTGTTAGTCCAGACAGACGTGATCTGACCCCCGTGCAATGTGGAATTTCATATGAGAGATACAGTTAAGGACCCATAGGAATGTACAGTTGCAAATTGCTGTACATGCTGCGAAGCGAAGAACAGTATCTTAGGGGGAACAGTGGTGGGCACCTCCTTTAAATTGGGGCCTGTAGGGTCAATGAGACGGCCTCAATATAGAAGCAATATGTAAGGAGGCAGTGGAGGTTAACTTGGCCAGTTTCTTAAGAACTTACTGAGCAGAGACATGAATGCGTCTTTTGTTGCCTGACTGATGTGTCTCAGTGTTCACTTAACAAATTGCCAGCCACAGGTGTTAGTTTCTGCCAGAATCCCCTGGTCAAGAAATGTGTTAAAAAGCAAAACAGATATCGACCATACATTACCCAGCATTTCCACTCTTGGGTAAGTACTCAAGAGAGATGAAACCGTTTGTCCACACAGAAACTGGCACGCAGATGTCCGCTGCAGTGCCATTCATAATAGTCAAAAGGAAGAAACCCCAGGAGCCAGCCAAAGAGGAGGGGTTGGTGGAAGCTGGCTCTGTGATGAGGTCCGAGATTCCAGTGTTATTGGTACCTTTTAACCAACACCCAGACACGGTCCTCTAATCAGCGCACATTAAAAGGAGCTTCCCGTATATGGAGCAAGTTCCGTCATTTGGACAAGAGACGGCTAGAGATCTCAACCAAGGATCTAAGTCTGCAAGATGAATTGATAAACTCAGTCCGTTTTCTGATGTTAAATGCATGTGTTTTTAAATGTACATCACTGGGACGTCCCTGGCGGTCTAGAGGCTGAGACTCCATGTTCCCAGTGCAGTGGGGCCCAGGTTCGATCCCTGATCTGGGAACTAGAACCCGGATGCCACAACTAAAGAACATTCACTGCTGGATGCCACAACAAAGACCTTGCCTGCTGCAGCTAACACCCAGTGCAGCCAAATAAATACATGTTGAGTAAATAAGGAAATATCACTCAGCTGCACGGCAGCAAGTGTTGTCGGTGAGAGGAACCAACGGAATGGACAAAGTAGAAGAGGAGTTCAGATCACTGTGTGGTTTGTATTCAGTTTCCAGTGGTCCAGGGGTCCCGTGACAGTGTGTCGAGGTAAGCCAAAGCCTGGCTTAGGAAATGCCGAGCTTCAGGAGAATCTGGGTCCTAACAGATGAGAAGGTGCCCGGTGAAGGCTGGTCAGAAGGAAGTGATTGCAGCGTCATAATGCTGAAAGTCTCAGGACTTCCCTGGTGGGCCAGTGGGTAAGAATCTACCTTGCAGTTCAGGGCACATGGGTTCCATCCCTGTTTGGGGAACTAAGACCCCACATGCCATGGGGCAAGCAAGCCCGTGCACCACAACCAGAGATTCTGTGCACCGCAGAGACAAAAAGATCGCACATGATCCAGTGAAGATGCTGTGTGCTGCAGCTAAGGCCCAACACAGCCAAAGGAATAACAAGCAAGCAAAAGCCCGCCTCGAAATACAGCCAGGAGACCAAGGACCGTCTGGACAGACAGGTGGACACGCAGTCTGGGTACCTGTGCTTGGAGAGGAAGAGGCGTTCTGGGGGCCAGCGACAGACTGGAGAAGATGAAGGGGAAGGGCTTGACACCACGAGGGGAGATGACGCTTGAGAAACTGGACCGATCAGGGGAGCAGAGACATGGGGCTGTCCCTCCAGGGGAAAAGCGAGCCTGGGGAGAATCTTCCGTCTCTTGTAGGTTTCTGTGGACTGAATGGTTCAAAGTCAGTAGAAAGAGAAGTAGGTGCTTTGAAACCCCAGACGGTACAGAGTTGTGCAAAGGAATCTTACCTTGATCCTAAATGGAAGGAGGACCCCCTGGCCAGAGGGCCGGGTTGAAATGTCTCTTTCCAGAGTTGAGGCTGCAGACAGAAGGGGAGGACTTGAGAACAGGCTGACACAAGGGAGGGCAAGCAGAGAGGAAAGGACTCCTGAAGTGGTTGGCATTTCCCCCCGAAAGTGAATCTAATCCCACAAATCCTGCACGGCCCAGCCACTAAAGGTCTCTCAGCCTGCGTCCTCCCAGCTCACCACACCAGATGTCTGTTTACAGCTTGCCAAGGACGCAGCCACCGGTTTGTATGAGTCAGGCCCCTGAGAAACACCCTTGAACCCACATCTCTCTCCCTGCACTGAACCACGCTGTTTTCTGCCCTGTTCAAGCCCCTGACAAACACTCCTGAGCCCACATCTTGCTCCCTGCACTGACCCAGGCTGGGTCCCGCCCTTGTTCAAGCCCCCGACAAACACTCCTGAGCCCGCATCTCGGTCCCCGCATTGAACCAGACTAGGTCTTGTTCAAGCCCTGGACCAACACTCCTGAGCCGACATATCTCTCCCTGCACTGAACCACGCTGGTTCCCGCCCTGTTCAAGCCCCCGACAAACACTCCTGAGCCCGCATCTCACTCCGTGCACTGAACCAGGCTGGGTCCTGCACTTGTTCAAAGCCTCGACCAACACTCCTGAGCCTGCATCGTACTCTCAGGTAGGTTCTTGGGCTTATTCAAGCTCCAGGCAAACAATCCAGAGCCCACAAGTCGCTCCTTGCCCCTGAACTAAGGTGTGTCCTGCCCTTGATCAATGCCCCAGGAAACACTCCTGAGCCCACATCCCACTCGCTGCCCTGAACCAGGCTGGGTCCTGCACTTGTTCAAGACCACGACAAAACTCCTGAACCCACATCTTGGTCCCTGAACTGAACCATGCTGGGTCCTGCACTTGTTCAACTCCCGACAAATACTTTTGAGCACACATCTCTGTCCCTGCACTGAACCAGGCTGGGTCCTGCACTGGTTCAAGGCCCCGAACAACACTCCTGAGCCCACATCTCACTCGCTGCCCTGAACCAGGCTGGGTCCTGCACTTGTTCAAGACCATGACAAATACTCCTGAACCCACATCTTGGTCCCTGAACTGAACCTTGCTGGGTCCTGCACTTGTTCAAGGCCCCCACCAACACTCCTGAGCCGGTATCTGACTCTCAGGCTGGTTGCTGGCCTTATTCAAGCCCCCGGCAAACAATCCTGAGCCCACAACTCGCTCCCTGCCCCTAAACTAAGATGTGTCCTACCCTTGTTCAATCCCCAGGAAACACTCCTGTTCCCGCATCTCACTTGCTGCGCTGAACAAGCCTGGGACATGCCTTTGTGCAAGACCCCGACAAACACTCCTGAGCCCACATCTCTGTCCGTGCACTGAACCAGGCTGGGTCTTGCACTTGTTCAAGGCCCGGACCAACGCTCCTGAGCCTGTATCTGACCCTCAGGCTAGTTCCTGGTCTTATTCAAGCCCCCGCAAACATTCCTGAGCCAACATCTTGGTCCTAGCACTGAACCAAGCTGAATCCGGCACTGGTTCAATCTCCGACAAACACTCCTGAGCCCACATCTCGGTCCCTGCACTGAACCAGGCTGGTTCCTGCCCTGTTCAAGCCCCCGACAAACACTTCTGAGACCATAGCTCACTCCCTGCACTGACCCAGGCTGGGTCCTGCCCTTGTTCAAGCCCCGGACAAACACTCCGGAGCCCGCCTCTCACTCCCTGCCCTGAACCAGGGTGGGTCTTGCCCTGTTCAAGCCCCTGACAATACTCATGAGCCTACATCTCTCTCCCTGCACTGAACTAGGCTGCTTCCCGCCCTGTTAAAGACCCCAGCAAACACTACTGAGCCCGTATCTCGCTCCCTGCACCGAACCAGGCTGGGTCCTGAACATGTTCAATGCCCCAACCCTTCCTGAGCCTGCATCTTACTTTGAGGCTGGTTCCTGGCCTTTTTCAAGCCCCCGATAAACAACCCTGAGCCCACATTCGCTCCCTGCCCCTGAACTAGGGTGCGTCCTGCCCTTGTTCAATCCCCCAGAAAACACTCCTGAGCCTGCATCTCATTCCCTGCACTTAAGCAGGATGGGTCCTGCTCTTGTTCAAGCCCCCGACAAACAGTCCCGAGCCCACATCTCGGTCCCTGCACTGAACCAGGTTGGGTCCTGCCCTTGTTCAAGCCCCCGACAAACAGTCCTGAGCCTGCATCTCACTCCCTGCACTGAACCAGTCTAGGTCCTGCCCGTGTTAGAGCCCACAACAAATACTCCTGACCTACATCTTGGTACCTGCACTGAACCAGGCTCGGTCGTGCCCCTTTCCAAGCCCCGACAAATACTCCAGAGCCCACTACTCGGTCACTACACTGAACCAGACTGGGTCCTGCACTGGTTCAAGGCCCCGACCAATACTCCTGAGCCCACATCTCAGTCCCTGCACTGAACCAGACTGGGTCCTGCGCTTGTTCCATCCCCCAACAAATACTCCTGAGCCCACATCTCGGTCCCTGCACTGAACCAGGCTGGGTCCTGCACTTGTTCAAGGCCATGACCAAGACTCCTGAGCCTGTATCTGACTCTCAGGTTGGTTCCTGGCCTTATTCAACCCCCGGCAAACACTCCTGAGCCCTCAACTCACTTTCAGAAATAAGGTGTGTCCTGCCCTTGTTCAGTCCCCAGGAAACACTCCTGAGCCTGCGTTTCACTCACTGCACTGAACCAAGCTCTGTCCAGCCCTTGTTCAAGCCCCACCAAATACTTCTGAGTCCACATCTCGGTCCCTGAACTGAAGCAGTCTGGGTCCTGCAATTGTTCAAGGCCCTGAACAACACTCCTGAGCCTGCATTTGATCTCAGGATGGTCCTGGCCTTATTTTAGCCTCCGGCAAAAAATCCTGAGCCCACACTCGCTCTCTGCCCCTGAACTGAGGTGTCTCCTGCCCTTGTTGAATCCCCCCAAGAAACACTCCTGAGCCTGCATCTCACTTCCTGCACCGAACCAGGCTAGGTCCTGCACTTGTTCAAGCCCCTAACAAATATTCCTGAGCTCACGTCTCGGTCCCTGCACTGAACCAGGCTGGGTTCTGCACTATTTCAAAGCCCCGAGAAACACTCCTGAGCCCACATCTCGGTACCTGCACTGAACCAGGCTGGGTCCTGCCCTTGTCCAGACCGTGACAAATACTCGTGAGCCCTCATCTCAGTCCCTGCACGGCACCAGTCTGGGTCCTGCCCTTGTTCAAGCCCCGACAAACAATCCTGAACCCACAACTTGCTCTCTGCCCCTGAACTAAGGTGTCTCCGGCCCTTGTTCAATCCCCCGAGAAACACTCCTGAGCCCGCATCTCACTCCCTGCACTGAACCAGGCTAGGTCCTGCACTTGTTCAAGCCCCCACCAAATATTCCTGAGCCCACATCTCAGTCCCTGAACTAAACAAGGCTGGGTACTGCACTGGTTCAAGTCTGTGACCAACACTCCTGGGCCCACATCTTGGTCCTAGCACTGAAAAAGATTGTATCCAGCCCTGTTCCATCCCTCAACAAATACTCCTGAACCCACATCTTGGTCCCTGCCCTGAACCAGGCTGTGTCCCGCCTTTGTTCAAGACCACGACAAATACTCCTGAGCCCACATATTAGTCCTTGCACTGAACCAGGCTGAATCTTGCTCTGGTTTAAGCCTCTGGCAAACACTCCTGAGGCCACATATTGGTCCCTGCACTCAACCAGGCTTCGTACTGCACTGGTCAAGGCCCCGACCAACACTCCTGGGCCCACATCTCACTCCCTGAACTGAACCAGGCTAGGTCCTGCCTTTGTTTAAGCCACCAACAAACATTCCTGAGCCCCTATCTTGGTTCTTGCACTGAAGCAGGCTGGGTTCTGCCCTTGTTCATGCCCCAGAACAACAGGCCTGAGCCCACATCTTGGTCCTAGCACTGAACCAGATTGTGTCCTGCCCTTGTTCCATCCCCCAACAAATACTCCTGAGCCCACATCCCGGTCCCTGCATTTAACCAGGCTGGGTCCTGCCTTTGTTCAAGCCCCTCAAAACACTCCTGAGCCCACACCTCGGTACCTGCACTGAACCAGGCTGGGTCCTGCCTTTGTTCAAGCCCCCCAAAACACTCCTGAGCCTACACCTCGGTCCCTGCACTGAACCAGGCTGGGTCCTGCCTTTGTTCAAGCCCCTCAAAACACTCCTGAGCCCACACCTCAGTACCTGCACTGAACCAGGCTGGGTCCTGCCTTTGTTCAAGACAGTGACAAATACTCCTGAGCCCTCATTTCAGCCCCTGCACTGAACCAGGCTGGGTCCTGCCTTTGTTCAAGCCCCTCAAAACACTCCTGAGCCCACACCTCGGTACCTGCACTGAACCAGGCTGGGTCCTGCCTTTGTTCAAGCCCCCCAAAACACTCCTGAGCCCACACCTTGGTACCTGCACTGAACCAGACTGGGTACTGCCTTAGTTCAAGCCCCTCAAAACACTTCTGAGCCCACATCTTGGTCCTAGCACTGAACCAGACTGTGTCCTGCCCTTGTTCCATACCCCAACAAATACTCCTGAGCCGACATCCCGGTCCCTGCATTGAACCAGGCTGGGTCCTGCCTTTGTTCAAGCCCCTCAAAACACTCCTGAGCCCACACCTCGGTACCTGCACTGAACCAGGCTGGGTCCTGCCTTTGTTCAAGCCCCTCAAAACACTCCTGAGCCCACACCTCGGTACCTGCACTGAACCAGGCTGGGTCCTGCCTTTGTTCAAGCCCCTCAAAACACTCCTGAGCCCACACCTCGGTACCTGCACTGAACCAGGCTGGGTCCTGCCGTTGTTCAAGACAGTGACAAATACTCCTGAGCCCTCATTTCAGCCCCTGCACTGAACCAGGCTGTGTCCTGCCCATGTTCAAGCCCCAGCAAACACTCTTGAGCCCACATCTCTGACCCTGCACTGAACCAGGCTGGGTCTTGCCCATGTTCAAGCCCCGACAAAAACTCCTGAGCCCGCATCTTGGTCCCTGCACTTAACCAGGTGGGGTCCTGCCCTTGTTTATGCCCCCGAAAAACAGGCCTGTGCCCACATCTTGGTCCTAGCAGTGAACCAGAGTGGGTCCGGCCTTGTTACATTCCCCCCCACCCCCAGAATACTCCTGAGCCCACATCTCCATACCTGCACTCACCCAGGCTGGGTCCTGCTCTTGTTCAAGACCCTGACAAATACTCCTGAGCCCACATATCAGTCCCTGCACTGAACCAGGCTGAATCTTGCAGTGGTTCAAGCCTCTGACAAACACTCCTGAGGCCACATCTCGGTCCCTGCAATAAACCAGGCTGGGTCCTGCACTAGTACAAGGCCCCGACCAACACTCCTGGGCCGACATCTCATTCCCTTAACTGAACCAGGCTGAGTCCTCCACTTATTCAAGCCCCCGACAAATATTCCTGAGCCCACATCTCAGTTCCTGCACTCAACGAGGCCGGGTCCTGCACTGGTTCAAGTCCTCGACCAACACTCCTTCAGTGACATCTCGGTCCCTGCACTGAACCAGACTGGGTTCTGCCCTTGTCAGAGCTCACAACAAATACTCTTGAACCTACATCTCGGTACTTGCACTGAACCAGACTGGGTATTGCCCCTTTTCAAGCTCTGACAAATACTCCTGAGCCCACTACTCGGTCACTACACTGAACCAGACTGGGTCCTGCACTGGTTCAAGTCCTCGACCAACGCTCCTGAGCCCACATCTCGGTCCCTGCACTGAACCAAGCGGGGTCCTGCCCTTGTACATGCCCCCAACTAACAGGCATGTGCCCACATCTTGGTCCAAGCACTGAACCCAACTGGATCGTGCCCTTATTCCATCCCCCAACAAATACTCATGAACCCACATCTCGGTTCCTGCACTGAACCAGGCTGGGTCCTGCCTTTGTTCAACCCCCGACAAATAACCCTGAGCCCACATCTCGGTTCCTGCACTGAACCAGGCTGGGTCCTGTACTGGTCAAGGCCCCGACCAACACTCTGGGCCCACATCTCGGTCCCTGAACTGAACCAGGCTGAGTCCTGCCTTTGTTTAAGCCCCCGACAAACATTCCTGAGACCACATCTTGGTCCTTGCACTGAACCAGGCTGGATCCTAACCTTGTTCATGACCCCGACGAATACTCCTGGGTGCAAATCTCAGTCCCTGCACTGAACCAGGCTGGATCCTGCCTTTATTCAAGCCCCTGGGAAACATTCCTGAGCCAGCATCTTGGTCCTAGTACTGAACCAGGCTGGGTCCTGCACTTGTTCAATCCCCAAACAAACACTCCTGAGCGCACATCTCTGTCCCTGCACTGTACCAGGCTGATTGTGCCTTTGTGCAGGACCCTGACAAACACTCCTGAGCTCACATACCGGTCCCTGCACTACACCAGGTTGAATCCTGCACTGGTTCCAGCCTGCAATAAACACTCCTGAGCCCACATCTCGGGCCCTGCAGTGAACCAGTTTGGGTCCTGCTCGGGTTCAAGCACCGACAAACACTCCTGAGCCCACATCCCTGTCCCTGAACGGAACCGGGCTGAATCCTGTACTGGTCCAAGCCTCTGGTAAACACTCCTGAGGCCACATCTCGGTCCTTTCCCTGAACCAAGCTGTGTCCTCCCTTTATTCAAGCCCCGACAAACATGCCTGAGCCAACATCTTGGTCCCTGCACTGAACCAGGCTGGATCCTGCACTGGTTCAATCTCCGACAAACGCTCCTGAGCCCACATTTCACTCGCTGCCCTGAACCAGGCTGGGTCCTGCCCTTGTTCAAGTCCCTGTCAAATACTCCTGAGCCCACATCTCGGTCACTGCACTGGACTACGCTGGGTCCTGCCCTTGTTCAAGGTCCCGATCAACACTCCTGAGCCTGCATCTGACTCTCAGGCTGGTTCCCTACCTTTTAAAGCCCCCAGCAAACAATCCTAAGCCACAGGTCACTCTCAGCCCCTGAACTAAGGTGTCTCTTGCCCTTGTTCAATCCCCCAAGAAACTTCTGAGCCTGCATCTCACTCCCTACACTGAAGCAGGCTGGGTCCTGCCCTTGTTCAAGCCCCAGACAAACACTCCTGAGTTCACATATCAGTCCCTGCACTGAACCGGGCTGGGTCCGTCACTGGTTCAAGGCCCCACCAACACTCCTGGGCGTACATCTCATTGCCTGAACTGAACCAGGCTGGGTCCTGCACTTGTCCAGGGCCCTGACTAACATTCCTGAGCCTGTATCAGACTCAAAGGGTGGTTCCTGGCCTTATTCAAGCCCTCAGCAACCAATACTGAGCCCACCAATCTCTCCCTGCCCCTGAACTAAGGGGTGTCTTGCCCTTGTTCAATCGCCCAGGAAACACTCCTGAGTCCGCATCTCACTCCCTGCACCAAGCAGGCTGGGTCCTGCCCTTGTTCAACCCCCCAACAAATACTCTTGAGCCCACATCTCGATCCTTGCACTGAACAAGGCTGGGTGCAGCCCTTCTTCATGCCCCGGACAAATACTCCTGAGCCCACATTTCGGTCCCTGCAATAAACAGGCTGGGTCCTGAACTTGTTCAACCCCTGACAAATACTCCTGAGCTGCCATCTCTGTCCTTGCACTGAACCAGGCTGGGTCCTGCACTGGTTCAAGGCCCCAACCAACACTGCTGGGCCCACATCTCACTCCCTGAAGTGAATCACGCTGAGTCCTGCCCTTGTTCAAGGTCCCAACTAACACTCCTGAGCCCACATCTCGGTCCCTGCACTGAACCAAGCGGGTCCTGCCCTTGTTCGTGTCCCCGAAAAAGAGGCCTGAGTCCACAACTTGGTCCTAGCACTGAACCAGACTGGGTCCTGCAGTTGTTCAAGGCCCCGAACAAAACTCCTGAGCCTGCATCTGACTGTCAGGCTGGTTCCTGGTCTTATTAAAGACCCCAGCAAACAATCCTGAGCCCACAACTCGCTCTCTGCCCCTGAACTAAGCTGTTTCCTGCCCTTGTTCATTCCTCAAGAATCACTCCTGAGACCGCATCTCACTCCCTGCACGGAACCAGGCTGGGTCCTGCACTTGTTCAAGCCCCCGACAAATATTCCTGAGCCCACACATCAGTAGCTGCACTCAACCAGGCTGGCTCCTGCACTGTTTCAAGTCCCCGATCAACACTCCTGAGCCCACATCTCGGTCCTTGCTCTGAACCAGGCTGGATCTTGCCCATGATCAAGCCCCGACAAAAACTCCTGAGCCTGCATCTCGGTCCTTGCACTGATCCAGGCAGAGTCCTGCCCTTGTTTATGCCCCCGACAAACAGGCCTGAGCCCACATCTTGGTCCTAGCACTGAAACAGATTGGGTCCTGCCCTTGTTCCATCCCTCAACAAATACTCCTGAGCCCACATCTCGGTCCCTGCACTGAACCAGGCTGGGTCCTGCCCTTGTTCAAGCCCCAACAATTCTCCTGAGCCTCCCTCTCGGTACCTGCACTGAACCACGCCTGGTCCTGCCCTTTTTCATGTTCCCTTCACAAAGGCCTGAGCCCACATCTTGGTCCTAGCACAGAACCAGACTGGGTCTTGCCCTTGTTCCATCCCCCAACAAATACTACTGAGCCTACATCTCACTCCCTGCACTGAACCAGGCTGGGGCCTGCACTAGTCAAGGCCTCGACCAGCACTCCTGGGTCCGCTTCTCACTCCCTGCTCTGAACCAGCCTGGGTGCTGCCTTTATTCAAGCCCCCGACAAACATTCCTGAGCCCACATCTTGGTCCCTGCACTGAACCAGGCTGGGTCCTGCCCTTGTTCCACCCCCCAACAAATACTCCTGAACCCACATCTCGGTTCCTGCACTGAACCAGGCTGGGTCCTGCACTGGTTCACGACCCTGACAAACACTCCTGAGCACACATACCTGTCCCTAACTGAACCAGGCTGAATGCTGCACTGGTTCAAACCGCCGACAAACATTCCTGAGCGCCCATCTCTTTCCTTTCACGCAACCAGCCTGGGTCCTGCCCTTGTTCAAGACCCCGACAAATATTCCTGAGCCCCCATCTCGGTCCCTGCCCTGAACCAGGCTGGGTCGTGCACTTGTTCAAGACCTCGACCAACACTCGTGGGCCCACAAGTCACTCCCTGAACTGAACCAGAATGAGTCCTGCTCTGGTTCAAGCACCGAAAAACACTCCTGAGCCCACATCTCCATCCCTGAACTGAACCAGGCTGGGTCCTGCCTTTGGTTAAGCCCCCGACAAACAACCTTGAGCCAATATCTTGGTCCTAACACTGAACCAGGCTGAATACTGCTCTGGTTCAATCTGACAAATACTCCTGAGCCCACATCTCGGTCCCTGCACTGAACCAGGCTGGGTCCTGCCCTTGTTCATGCTCCAATCAAAGAGGCCTGAGCCCACATCTTGGTCCTAGCACAGATCCAGACTTGGTCTGGCCAGGCCCTTGTTCCATCCCCAACAAATACTCCTGAGCCCGCATCTCACTCCCTGCACTGAACCAAGCTGAGTCCTGCTCTGGTTCAAGCACCGACAAACACTCCTGAGCCCTCATCTCCGTCCCTGCACTGAACCAGGCTGGGTGCTGCCTTTATTCAAGTCCCTGACCTACATTCCTGAGCCAACATCTTGGTCCCTATTACTGAACTAGGCTGAACCCTGCCCTGGTTCAATCTCCGACAAACACTCCTGAGCCCACATCTCGGTTCCCACACTGACCAGGCTGAGTCCAGCCCTTGTTCAGAATCCCGACAAATAGTCCTGAGCCCACATCTCTGTCCCTGCACTGAACCAGGCTGGGTCCTGCCTTTATTCAAGCCCCCAACAAACATTCCTGAGCCAGCATCTTGGTCCTATCGCTGAACCAGGCTTGGTCCTGCCCTTGTTCATGATGCCTACAAACAGGCCTGAGCCCACATCTTGGTCCTAGCACAGAACCAAACTGGGTCTAGCCCTTGTTCTATCCCCCAACAAATACTCCTGAGCCCACATCTCACTCCCTGCACTGAACCAGGTTTGGTCCTGCACTTGTTCAAGCCCCCAGCAAATACTCCTGGCCCCAAATCTCAGTCCCTGCACTGAACCAGGCTGGGTCCTGCCTTTATTCAAACCCCCGACAAATATTCCTGATCCAGCATCTTGGTTCTAGTACTGAGCCGGGCTGGGTCTTGCTGTTGTTCAATCCCCCAACAAACACTCCTGAGCACACATCTCTGTCCCTGCAAGAAATAGGATTATCCCTTTGTGCAGGACCTTGACAAACACTCCTGAGCCCACATCTCCGTCCCTGAATGGAACCAGGCTGAATTCTGCACTTGTCCAAGCCTCTGGTAAACACTCCTGAGGCCACATCTCGGTCTCTTCACTGAACCAAGCTGGGTCCTGTACTTGTTCAAGGAACCGACCAACACTCCTGTGCCCACATCTCTCTCCCTGAACTGAACCAGGCTGGGTGCTGCATTTGTTCAATCCCCGGCAAATACTCCTGAGCCCACATCTCGGTCCCTGCACTGAACCAGGCTAGGTCCTGCCCTTGTTCATGACGCCTACAAACAGGCCTGAGCCCACATCTTGGTCCTAGCACAGAACCAGACTGGGTCTTGCCCTTGTTCCATCCCCCAACAAATACTCCTGAGCCCACATCTCGGTCCCTACACTGAACCAAGCGGGTCCTGCCCTTGTTCGTGTCCCCGAAAAAGAGGCCTGAGTCCACAACTTGGTCCTAGCACTGAACCAGACTGGGTCCTGCAGTTGTTCAAGGCCCCGAACAAAACTCCTGAGCCTGCATCTGACTGTCAGGCTGGTTCCTGGTCTTATTAAAGACCCCAGCAAACAATCCTGAGCCCACAACTCGCTCTCTGCCCCTGAACTAAGCTGTTTCCTGCCCTTGTTCATTCCTCAAGAATCACTCCTGAGACCGCATCTCACTCCCTGCACGGAACCAGGCTGGGTCCTGCACTTGTTCAAGCCCCCGACAAATATTCCTGAGCCCACACATCAGTAGCTGCACTCAACCAGGCTGGCTCCTGCACTGTTTCAAGTCCCCGATCAACACTCCTGAGCCCACATCTCGGTCCTTGCTCTGAACCAGGCTGGATCTTGCCCATGATCAAGCCCCGACAAAAACTCCTGAGCCTGCATCTCGGTCCTTGCACTGATCCAGGCAGAGTCCTGCCCTTGTTTATGCCCCCGACAAACAGGCCTGAGCCCACATCTTGGTCCTAGCACTGAAACAGATTGGGTCCTGCCCTTGTTCCATCCCTCAACAAATACTCCTGAACCCACATCTCACTCACTGCACTGAACCAGGCTTGGTGCTGCACTTGTTCAAGCCCCCAACAAATATTCCGGAGCCCGCATCTCGGTCCCTGCACGGAACCAGGCTGGGGCCTGCACTAGTCAAGGCTTCGACCAACACTACTAGGCCCGCTTCTCACTCCCTGCACTGAACCAGCCTGGGTGCTGCCTTTATTCAAGCCCCCGACAAACATTCCTGAGACCACATCTTGGTCCCTGCACTGAACCAGGCTGGGTCGTGCACTGGTTAAAGGCCTCGACCAACACTCGTGGGCCCACAAGTCACTCCCTGAACTGAACCAGACTGAGTCCTGCTCTGGTTCAAGCACCGAAAAACAGTCTTGAGCCCACATCTCGGTCCCTGAACTGAACCAGGCTGGGTCCTGCCCTTGTGCAAGACCCTGACAAACACTCCTGAGCCCACATCTCGGTCCCTGCACTGAACCAGGCTGGGTCCTGCACTTGTTCAAGGCCCCGACCAACATTCCTGGGCTTGTATCTGACTCTCTGGTTGGATCCTGGCCTTATTCAAGTCCCCGGCAAACCATCCTGAGCCCACAACTCGCTCTCTGAACTAATGTGTGTCCTGCCCTTGTTCAATCCCCCAGGAAACACTCCTGAGCCCGCATCTCGGTCCCTGCACTGAACCAGACTGGATCCTGCTCTTGTTCAAGGCCCCGACAAACACTCCTGAGCCCTCATCTCGGTGTTTGCACTGAACCAGCCTGGTTCCTGCCCTTGTTCAAGCCCCAACAAACACTCCTGAGCCTACAATTCGGTCCCTGCACTGAACCAGGCTGGGTCCTGCCCTTGTTCATCCCCCTACAGACAGGCCTGACCCCACATCTTGGTCCTAGCACTGAACAAGACTGGGTCCTGCCCTTGTTCCATTCCCCAGCAAATACTCCTGAGCCCACATCTCAGTCCCTGCACTGAACCAGGCTGGTCCTGTCCTTGTTCAAGGCCCCAACCTACACTCCTGAGCCTGCATCTGACTCTCAGGCTGTGTTCTGCCCTTGTTCAAGCCCCCGACAATCACTCCTGAGCCCACATCTCGGTCCCTGCACTGAACCAGACTGGATCCTCCCCTTGTTCAAGTCCCCGACAAACACTCCTGCACCCGCGTCTCTCTCCCTGCACTGAACTTGGCTGCTTCCTGCCCTGTTCACGCCCCTTACAAACACTCCTGAGCCTGCATCTCACTCCCTGCACTGAAGCAGAGTGGATCCTGCCCTTGTCTCTCGACGCAGAACTCCACAGTCACTCCCCACATAGCCTGTGAATCCCCTGTGACAATACAGAGGTCCCAGAGATCATACCTTCCCCGTCCCATCCCTTCTATCAGAGTGCTCCCTCCTTGCTTTTGGCCGAGAACCACTAAAAGAGAGGGAATGACATTTTGATGAACTGCTAATAAGAGGGAATCACATTTTGATTTTTGATGAAAAATCACATTTTAAAATTTTTTAGTTTTTTAAATTGAAGGATAATTGCTTTACTGAATTTTACTCTTTTCTGTCAAACCTTCGCATGAATCAGCCATAGATATACATATATCCCCTCCCTTTTAAGCCTCCCTCCCTTCTCCCTCCCAATCCCACCCCTCTAGGTTGATACAGAGCCCCTGTTTGACGTTCCTGAGACATACAGCAAATTCTTGTTGGCTCTCTATTTTATATATGGTAATGTCAATTTCGCTGCAATTCCTGGGATCGCAGAGTCGGACACGACTGAGCGACGGAACGGAACTGAATGTAAATTTCCAGGTTACTCTCTCCATACATCTCATCCTCTCCCCGTATCTGTTAGTCTAGTCTTGATGTCTGTTTCTCCATTGTTGCCCTGTAAATAAATTCCATTTTCTAGACTGTATTTATGCATTAGTATATGATATTTATGTTTCTCTTTCTGACTTACTTCACTCTGTAAAATAGGTTCTAGGTTCATCCACCTCTTTAGAACAGACTCAAAGGCTTTCCTTTTTATGGCCAAGTCATATTCCATCGTCTATATGTACCACAGCTGCTTTATCCATTCCTCATATTTTGAAGATACAGACAGGCTTTTGAGTAGGAAGCAGTAGAGGAGGAAGGTCTGAGTGGCAACTTGCTGGGACCGTGGAGGAAATTCCCAAACTATCACTGTTACACACTATTTTAGTGAAGTGAAAAGTCACTCAGCCTTGTCCGACTCTTTGTGACCATGGAATCCTCCAGGCCAGTATACTGGAGTGGGTAGCCTTTTACTTCTCCAGGGGATCTTCCCAACCCAGGGATCGAACCCAGGTCTCCCGCCCTCCATGCGGCTTCTTTACCAGCTGAGCCACAAGGGAAGCCCACACACTATTTTAAGAGAGTTCCAAATTAAACTTACAATTGTGAGATTAATTCTCAAATAAGCCATAGTGATGACTGACTGAGTTAATGCCCTCCAAAAAACAAGAAAATGTCTTCTGACGGCTGACCGTGGACATCCACGGCCTCCCCGAATGCCAGCTCCCTTTATTGAATTACCTGGTGCAGGAGGCAAGCCCGCCTCCACCCTGGGCAGCGAGAAGGCCGTGGGATCAGGTTGGGAAAGGACGTGCCCCTGGGCGTTCGAGTGGCAGTGCAGGGCGGCACACGGTGCTCATCTTTTTCAACCCTCTTGTGAGGGTCCTTGCCCAGGGCACCGTGTCTCTCCGTGTCCACCCCTGTGGCAGCAGCATTCGGCTGACTTCTCAGGGCGGGGCCACGATGGGACTAAGCCAGCTCCTAGGAAATGCTCCAAGCTCTGGGGTGACACAGATGCCCGCATCTGAGGGGTCTGAAGATGAAGGTGGTGCCCGCTGGGCCACTTTTCCTGAGCAGCTAGAGACGGGGCTGGTTCTACAGACCTGCCTCATGAAAGACTCTGTCTTCAGGCTGATGTTCACAATGGGGTTGCAACCCCAGAGGGCAGACAGTCAGTCTCCAGAACGTCCCTCCTTCCTGAGTGCTCACCCTCTTTTGGACAAAAGATTGACATGGTAGATGTCTGTGTGATGGTGTTGGCTGTACCCCAACCCCTGACCTTCCCTGTGAGGTTCAGAGGGTCTGAGCTCAGAGGAAGAAACTGACACACACCTTCTAGGATTGGAATGGCTGGCCTCCCTTATCATAACCCAAATGCCATGATGGCCTGAAGGAAATTTAGAAAAGAAACAACATTCTGGGCTGTTTTCTCCACTCACTAGACTCACAGCTTAATGAGAAGCATGCCAGTATCACGCCCCTAAAGTTAGTCACTCAGTCGGTCGTGTTCGATTATTTCAATCTTACGGACTGTAGGCCACCAGGCTCCTCTGTGCTTGGGATTCTCCAGGCAAGAATACTGGAGTGGGTTGCCGTTTCCTCCTCCAGGGGATCTTCCCAGCCCAAAGAAAGAACCAGGGTCTCCTGCACTGCAGGTGGATTCTTTACCATCTGAGCCACCAGCCTACACTTAGCCACAGTGGCAGTCATAAAGGCAACTCACCACTCCAGTCATTTCCAAACCAACATCGTTACACACGCTTTCAAGAAAGTTCCAAAAACAATTATATCTATATCAGATTAATTCTCAGATAAGATGTGCTAATGGTTGACTCAGAAAAAAAAATGTCTACTGCAAACATTCAAAAGAAAACTTCCTGCATGAAGAAGGAAAGGGCCGTCAGAGAAAAACAGAGAGCATCCCTCCTCACGGGATATGGAGCTCAGCCTTGAAGACAGGGTTCATTTCTCCTTGAAGACTATGATGTTTTTCTCCTAAAGTGGCCCTGTTTCAGTTGACCACGAATTTATTATAATATGAAGTTACTGAATCAGGTGTATTAATTCCTGCACCACCAGAGTGGTATGCATTCGAGGAATTCTGTTTGTTTTTCAGCATTGAATGATTTCCCTATCCACTGAGCAGGAGTAACCCCCTCTCCTTCTAAAACCTTTTATTTTGTTGAAATAAGTCAGCTGCTACAAGGAAGAGGTATCAAAACCAACATCTGCCTTTAATCTCTTTTCAAAAAATCCACACACTTCACCTCCCTCTTCACTGTGTCTAAAAGGTGATCAGAAACCCTGAAAATGTAAAATCGCTGTATGTCGCACTTGTGGGGATTCCCGAGGACGATTTCCACATCAAGTCTGAATCCTTCCCCTGTGGCCTCCGTAACTCACACCCCCCACCGAGGTGATCCTCCCCTGCGGTTTCCTGTTAATATCTGCTGTGTTCATCGGGGCTGCAGACTTTTTACTCAGCAGCATGTTGAGCTCAGACAGAGAGTGCCTTCCACAGAGAAAACTGGAAGGGAAAGGAGAAAATAGAAATTATCCTAGGAAGGGGGATAAATACTGTATACACACCTGTATAGCTCTTCTATCTATCTGTCTGTCTGCCTGCCTGCCTCGATCGTCTGTTTGTCAGTCTATCCAACTGCCATCTGTCTACGAGATTCTATCAACTATCTACACATTTCTATCATCAATATCTCCCTGTTCCTATCGTCTACGTCTCCCTGCTTCTATCACCTATTATCTCCTGTTTCTATCATCTATATCTCCCTGTCTCTATCATCTATATCTCCCTGTCTCTATCATCTATATCTCCCTGTCTCTATCATCTATATCTCCCTGTCTCTATCATCTATATCTCCCTGTCTCTATCATCTATTATCTGCCTGTTTCTATCATCTATTATCTGCCTATTTCTATCTTCTATTATCTCCCTGTTTTTATCATCTATTTCTACCTGTTTGTACTGTTTATCTATCTACCCGGTTCTTTGTTCTATCATCTGTCTGTCTAGCCCATCTCATTAACATCTGAGTTCACTGTGGTGTGTCTGTTATAGTCGACGAGCCAGTATTGCTACCTGATTACTCAGTAAAGCCCACTGTTTATAACCAGCTGTGCTCTGTCTAACCCCTCCTCTCCTCCTTAATCAAGGGAATCAAAGGCTTTTTTTTTTTCACCAGCCTAGTTGTTTTCTGTTGTTCAGTCACTAAGTCATGTCCGAATCTTTGTGACCCCAGGGACTGCAGCATGCCAGGCCTCCCTCTCCATCACAAACTCCCAGAACTTCCTCAGCCTCATGTCCATCGAGTCAGAGATGCCATCCAACCACCTCATCCTCTGTCGTCCCCTGCTCCTCCTGCCCTCAATCTTTCTGAGCATCAGGCTCTTGTCCAGTGAGACGGCTCTTCTCATCACATGGCCAAAGGATTGGAGCTTCAGCTTCAGCATCCGTCAGTTCAGTCGCTCAGTTGTGTCCATCTCTTTGCGACCCCATGGACTGCAGCACGCCAGGCTTCCCTGTCCATCACCAACTCCCGGAGCTTGCTCAAACTCATGTCCATTGAGTCGGTGATGCCATCCAACCATCTCACCCTCTGTCATCCCCTTCTCCTCCTGCCCTCAGTCTTTCCCAGCAGCAGTGTCTTTTCCAATGAGTCAGCTTTTGGCATCAGGTGGCCAAAGGATTGGAGTTCGTCAGTCCTTCCAATGAATACTCAGGCTTGATTTCCTTTGGGATCGACTTGCTTGATCTCCTTGCAGTCCAAGGGACTCTCAAGAGGTTTCTCCACCACTACAGTTCAAAAGCATCAATTCTTTGTTGCTGAGCTTTTTTTATAGTCCAACTCTTCACATCCATACATGACTACTGGAAAAACCATAGCTTTGACTAGATGGACCTTTGTCGGCAAGAGGAAAGTCTCTGCTTTTTAATAATCTGTCTAGGTTTGTCATAACTTTCCTTCCAAGGAGTAAGCGTCTTTTAATTTCATGGCTGCAGGCACCATCTGCAGTGATTTTGGAGCCTGAGAAAATACAGTTTCTCACTGTTTCCACTGTTTCCTCATCTATTTGCCATGAAGTGATGGGACCAGATGCCATGATCTTAGTTTTCTGAATGTGGAGCTGTAAGCCAGCTTTCCCACTCTCCTCTTTCACTTTCATCAAGAGGCTCTTAAGTTATTCTTTGCTTTCTGCCATAAGGGTGGTGTCATCTGCATATCTGAGGTTATTGATATTTCTCCCAGCAATCTTGATTCCAGCTTGTGCTTCCTCCAGCCCAACATTTCTTATGATGTACTCTGCATATAAGTCAAATAAGCAGGGGGACAGTATACAGCCTTGGTGTACTCCTTTCCCTATTTGGAACCAGTCTGTTGTTTCATGTCTGGTTTTAACTGTTGTTTCTAGACCTGCATACAGATTTCTCAGGAGGCAGGTCAGGTGGTCTGGTATTCCCATCTCTTTCAGAATTTTTCCACAGTTTGTTGTCATTGACACAGTCAAAGGCTTTGGCATAATCAATAAAGCAGAAGTAGATTATTTTCTAGTCTCTCTTGCTTTTTCAATGATCCAACATATGTTGGAAACTTGATCTCTGGTTCCTCTGCCTCTTCTAAATCCAGCTTAAACATATGAAAGTTCATAGTTCACACACTATTGAAGCTTGGCTTGGAAAATTTTGAGCATTATTTTGCTGGCATGTAAGATGAGTGCAATTGTGCAGTAGTTTGAACATTCTTTGGCATTGCCTTTCTATAAGATTGGAATGAAACCTGACCTTTTCCAGTCCTGTAGCCACTGCTGAGTTTTCCAAATTTGCTGGCATATTGAGTGCAGCACTTTCACAGCATCATCTTTCAGGATTTGAAACAGCTCAACGGGGATTCCATCACCTCCACTAGCTTTGTTCGTAGTGATGCTCTCTAAAGCCCACTTGACTTCGCATTCCAGGATGTCTGGCTCTAGGTGAGTGATCACACCAGTTCTTCCATGTATTCTTGCCACCTCTTCTTAATATCTTCTGCTTCTGTTAAGTCCAGACCATTTCTGTCCTTTATCGAGCCCATCTTTGCATTGAAATGTTCCCTTGGTATCGCTAATTTTCTTGAAGAGATCTGTAGTCTTTCCCATTCTGTTGTTTTCCTCTATTTGTTTGCATTGATCACTGAGGAAGGCTTTCTTATCTCTCCTTGCTATTCTTTGGAACTCTGCATTCAGATGCTTATATCTTTCCTCTTCTCCTTTGCCTTTAGCTTCTCTTCTAATCACAGCTATTTGTAAGGCCTCCTCAGACAGCCGTTTTGCCTTTTTGCATTTCTTTATGTTGAGGAAGGTCTTGATCCTTGTCCCCTGTACAATGTCACGAACCTCCGTCCATAGTTCATCAGGCCCTCTGTCTATCAAATTTAATCCCTTAAATCTATTTCTCACTTCCACTGTGTAATCGTAAGGGATTTGATTTAGGTCATCCCTGAATGGTCTAGTGGTTTTCTCTGCTTTCTTCAATTTAAGTCTGAATTTGGCAATAAGGAGTTCATGATCTGAGCCACAGTCAAGTCCCAGTCTTGTTTTTGCTGACTGTGGAGAGCTTCTTCATCTTTGGCTGCAAAAAATATAATCAACCTGATTTTGGTGTTGTCCATCTGGGGATGTCCATGTGTAGAGTCTTCTCTTGTGTTGTTGGAAGAGGGTGTTTGCTATGACCAGTGCATTTTCTTGGCAGAACTCTGTTGGCCTTTGCTTTACCTCATTTTGTATTCCAAGGTCAAATTTGCCTGTTACTTCAGGTATGTCTTGACTTCCTACTTTTGCATTCCAGCCCCCTGTGATGAAAAGGACGTCTTTTTTCGGCTGTTTGTTCTAGAAGAAGCATCAGTCTTCCCGATGAATATTCAGCGTTGATTTCCTTTCGGGTTGACTGGTTAGTTCTCCCTGCTGTCCCAGGGACTCCCAGGAGTCTTCCCCAGGACCAGCACAGTCTGAAAGCATCAGTGCTTTGGCGCTCAGCCTTCTCTAGTTGTCACTTTCCTAGAAAGTCATCTGGTTGAAGCATAGGGTGCTATGCCTTTTCACACTGTCTTTTTACACTTGGCAGTGTGCATTTTAAGGTTCTAAAGGTTTTTAAAACAAAACAGTCTGTTTAAATCGAGAACAATTCAGGAATCGCACATATTGTCCATAACCGTAAAATGGACTGACTCGGTTTTTCTAACGTTCGACGTGAAGGCCGCTAGCTCTGCAACCAGTATGCACCAGTGTGGTTTTATCTGGTATTTAATGTCTGTCTCATTTGGCTCACTCATTTTTTGCCTTTTTATGCACCCATTCCACACGTATGTATTCATAAAGCCCTTGCTTGAAAGGAGCTTACAATTATTTTTATTACAAATACCATTACAAGCAGGAGCTTACAACTGTTTTTTATTACAAATGTTGTTACAAGCAGTAGCTCATATACGTGTCTACGTTTTTATCTAAAGAAGTCAGAAAATACACAGGCCAATCAACTCTGATTAAAATCCCCAAATTAGGGTGTCCTGGGAGGTTTGGTGTGCTGCGTTTCATGGGTGTGCACGTTTAAAGAGTCTTTTATTCTGAACATATTTAATCGTGACATCTTTCAGAGTAGTTTTCAGCTGTGAGTTTACCTTGTCCTAAGGAAGCTCATCTCCCCTATTTCAGACTTTCAAAGTAGTGTGCCAGGAACAAAGTTGTTAAGTACCCGGGGGGCTTCCCTGGAAATTCAGTGGTTAAGACTTTGCCTTCCAATGCAGGAGGGGCAAGCTAACCCCTGGTCAGGGAGCTAAGACTCCCCCATGCCTCCTGGCCAAATCTCCCCTCCCCGCCCCCACACAATATAAAATGCAAAAACAGTATTGTAACAAGGGGCTTCCCTGGTGGCTCAGATGGTAAAGCAGCCACCTGCCGTGTGGGATACCTGGGTTCGATCCCTGGGTTGGGAAGATTCCTCAGAGGAGGGCATGGCAATCTACTCCAGTACTCTTGTCTGGAGAATCCCATGGACAGAGGAGCCTGGTGGGCTACAGTCGAAGGGGCCGCAAAGAGTCAGACACGACTGAAAAGTGTCAGACACGACCGAGCAACTAAACACACAGTACATTGTAACAAATTAAATAAAGGCTTAAGCAAAAGTAATACCTGTACCCCCCCCCCCCCAAAAAATAGCCTATGTGAATCCATCAAGAGAGCATCATACTTGGACATCTAATAACTCCCTAATCAGAAAAAGGATTTACCCCCTCGCAAAGTTAAAACACACTCTCTGGTGGTAGAGAATTAGTCCTGCTGATGTAAGAAATGAGAATCCCAGTTGGACGTTTCGAGTTTTCGTGAGCAGCGGAGTGTCGGCCCGGTGGACAGAAGCTGTTTCATTTTGTGGCTCACAGCCCTGGGTCCAGAGATGTGATTTTGAAAAAAAAGGGGGGGAGGGTGAGGACATGGCCAGTAGTATAATTATTGCACTTTTGCACGTGTGTGTGTGTGTGTGTGTATTTTGTGGTCTAGTCACTAAGTCGTGTCCAAGTCCTTTGCGACCCCGTGGACTGTAGCCCACCAGTTCCTCTGTTGATGGGATTTCCCAGGCGAGAATACTGGAGTGGGTTGCCATTCCGTTCTCTACTGTGTGGCATGAAAGATATACACATTTATAGTTCTGAGAGGTTCCATCATATAGACCTCCCAATTCAGTGTGAGAACAGGTGGTCTGTGTGGTCTGAGCCCCCAGGGATTTATGGTGGAGTCTGACACGTGCTAATTTAGCACCTCGACAGAAATCCCCATTCAGAGAGGGTGCCTGGACTCTGTTCTCTTTCACGTTGAGCTCAGTGACGTGGGGACTTTCCTGGTGCTCCAGTGCTTAAGACTTCGGCTTCCAACACAGGGGGGTTGTGGATTTGATCCCTGGAGAGCTAAGAGGCCACGTGCCTCACCACCAAAACACCAGAACATAGACAACAGAAGCAATATTGTAACAAAAATCAGTAAAGACTTTAGGAACGGTTCACATAAAAAAAAAAAAAAACCTTGAAATAAAGAAAAATGAACCATACCGCCCCCCATCGTGAAGATTGATATCTGATGATGTAAAACAATTAAGCAAAAGCATCTATTTGCTTACCTAAGAATTGTGAAGTTTTTATAGTGAAAAGTGCTAAATCTGTTTTCAAGGTTGACAGAGGATATTAATCACTTTTCGTGGTCTTTGTATGATGAATTAAGTTCTGTGCGTTGAAGATTTAGTATAATTGACCTTTTTAAATAAAGGGAAGACAAAGCTTGTCTCCCCCTGGGATTCAGAGATGCCAGTGTCTCTTGAAAACAGCGTATTTGAAAGTCGGGAGACCTGTGAGAGCTCTGGGTCCATCCCAACCACAAGATACCCCATTCACCAAGGACTTAAGGATCAGAAAAGTCAGCGCCAGAAGGATGAAGCGATATGTTCGAAGCTGTCCAGCAGGGAGTTTTCGCTACACTTGCAAGCTGATAACCGTCTGCCACCACTCATGTGACTTTTCTTTCTTCTGTATTTTATGTCGCTGTGCTCAGATACACAACAGCACCTTGGACCAGCTTTCTAGTCACTGCAAGGTGGATGACAAACGCAGGGAGAAGCTTGGCTTACAAAACACTTCATGGTGGTCAGGGGCCACTGCTCATTCTCAGCGATACTGCCTTGAAGCCAGCAAAATTTCTCCTTCTCGAGACTCTGATAGATTTCCCCCTCTCATTACAATATATCCACCAACACGAATCAGCATTCCGATGAGTGATTTAACTTATATCATTTCAAAAAGCAGAAAAACCAAACTATGAAATTAGGATTGTTTAGGAATGCACTCATTGTTTTCAAAGAGCAGAAACAATTAAATCCATAAAACTCGGGCTAGGAATTGTCTTTCCAGGAGGAGAGGAAGAGCTTTTTGATGGAGACAGGACACATGGGGTAGGACAATTTCTGGGGGTGCTGCCGTGGTTTAAGTTTCACCCTGGGTGGCGGTGACACAGCTGTCGGCCTCAATGGTATTCCTCAGACTGTGAGTATACTGGTTTTAGGGGCTTCCCAGGTGCCGCTCCTGGTAAAGAATCCGCCTGCCAAGTCAGGAGATGCAAGCGATGCCAGTTCGATCCCAGGGGCGGGAAAATCCTCTGGAGAAGGAAATGGCGACCCACTCCGGTATTCTTGCCATGGACAGCGGAAGCTGGCGGGCTACAGTCCATGAGGCCTCATCGAGTCAGACACGTCTGAGCAGCTGAGCACACACAGAATACAGAAGTACGACATATTCACGGATAAATCTGAGAGAACTGCAAAACTTGTAAGGCAAAACCCTCAGAAACAAACAAACACACAAAAATCTTGAGACAAATAAATTAAATAAATGGAAGCTATGCATTGTTTATAGGTTGAAAGACTGAATATTAAGATTTTCCATTTTTCATGAGTTGGTTGGTAGATTTAACAGGATCCCAACCAAAATTCTAAAAGGCTTCTTTCCTTTAAATTATTTCCAGCTGATCTCAAACCCATAGTGAAATTCAAAACACCCAGAATAGCCGAATCACTTAGAAAAAAAAAGAGAATAAAGTTGAATGAGTTAACACTGCCTGATTTCAAGAGGTATCATAAAGCTGCAGTAATCAAGATAGTATTGTATCGGCTTTAAGTTCGTAGACCAGTGGAATCTGTACAGCTTCCCTGGTGGCTCAGACAGCCCTCTCAATAATACTCAGTAAGGCTCTAAGATAACCATGTCTTTTGACGTCTCTGCCCTAAGGACTCATCTCGGTATGGATCAAACATCTACAGACTTGGGCCCCACGCTTGCAAATACGATTAGCCATAGATCGATAAAATAATAGAGGCGTCTTCTCCTTTATTACGGCAGAAGCAGGGTGGAAGAACGCTCTGAAGCTGAGGAGGTGGTGCCCACAGTCCACTTGGTGGGTGCAATGCAGGCCGTGTTTTGAATGCCGAAAATAAACCCGAGGAACGCTGACAGGCACAGCGGAGAAAAGGATGCTGCAGGTGGAATGATGAAACCACTTGGGCAAAGCCTGCTTTGGTCTTTAATTCCGTAGTTTAATTATGCATAAAATCAGCCCTATTATATTGTCCTGAAAATTAGGCAGAACCCCACCCTTCACCTGCTTCTGGGACTTTTGCAACAAGCAGCAAAAAAAGGAGGCGTTAACGAGCATTCTGTACATGTGATGACCCAGCAAAGATCTCCAAAACTACACCCAGCCGTGACGGCTTCCGTTTTGACAACATGAGTCCAAAATTGCTAGCCGCCATAATAAATCACAGAGACGCGATTGAACAGGTGTCTGTGGGGGTGTGTATAATTTTCAGCAGATCTGCAACTCAAAACTGTTTACCTTAGACATTCCAAACATAAGAGGTTAACCAGTGGTTCGTGACAGTTAACAGAAAACACGTCTGCCAGGCACTGTTAAGAAATTGGCGTGGTGTGTTTTTTTTTTGTTTGTTTTTTTAAGAACTGAAGTTCTTTTTTTTTTTTTTTTTTTAAATTGGCGTGGCGTTTTGATACAGCGTAAAAGGGTACAGAGGTTTCCCTGGTGGCTCAGATGCTAAAGAATCTACCTACAGACCGTGGTTCCATTCCTGGGTTAGGAAGATCCCCTGGAGAAGGGATAGGCTACCCACTCCAGTATTCTTGGGCTTCCCTGGTGGCTCAGATGGTAAAGAATCTGCCCACAATGCGGGAGACCTGGGTTCAATCCCTGGGTCAGGAAGATCCCCTGGAGAAAGGATAGGCTACCCACTCCGGTATTCTTGGACTTCCCTGGTGGCTCAGCTGGTAAAGAATCCATCCGCCTGCCACATGGGAGATCTGGCCCTGAAGGAAGGTATGGGAACCCACTCCAGTATTCTTGCCTGAAGAACCCCATGGACAGGGGAGCCTGGCGGACTACAGTCCACGGGGTCGCAAAGAGTCGGGCACGACTGAGCGACTAGCCACAGCACGGCACACGGGGGTAGAAGGGGAATTAAAGGCATTCTCGTGGGGACAGAATCTGTTTTTGGCCTCCAAGGGTCTCTGGTCTGTAGCACAAGCCCTCCCAGCCAGTGATTTCTAGGTTGCTAAGGAATTAGATCCCACTCCAGCTGGCCCTTGGAGTTCATTTTTCTTCCTTTTTGAGGTTGCACCAGTAATAGCAAAACTGACATTTCCACACAGCTGCCGTTGGAATAAAAGGCAGTGCATATATTTTGTAAGCAAAGGATCCTTATTGGAGCCGGATACCGTTTGAAGCTAGCAAAGATGAAAGCAGCGGCCTTGGGACTTCCCTGGTGGCCCACGCTCCCAGACGCAGGGGTCCCGGCTTCGATGGGGAAACTGGATCCCACCTGTTGCAACTCAGAGTTCACATGTGGCTGCTAAAGATCCCCCATGGTGCAGCCAAATATACAGTTTTTTAAAACAAAAAAATAGATCCCCCATGGTGCAGCCAAATATATACAGTTTTTTAAAACAAAAAAAATTCTGGTCCTTTTGATGGACTTGGGAGAAAAAAAAATATTGAATTATTTCTCGGGCTTCTCTGTGTGTCCGAGCTGGTTTGCCTCAGAATGTGACCTGAGCTGAGACAAGCAGTGAAGTTGCCCAGGTTTCCTTAGATCAGCCTAACAGTTCACCAGCGTTCTCCATAAACCCCCAGGTCAGCCCAACCCACACCGAGGCTGCGTCAGTGCAAGCCTCCGGGTCTTTCTCTGCAGAACCACGATGATGGCTCATCGCGAGCCATGAGCGGTTCTCACGGCCCCACCTTCATCCTTTGCCTCCCACCTGAGAAGATCTGCTGAGCCCTCATGATCACTGAGACCAAAGGGTGAAGACCGTCTCCCGTGGCTTCAGGACCGCCCTGGACTTCCGCAAGATGCCTTTCCGTGAGACAGCGTGCCCATAACACACACGTGCTTCCAGCTTCGTGATGGCTTAAGATAGCACCTTCTTCTCCCCACCAGTGCCCACATTCAACAGCTCTCTGCCAACAGAAGCCAGGTCCTTGCCCAAAGTGATAAAAACAGAGCTGCCTCAACAGTGGTGAGGACTTCCCCTGCTGGTGGTACTAGCGGTAAAGAACCTGCCTGCCTGTGCAGGAGACGTAAGAGACTCAGGTTCGATCCCTGGGTCTGAAAGATCCCCTGGAGGAGGGCACGGCAACCCCCTCCAGTAGTCTCGCCTGGAGAATCCCACGGACAGAGGAGCCTGGAGCGCTGTAGTCCATGGGGTCGAAAAGAGTTCAGGTCAGTCCAGTCACTCAGTCATGTCCAACTCTTCTCGACACCATTAACCACAGCACACCAGGCCTCCCTGTCCATTACCAACTCCCGGAGTCCACCCAAACTCATGTCCACTGTGTTGGTGATGCCATCCGACCATCTCATCCTGTGTTGTCCCCTTCTCCTCCCACTTTCAATATTTCCAGCATCAGGGTCTTTTCAAATGAGTCAGTTCTTTGCAGCAGATAGCCAGAGTATTGGAGTTTCAGCTTCAGCATCAGTCCTTCCAATGCATATTCAGGACTGATTTCCTTTAGGATTAACTGGTTGGATCTCCTTACAGTCCAAAGGACTCTCAAGAGTCTTCTCCAACACCACAGTTCAAAAGCATCAATTCTTCAGTGCTCAACTTTATAGTCCAACTCTCACATCCATACATGACCACTGGAAAAACCATAGCTTGGACTAGACGGACCTTTGTTGGCAAAGTAACATCTCTGCTTTTTAATATGCTGTCTAGGTTGGGCATAGCTTTTCTTCCAAGGAGCAAGCGTCTTTTAATTTCAGTATTTTTGTCCTACAAGTCCATGGGATTCTCCTCTTGTGACCACCAGCATCTCTAGAGAGGTCACAGGAACCTAGGGGTGAGCTTGATAAGGCTCTGAGATTCTGTTGCTTCAACCTCGGCAGATATTTTTTTCTCTTTTCTAGCCACCAAGTGGTATTCTGCTCAAATAAGCATCTTCCTGTTATAAAAGCAAGGCACTGCCTTTTATTTCAACTTCTGCTGTGTGGGAATGCTAATTTGGCTCTAACTGGCCCAAACTCATAAGGAAGACACGTGGTCGCTTGAAAGCTTGCATTAATCATCATGTTTTTATCTTTTTAAAATAATGACACTTTCAAGGTAGAAGAAGACCACGCACCTGTGTGGTTCCACGGTTAACTGACCACATCACCAGGGCAGAAATGAGTGCACGTGGCTTCGTCTGTAAAAGAGAAATTTTTGTTTTCTTGAGTTCCTCTCCAGCACTTGGTTTTTCTCCAAAGTGCTGAGATCTCAAAAAAAAAAAAGCACCTGTTCCATTTCTCAAATTATCTTTGATGTGTAATACCTGGAAGATGTTTAGCCTAATACACCAAAAAAAAAAAGTGTTCTCATGGTGCATTTATGATTGTGGGTAAAAGCTCAATTATATTATTTTCCTTATTTGCAATTATATAGATTTAAATGGTGTGTGTGTTAGCCTCTCAGCCGTGTCTGACTCTTCACGACCCCATGGACTGCAGCCCGCCAGGCTCCTCTGTCCATGGGATTCTCTGGGCAAGAGTAATAGAGTGGATTGCCATTTTCTCCTCCAGGGGATCTTCCCGACCCAGGGATTGAATCAGTGTCTCCTGCATTGCAGGAAGATTCTTTACCAGGGAAGCCCAAGAATACTAGAGTGGATAGCCTATCCCTTCTCCAGGGGAATCTTCCTGACCCAGGGATTGAACCTGGGTCTTCTGCATTGCAGGAGGATTCTTTACCATCTGAGCCACTAGGGCAGAACCATATGCATTGAAACTGATGAGGAAAAGGTAAAGTGAATATTCCACATTCACTCCTGTCTACTTCTCTCTCGGGGGAAAAAAAATGGTCGGGTTTGTCCCCGGAAAGCTCACCAGGCTTTGGTGTGTGTGCAGGTGGGCGTCTATAAAATAGATTGTGGGTCATATCCCATTTTAGGAGGAACGCTTAAGGGATCTTGGCCACCAAGGCAAAAGAAAGGCTTGGTTTTTCTGCAGTGGCTCAGCAGGTAAAATGAAATCTGTTCTCAGTTCCTGCAGCCCTGCCGGCAAAGGCTTTTTAACGAAGAGCAAACCGCACGGACGACAGCAGCTAGGATGTACCACCGAGTGGGCTTTTTGCAATCTACCCGAGGCCCGTGGTCCCCTCTTCATGGGGGATACTTGGGCCGGAGAAGGGACGTTTGACGACAAATCCCAGGGGGGGCCTCTGCCGCGCTTTGTCGTCCACACTAATTTTATTCTCTTAGCAGCCTTCAGAGCAAGAGCCTTTGGTGTCTAATTATCCCTGGCCCTTCCCAAAACAGTGTGAGCGCAGCTTTTCAAATAGAACCTCAGTACTTGGCGTGCTCTATTAGCTTAACCTGCAGGAGAAGTGGTGTCCTGGAGCCTCAGAAATAACAAGGCATCCATAATAATATGAAATGAAAACGTATGCTCTCGCAGTCTCTCCTGGGTGAAGCAGGGGGCTGATGCAGCGGCCTTGGGGCAGGCGAGCTCAGTCGCTCAGTTTTGTCCGACTCTTTGGAACCCTTTGGACTGTAGCCCTCCAGGCCCCTCTGTCCATGGGGATTCTCCAGATAGGAACGCTGCAGTGGGTTGCCCCATCCTCCTCTTCCTGACCCAGGGATCGAACCTGGGTGTCCTGCATTCTCAGGCAGATTCTTTACCAATCTGAGCCATCAGGGAAGCCACTTCGGGGCAGGAGACCAGGGCTGTGTGTACGACTTAACATCCAGAGGCCGCACGGGGTCAGCAGGGAAGCCAGCTTATCAGCTGGGGGCCTGGGCAGAAGTCACAACCCGAGGTGGTGGTGGGTGGTGGGTACGGCTAGAGAAGGGCAGTACAGGCGGGAAGTATCCCATGTTGTCAGATGCAGGACTGCCGTGCGGTCTGAGTGCCAAGGGCCAGGGTTTGTCCAGGCCGACACTTGCTCCTCTGATACACGGTAATTGTCTCCAGCGTGTTCTGCAGGGCCCCTCTGCTCACACGCTAAATAGAAAGGACACTCGGCCCGTGGCCCCAGGGACCATCCTGGCGATGGATGACTATTCGTCCCCACCAGTACCATCCACCTCAGAGAAGCTCCTGGGGCAGAGGAGACATGCTTGGTCACCCCCTTCTTCCTAGTCCTGGAAAGCGTCCACCAGCAGTCTCTGGGGTGGGCAGGTGCCTCCGGACGAGGCTGCAGAACCTCTCTCTATTACGTTGTCCTGATGGTGAAGTCAGGAAAGGTTTCAGAGTGGAGTCCAGTCCGTGTTGATCTGAGTACTGACACGGGAGGGTTGGACAACAGGAGGACTTGTAGCTTGTGCTTCTCAGCCTGTTTATTCCTTCTTTCAGTTCAGTTCAGTCGCTCAGTCGTGTCCGACTCTTTGTGACCCCATGGACTGCAGCGTGCCAGGCCTCCTTGTTCATCACCAGCTCCCGGAGCGTGCTCAAACTCATGTCCATCGAGTCGGTGATGCCATCCAACCATCTCGTCCTCTGTCGTCCCCTTCTCCTCCCACCTTCAATCTTTCCCAGCATCTCGGTCTTTTCTAATGAGTCAGTTCTTCATATCAGGTGGCCAGACGATTGGCGTTTCAGCTTCAGCATCAGCCCTTCCAATGAAGATTCAGGACTGATTTCCTTTAGGATGGACTGGTTAGATCTCCGTGCAGTCAAAGGGACTCTCAAGAGGCTTCTCCAACACCACAGTTTCAAAACATCCATTCTATGGTACTAAGCTTTCTTTATAGTCCAACTCTCACATCCATACATGACTACTGGGAAAACCATAGTCTTGACTAAATGGACCTTTGCTGGCAAAGTAACATCTCTGCTTTTTAATATGCTATCCAGGTTGGTCATAGCTTTTCTTCCAAGGAGCAGGCGTCTTTTAATTTCATGGCTGTAGTCACCATCTGCAGTGATTTTGGAGCCCAGGAAAAGAAAGTCTGTCACTGTTTCCATTGTTTCCCCATCTATTTGCCATAAAGTGATGAGACTGGATGCCATGATCTTTTCCTTTTTTTTCTTCTTTTTTTTTCTTTTCCTTCTTTATTGAGGTATGATTGACACATAATACTGTATAAGCTTAAAAGAGAACCGTGTTATGATTTGATACACTTATCCATGGTAGAGTTAGCTAACACCTGCATTACTTCACATACTTTTAATTTCTTTTTAGAGGGCTTCCTAGGTGGCTCAGTGGGTAATGAGTCTGCCTGCAATGCGAGAGACGCAGGAGACGTGATATTTTGATCTCTGGGTCAGGAAGATCCCACGGAGGAGGAGGAAATGGCCACCCGCTCCAGTGTGCTTGCCTGGAGAACCCCATGGACAGAGGAGCCTGGCGGGCTGCAGCCCATGGGGTCACAAAGAATCGGACAGGACTGAAGTGATGGAGCATAATTTCCGTCCACTTCCATGGTGGTGAGAGCATTTAAGATTAAAGGCCTTAGCAGTGTTCACGTGTATAAGACGGTGTTGTTGACTGGGGCTCCCCGAGCTGCGCGTCACGTCCCTGGAATTTATTCTTGTTACAGCGTGTGCTCTTGTTGACTGTGACTAACATCTCTGCATTTCCAGTCCCAGCCCCCAGCCCCCAGCCCCTGGGAACCACCACTCTACCGTCTAACAGTCTGGATTTTTTTTTTTCTTTAATTAAAGGATAATGGCTTTACAGAATTGTGTTGGTTTCTGCCAAACATTACCGTGTATCAGCCCCGGGTATACATGTGTCCCCTCCCTCTTGACTGGAGAAGGAAATGGCAACCCACTCCAGTACTATTGCCTGGAAAATCCCATGGACAGAGCAGCCTGGTGGGCTGTAGTCCATGGGGTCACAAAGAGTCGGACACGACTGTGTGACTTCACTCCCTCCCTCCCTCCCTCCCTCTTGAACCTCTTTCCAATCTCCTTCCCCATCCTACCCCTCTAGGTTGTCCCAGAGCCCTGGTTTGAGTTCCCTGAATCATGCAGCAAATTCCCACTGCCTGTCTGATTTTACATATACTAATGCATGTTTCCATGTTACTCTTTCCATACATCTCACTCCACATACGAGAGAGGTCACACAGTATTTCTCCTTCTATCTGTTCATGTAGCATCGTGCCCACATGATGCATCTAATTTGTAGCCAATGGCAGCATTTCATTCTCTCTTCTGGCTGAATAATATTTCTGTGGTGTGTGTGTGTGTGTGTGTGTGTGTGTGGTACCTTTATCCCTTTTTTTCTGTAGACGGGCATGTAGGTTGCTTCCACATCTTGGCTATTGTGGATAAAGCTGTATTGAACACGGCTGCAGACTTTTCTTCAAGATCTTGCTTTCATTTCCTGTGAAAGTGTGCCCAGGAGTGGAATAGCTGAGCCATATGGTAGTTCTAATTTTAAATATTTTGAGGAACCCGCCTACTGCTTTTCACAGTGGTAGCGGTAATTTACATTCCTACCCATAGAGTGTACAGATTCCTTTTTCTCTGTATTCTCACCAGCACTTGAGTTTTTGTTTCGTTTTGTTTTTTGTCTTTTTGATGATGACCATCTTGCCTCAGACAGTAAAGAATCAGTGTGCAGTGTGGGAGGCCCAGGTTCAGTCCCAGGGTCGGGAAGATCCCCTGGAGAAGGAACTGGCAACCCACTCCAGTCTTCTTGCTTGGTGGAGCCTTGTGGGCTACAGTCCATGGCGTTGCAGAGAGTCGGACACGACTGAGTGACTAACACTCTCACTTTCATCCTGAGAGGTGTGAGGTCATATCTCACTGAGGCTTTGATTTCCGTCTCCCTGTTGATTTTCCTGTCCTTGCTGGCCCTGTGTATGACTTCTCTGGAATTCAGCCTCTTTTCCCGTCTGGACCCACCAAAGGTGCCTGATTTACGGCTTGTGGACAGGCGTGCCCACTAGCGGCAGCTTGGGAGTTACATGACCATCTTCACCATGGCCAAGCTTTAAGGTTCCCATGGGGCGTCCCGGGTGTCTCTGTGGTAAAGAATCCACCTGCCCGTGAAGGACACTCAGGAGATCTCCGCATTTCCAATCCCAGGAGACACGGGTTCCACCCCTGGGTTGAGAAGATCCCCTGGAAAAAGGAATGACCACCTTGTTGTCATTCTTGCCTGGAAAATCCCATAGACAGAGGAGGGTTGCCATCGATGGGGTTGCAAAGAGTCGGACACGTGGTGACTTAGTCATATCCTGTGCCACCTCTGAGGACAGACGTGGGACCCGTGGGTAAAAGTTACAGGAAGTCACACTTTGGTTTTTTATTATGAGAAAACCTAGTTTTCAAATAGCTATTAATTACCATTGGAAATCACAAATTGTGAAGTCTCGACTTCCCATTCCTGGACATATTCTAGCCCTCTGGGTACCCCAAGACAGGTGAAGTGCCTCAGAGTTGCTTGAAATACCTCTCTTTCACCCTTTCCTGTGTCTAACATGTTCTGTGCATCTGTATTTTCAGTCTTCCCTACACTAGGTTGTCAGTCTTTTAAGGACAGAGATTTTTCATGTCTTACTCATCTTTGTATTCCTAGTATTCACAGTATAGCAGCGTTACTGAAAAAAAAAATTCTTGATTGGAAACAGAAGCTGTGAAGTTGTGTGTGTGTGTGTGTGTGTGTGTGGAACAGGGTTCGTACTAGGCAAGAGATAATGTTTCGTTAGCTTAAAGAGCCTTCTCAGTTTTAAGATTCTCAGAGTCTGTCCTGCAGCAAAGATTGTGAGGTGACCCATCGCTACCAAGTGAGATGTTTTGAACTGACACCTCAGTGGGTTTAAATAGATGCGCTTCCTGCTTTCCAGTTTGACAAACTCCTGGTTTGTGCTGGGAGCAGGCATTCGAGGACTCCCTGGCTGTGGCCGTGGTTTCCAGCTGAAACACCCTGGACGAGACCACAGCCAGCGCTTTTGTCTTAGACTGCCTTAGAGTTGCCGTGCTTGGAGGCAACCCACTGCAAAGGTGAGGACCCAGAAATATACTCCCATGAAAATCACCCCCCCCCATTCTAGTATTACCAGAACACCATCTTTGCTCTAAAGGGAGCAAAGGAAACCAACACCTACTCGCTTACCCTAATTTTTCCCCTCTCATTTCATTTCTGGCTGTTGGCTTAGTCCCTTGAAATGTATATCAGATTGACCGGCTTCCATATGCTGGGAATGGAAATTTGGTTTCAAAGATCATTCCGTTCTGTTGTTTGGGGGAAAAAAAATCAGTCCCAAAGTAAGTCATTATTGTGCAGGACAGCTGCCTGACCTGTGGGATTCTGCAGCCCAATTCCGTCAATGCAGAGGGAGCCCCCGTCATCAGTAGGTCAGGAATCTAGCAGCGTCTTTTTACTTCCCTGTATCAGACGTATGCTCAAGACCGATCAGGAACAGGTCTTACGAGCTGTACTTCAGTTTCAATCTTTCAGGACTCAAGCGTTTCGTTCTGCAGTCCTCATTTACAAAAGCGTGGAGGAAAAGGCAGTCCCTCTGTGTGTCTCTGTTTCACACACGTCGGTCTTTACCACTGATGTTTCCCTATATTGCTGAATGCATCATACTGATACATCCAGCAGAAGATGCCTTTGAGATTAACAGAGGTCGTTGAAGGTGAAAGTCGCTCAGTTGTGTCCGACTCTGCGACCCCACGGACTATACAGTCCATGGAATTCTCCAGACCACAATCCTCGAGTGGGTGGCCTTTCCTTTCTCGAGGGGATCTTCCCTATCCAGGCATCGAACCCAGGTCTCCCGCATTGCAGGCAGACTCTTTACCAGCTGAGCCACCAGGGAAGCCCAAGAATACTGGAGTTGGTAAGCTATCCCTTCTCCAGCAGGTTTTCCTGACCCAGGCGTCGAACTGGGGTCTCCTGCATTGCGGGCGGAATCTTTATCAGCTGAGCTACCAGGGAAGCCCAACAAAGGTCATTACGTTTGTAAAAATTAAATACAGTTGATTTTAAAAAATACAGTTGATTTACAAATTCTGTTAGTTTCAGGTGTGAAGGATAGTGATTCACATTTTTTTCCAGATTATATTCAATTAGAGGTTATTACAGGATACTCGGTATCATTCCCTCTGTTCTACAATAGATCCTGGTTGCATAGCTTGTATATGTATGAGTTGATATCTGTTAATCCCATACTGCCAATTCCCAGCACTCAGTGGTAACCACTAGCGATTTCTGTGTCTGAGAGTGTTTTGCACGTACCTTCTTCTTGTTTTTCAGTCCACACAGTAAGTGGTATCATGCGATATTTCTGTTTCTCTGACATTTCACTAAACATAGTATTCTCTAGGTCTATTCACATTGCTGAAAACGGTAATGTTTTCTTCTTTTTATGGCTGAATAATATTTTGTTTTATATATATACATGGCTTCCCTGGTGACTCAGACAGCAGAGAATCTGCCTACAGATGCTGGAGATGCGAGTTCGATGCCTGGTTCGGGAAGATCCGCCGGAGAAGGAAGTGGCAACCCACGCCAGTATTCTTATCTGGAGAACTCCATGGACAGAGGAGATTGGTGGGCTACAGTCCATGGGGTCGTGAAGAGTCAGACACAACTGAGTGACTCAGACATATATATATGTACACACACACACACACACACACACACACACATCTTCCTAATTCTGTTCTCTGTCCCTGGACACTGGGGTTTCTTCCTTGTCTTGGCTACTGTGAAGAGAGCTGCTATGAACATTGGGCTGCATGTCTCTTTGCCAATTAGAGTCTTCTGCAGACATGTGCCCAGGAGTGGGCTTGCCGGATCACTTTTTTTTTTTTTTTTAGTATTTTTATAGCCCCTCTCCATAGCGGTTGCCCCAATTGACATTCCTGCACCAACAGTGTGGGAGGATCCCCTTTCCTCCACACCTCACCTTCAACAACACCCCCCTCACACACACACAACGTTTGTTATTTGTAGGAAAGGTCATTATAGGTAAAGAAAGTTCGAGGCTGGGCTCCTTCTGTGGACGCATCTCCATGTCCAAGGCCATGGCATCAGCAGGAGCTGCCGTGGGTGTGCAGGTCTGAAGTACGCTCTTTCTTTGCCTTCCATATACACCACCTGGCTCCACCGCCTTTGTACACGTTGTCTAGTCTCCCCCGCCACGTGTCCCTTCAGCTGGACGGCCACCTCCACAGGGCCATCTGCTGACCTCCCAGTCCCTCCCAGCCCCCAGATCTTCCTGCCCAAACTGGCAGCAACTTGCCTGCTCCCCAACTCCAGGAGGCAGAACATCTTTTCCTCCAAACCCTGGGTAGCGGCTCTCGGAGTGGAGAGCCTCTGCCTGTCTCGTGGAGCGAAGTGGATTTTTCTGAACTAGAGTTATCGGGGAACACGTGTCCAGGGGCTACAGATAGGAGCTTTTAGAAGAGAAATCCTTGTCGGTTTGAAAAGATAAAAATCTCCGGAGCCCGCTAATCATCTTTATGGAGCACCTAACTGCCAGAAGCTCAGAGCTTTCTTCTCCCATAATCGCATAACGGCTGGCATCAAAACGTTACTCCGAGATGGCTAAGGGGTGTCTATTACCCTCATTTTTCCACAAAGGAAACCGAGATAAAAGGTTTAAGTGGTTTTGCCCAGAGGGACAGAGAAGAATTAGAAGGAGCGTCAGAGATACAAGAGAAATGCTTGGTTTAGACTTGGGTTATATTAGACGACTTTGTGAAATAAATAAATGCTTTGATACACACACATATAGATTTGTATGTATAAATCTCTCTCCCCGTCTGTCTCTCTTTCACACACACACACACACACGTACACACACACACACGCACGCACGCACATGCTTGATGCTGCAGTACTCACTCTGAAGACACAAACTCTTGTTTGGTCACTAAGTCTCACGCTTCTCTTCTGAGACCCCTTGGACTGCAGCCCACCAAGGCTCCTCTGCCCTTGGGCTTTCCCAGGCAAGGATACTGGAGTGGGTTGCCATGCCCTCCTCCAGGGGATCTTCCGGAGCCGGGGATCGAAGGCCCATCTCCTGTGTTTCAGGCAGCATTGGCAGGTGAATTCTTTACCACTGTACCACCTGGGTAGCTAAAGACGCAAATTACCTGGATGAAAATCCCCGTGTCCCTCTGTTTTAGACTGAGAGCCCACTTTCCTGTAAGTCTCAGATTCTTGGGAAATAGACCGTAGCAATCCAGTCCTATCAATGGTACGTCCAACTTAGGCTTGGGTTGGATTACTTTCAAGGACGCCTCTTTCTGCTTCTCCCTCGCAGCAACTTCACGGAACCACAGATTAAAAAATGTTAATAGTTCTATAACGACAGTCTTCTTGACCTGCCTGGTGTGAAGCTACCTTCTAAACCCTTCAACCAAAGTTCAGATTGTTCCGTTCCTTCTCAATTATTTATGGCCACTTCCTCAAGTGATATTTTCAATGTTTTGGGACCACAACATCAGGTTATTTGGGCAATAACCTTGGAGTGCAGGACTTGTCCTTAAGCATGCTTCATTTTTTTTTTTCCCATCGTCAGTTTAAGGCATGGGTTTATTTCATTTCATTTTCAAGCTTGGGTCCTGGTGAAGAAAGAACACTATTTCAATGTTTATCTCCTTTGTTGTTACTCTGGGTCCAGAATTTCCAAGAAATAACAGTACAAATAATGGGGTTATGTAAGCATTTTCTCTTTCCTCCAGTGAAGGAGAAACAGAAATAAAAAACTGCTTTTAATGGAGTTTACAGACAGAATATGTTGTTGGCATAGCTGTCTGGTGTTGACACAGACGACAACATATTTCTGAGTCTTGCCAGGATCATGTGAATATTCCTTGAACTAAATTTAAGCTGTGCCAACATGAAGGCAACACCAGATAAGATAGGAAACAGTCAGTGAAGAGGTGACTCACTATGTGGAGATTCTTTTAGAAAGATACTTTTTAAAAAAATTAAGTTATGATCATTTCATTGTACTTTTGAAGCCCTTGCCTACTTATCAGCCGTTGGCATTTAGACATCTGTCCGCGGTTTCAAGGAATAAGATAATTATTCATTAATGATAAAATCGCCACAGTCCTTTAAAACCCAGCAGCTCTGTGGCGACCTTCAGTTAACCCACCACGGAGATTAAAGAACTAATCCTGAAGTCTGTCTGCAGAGTCAGCCCCAGAGCGGGTGTCAGGTCTAAGACCTATTCACCTGTTTCTTGGCCAGGCGATTTGCCTGAAAGGGGGAAACAGGGGAATAATCGAAGGTAGGCCCACCCCTCACCCCCCACCCATCCACCCCCGACCCGTCCACACAGTCTAATTCTGTGGCTGAATCTCTGGACATGGACAAAGGAGGTGGGCAACACAGGATTCTTCTCAGATGCCCCATCACTGTTGGGATGAACAGGGGGTGGGCTCCTGGTAGCATCTCAGAGGCCTCATTGCCGTGAGCATCATTCAGTAACGAGAGGGTGTTTGCCAAGTGGATGGTGTTGACGGCAGCCTGCTTCTGGTATGCTGTGTGTCTGCACAGCTGTGTGTACTCATGTAGGACGCTGCAGACCCTCCCACGGATCCTGTGCGGATGCTTCAGGGTGCACACGACCGAGCTGGGACTGGAGGATTCGACCCCTAGCCTCTGGAGGTCTCCCTTCTAGGCCAAGATACCCTGCTCTGCCTTCTGCCGCTGGCTCTTAGAGGGCGATGACAGCATGTTAGAATCGCCTTTCCCCAGTCTGAGGCAGTGTCGTCCCATTTCAGCCTGCTCCTGTGTCTGACTCCCTCCTGTGCAGGCTCGTCACTGTCGCTGGGCTAAATATTCCCGCGTCTGAGAACAGACTGCGCAATGCTCTTGCCCTCGGGGTCTCTGCGACTTCCTGAGTAATCCACACTCCGCCTTGGAGAGGGGCTTTCCCAAGCCGTCCCATTCACGGTCAGAGTTAGGGTCACATTTTCAGATCTTAACGTTTGACTCATGTACACAGACCCTTGATGAACCATCAGTCATGTTTAAAGATACTGCTCAACTCAGCAACCCCCCAAAAATAAACAACCTGATTTTTTTAAAAAAAAAGGGCCATAGGGTTTCCCTGGTGGCTTGGTGATGTAGAATCTGCTTGCTGTTTTGATTCCTGATCCAGGACGACCGCACAATCCTCCGGGCAGTTAAGACTCTCTATAGCCCGGGAGAGGCCATAGCTTCTGAGCCCATGTGTCCTGGACCCTGTGCTTTGCAACAAGAGAAGCCGCTGGATGAGAAACCCACGGGCCACAGCTAGAGAGTAGCCCTCACTCACTGCTACTAGGGAATAGCCCTGTCAGCAAGGAACAGCCATCACAGCCCCAAATAAATAAATACATCAAATGATTTTTTTTTCAAATGGGCAAAGTACCTGAATAGACATTTTCCCAAAACCGAATACAGAGATGGGCGGAAAGCTCGTAAAAAGATGCTCTGTATCTCTAATCATCAGGGAAAAGGAAATCAAAGCCACAGGGAGCTACCATCTCACACTCATGAGGTTAGCTCTGATTAAGAAAAAAAATAATAATAGTCACTTTGGTCCGGGATGGGGAGAAACGGAAACCCTTGTGCATTTGGTGGGCATGTATAATGGGACAGATGCTGTGGAAAACACTTTGGCCGTTCTTCAGAAACTTCAAAGAGAATTACCACAAGATCCAGAACTTCTGAGTATTTTCCAAAGGTTGTGAAACAAGGGTCTCCAACAGGAACACTCATGTGCGAGATGGGCCATAAAGAAAACTGATCACTGAAGAACTGATGCTTTTGAACTGTGGTGCTGGAGAAGACTCTTGAGAGTCCCTTGGAATGCAAGGAGATCCAACCAGTCCATCCTAAAGCAACATCAGTCCTGAATATCCATCGGAAGGCCTGATGCTGAAACTGAAACTCCAATCCTTTGGCCACCTGATGTGAAGAGCTGACTCATTAGAAAAGACCCTGATGCTGGGAAAGAATGAAGGCGGGAGAAGGGGCTGACAGAGGATGAGATGGTGGGATGGCATAACCAACCCAATGGACGTGAGTTTGAGTAAGCTCCGGGAGTTGGTGATGGACAGGGAGGCCTGGCGTGCTGTAGTCCATGGGGTGGCAAAGAGCCAGACACGACTGAGCGACTGAGCTGAACTGTTCATAGCAGCATTATTCAGGGGCCTTCCCTGGTGGTCCAGTGGCTAAGACTCCATGCTCCCAGTGCTGGGGGCCCGAGTCCAGTCCCTGCTCAGGGAACTAGATCTCGCAACAAAGAGTTCCCATGCCACAACGAAAGGTCCTGAGTGCTGGGACTAAGAGCTGCTGTAACCCAAGTGTCCATCAGTGGATAAACGAAGAAGCAAAATGTGATATAGACACACTGTGGAATATGATTCAGCCTTTAAAAAGAAAGGAGATTCTGACATATGCTAAAAATGTTTGAGGGTTATGATGCTAAGTGAAATAAGCCAGTCCAAAAATAATGCTGCCTGATTCCACTTATGTGAGATTTCCACAGTGCTCATAGGGGTAAAAGGATGATAGGAGGGTGGGCGTCTGTGGCTGGGGAGGGGGAATGGGGGTTTCTGTTTAATGAGGACAGAGTTTTGATTTTGTGAGAGGAAAAATATCTGAGAGATGGGTAATGTGGTGAGTGCGAAACAGTGTGAGTGTCCTTAATGCTTTTGAAGTGTGCACTGAGTGTGTGTGTGTGTGTGTGTGTGTGTGTGTGTGTTGCTCAGCTGGTCCGACTCTTCGCAGCCCCATGGACTGTCGTCCACGAAGCTCCTGTGTCCGTGGGACTCTCCAGGCAAGAATGCTGGAGTGGGTTGCTATCCCCTTCTCCAGGGGACCTTCCGCACATAGGGATAGAACCTGGGTCTCCTGCACTGCAGGCTGATTCTTTACCATCTGAGCCACAGAGAATGAATTCTATGATTCGTGTACATTAGCACAATTTAAAGAATTTAAAGATTCCCCCTTGCTCCCAACCAACTTTTTTCTTCCTGCGTCTTTCTCTGTAGAATCCTCCCAGCTCCTGAAGGTCTAGTTCAAACGTGACCCTCTGCGAGAAACAGTCCTTTTTGCAAACAGCTCAATTGGCAGAGTCCTTTCCCGGAGCGGCAGTCACAGCCCTTGCCACGGAGGTCTGTGTCTTATGGCTTCCCCTGCTTCGTATCTAGCAAAGGGTCCCACGTCCTAGACGCCCAGATTGAGTCATCTGACAGCTCTCTCCCTTTCGCTCTTTTTTTGCCAGAACCTTGGGGAAGATACTGGAACTTTCCCTGGCGCTTATGAGATAGTGCGTCCTTCTGGAGTCAGGCCACACAGGGTGTCTCATTTAGCAATTTAAATTTTCTGGAAGGACCTCAAACTGGCGTGTGAAGCTATTTGAACGAGTCGAGATAAGCTTCTTTCTAAAGAAAGAGCTTTCCGACCTCTTAATCCTTCTTTCATACCCTAATCTTTAAATAACGTTTCCAGCAGTAATTCCATTTTTCCACACACGTCGCGGACGATCTGGGTGTCATCGAAATATAAAATCATCGTTTGTCAAATATTATTAGGTTTCTGTTTAATATGGAGAAATAGATGCATCAGGAGGCCAGATATAAGACATGTGGTTTATTAAAGGAAACCAAAGAGGAACCCGTGTTTATGATCGTAATTTGTATATGTCGTACACGCAGTTGTGAGAAATGGGCTAAATGTTAGGGGTGGATGAACAATTTCATCTCAGCCTTTGTTTACAAGTCTCTGTTTATTAATTGTTGTAAAGTCGCATGCAGCTTTCCCAGTCCTTGTGCGTGGCTCCAACTTGATAGATCTGGCTCATAGTAAATATTTATCGTGGCTTGTGTGTGTGTGTGTTTGATTAAGTGATTTTTAGAATCAGTGGAAAATGTCTTCTGGTCTTACTCCCCCCCACCCCCCACCCACTGTCATTATTTTTTCAAGAGAACTGGCCCAGTTCTTCAAATTGATTATCCCAAATCTCCACAATCCCCTCCCTTCACCGTTTCATGACATGCCTTTGTTCATTTTCGCGTGAACCGAAGAAACCTCTTTCTGCATGGACCTGCTCATCCCTGACCTCATAGTTTAACACGCTCTCTCTTTTTTTAAGTTATTTTTAAATGTTTAAAATTTATTGAATTTTAATTGGAGGAGAGTTGCTTTACAATATTGTGCTGGTTTCTGCCATCCGTCACCATGAATCAGCCCTAGGCATACATATGTCCCCTCCCTCTTGAACGTCCCTCCCACCTCCCACCCCATCCCACCCCTCTAGGTTGTCACAGAGCCCTGGGTCGACCTCCCTGCGTCACACGGCAAATCCCACTGGCTGTTCTGCACATGATAAAGCAGATGTTTCTACGCTTCTCTGTCCATTCGTCCCTCCCTCTCCTTCCCCACCCCCAAGTCTGTTTTGCTCTCAGGGGTTATACCGTGTGGTCGTTTCCAGTGCAAGATCTGCATTGCTAATTTGGGTCATCCACAGACACACTTGCTCTCTGAGTTTTAAGGCTGGCCCTCCTCCCGTTCTGCCTCTCCCTTCCTGGAGACAACTGGCTTTCCCCTCGCCGTGGGCTTCCTGCCCCTGTGTAGCCCCTCTGCTTGGGCCCAAGGCTACCGTTTTCTGCCCTCCCAGGGAAATGAGACAGTTCTGCAGCAGCCTGTCAATGACCTTGAATTCCCTTTGTTAGCCCGTCTTTAGCCAATAAGGAGAAGGCAATGGCACCCCACTCCAGTACTCTTGCCTGGAAAATCCTATGGATGGAGGAGCCTGGTGGGCTGCAGTCCATGGAGTCGCTAAGAGTTGGATACGACTGAGCGATGTCACTTTCACTTTTCACTTTCATGCATTGGAGAAGGACATGGCAACCCACTCCAGTGTTCTTGCCTGGAGAATCCCAGGGATGGGGGAGTCTGGTGGGCTGCCATCTCTGGGGTCGCACAGAGTCGGAAATGACTGAAGCGACTTAGCAGCCGTAGCAGCAGCAACAGCCGCCAATAAGAGTTAAAGAATCTCAGGGCTTCGCACAAAATGTGCAGTGGGAGATAGCAACAGTCTTCATGCTGGTGTGAACACCTGTCATTTCTTAAAACTGGTACTGATTTTCTTATTTTTTTTTAATTTTTTTTTTCCAGTTGTTTGATTGTGCCAGGTCTTAGCGGCAGAATGCACGATCTTTCCACTGTGGCCTGTGAACTTTGTATTTGCAACATGTGGGATCGAGTTCCTTCACCAGGGCTCAAACCTACGCCCCCCTGCGGTGGGAGCATGGAGTCTTAGCCACTTGCACCACCAGGGGAGTCCCATAATTTTCTTCTTCTTCTTCACTTGTTCAGGAAATCGTGGTGATTGTTCAGACCTTTCAGGATGTAACACATGTTACAGAATGTTCTGTGTGTTTACACCCCCTTCCTATTTCATCCCCAAGCAAACGGATGTGTTCAACGTTGGAAGTGTTAATATTGATAGACTGACTCTCTCATCAGCATTGGGAAGTGAAAGGGGACCGTGGGTAAACAGTTAAACCAGACAAGCAGGGACCAACCAGTGTGCTCCCCTAGCAAAGCCATCCAGGTAATTTCCTTAACTGTGACCTCACTCAGCTCCCCGGAGACCAATTTCTAGATAGTCTAACTTGAAGTAGCTAAAGAAGTCGTAAAGCTTTATGGAGAAAAGAAGCTATAAATCTAGGTTGCAGTGACTTTATCTCTGCGGGGACACACGCCAAGAAGTGCCCAGAAAGAAAACTGCAGTTAGCTCTTCACGTCCTCCAAGTTTAGTTGAACCCGACTGCCACCGGTGAAAAAAATGCAAGAATGAGCATCATTAAGGCAAACACAGTACTTCACTCATTCATTCGTCTAGGAGCCTGCCACCCTACCCCTCTGTGTTAGGATTTCCCAGTCTTGAGAGGGAAGACGGATAAGCCAGCCATTACAGTATCCTGCAATAAGGGCTGTGTGTTTTTTTAAGCCAGCACTCATGGGGATTTGTTAAAAGCAGCAGGAGGAAGCTAAGACAGGCTGATGGAAGCTCATACAGATCTACACTCTGGTGTAGAACATGAACACGGTCCAGATGGGAACAGGCAGGAATTCCAGGCCCACCCAGCGTGGACCTCTGCCTGAGGGCTGAGACTGAGGCTGCAAAGGAAGCCAGGGCACCCACTGAAGTCAGATATGTAGAGGATTTCACGAAGCTCGGTGATGAGGATGGAGAGAAAAAGGCAAAGACACAGTTTACCTTGGGGTCGAAGAAACAGTTGACCTTGGGGCTGTAAGAGGCCACCTTCCCGTGCAAGAGATCCAGTTTCAATCCCAGATCAGGGGAGCTAAAAGCCCACATTCCCCGTGACCGAAACAAACCAAGATACCAAACAGAAGCAACATTGTAACATATTCAATAAAGACTTTAAAACGGCTCCACATCAAACAAACAAAAATCCTTTTTTAGAAAGAAATGATTTACATCAACACATGGCCTTTCCTAGCCATCATTCCTCCAGGGTGGATACATAACAGTTAACCTTATTCTTGAAAAGAGGCTTTAGAAATAGACGTATATTTCTGAGAGAAAGAGACAGAAAAAAAGAGACAGATTTAAACAGCTGAAAATCCGGCAGTGTATCCCAACACATATACCTATGAGGCATGCTCACTTGCTTCAGTCGTGTCTGACTCTTCTGTGAGCCCAGGGACTGTAACCCACCAGGCTCCCCAGTCCATGGGATGCTCCAGGCAAGAATACTGGAGTGGGTTGCTGTGCCCTCCTGCTGGGCATCTTCCCAGCCCAGGGATCAAACCCGCATCTCCTGAGTGTTCTGCATTGCAAGCAATTCATTACTGCTGAGCCACCCATGACAGATATGATCACAGGCAAACAGTTTCATCTCTTTACACTCCCCTCATCTGTAGAGGGGGTGAGTCCCACTTCCAAGGCCCGTATCTCAGGCTTCCTTGCGAATTGTACGCTGTGACACGGAGACACACACTTTAGAAAGCATGGCTGTTTGTTCCTTTTGCTTAATAAGGAGCATATCTAAGGCTAAAGGAGAAGCATGAGAGAGGATTTTTCCAGTCGTCTTATGTACATGTGCAGTGAAGTGAAAGCCGCTCAGCCGTGTCTGACTCTTTGGAACCCCATGAGCTATACAGTCCATGGAATTCTCCACGCCAGAATACTGGAGTGGGTAATCTTTCCCTTCTCTAGGGGGTCTTCCCAATCCAGGGATCCTGCATTGCAGGCGGATTCTTTACCCGCTGAGCCACCAGGGAAGCCCCCTTATACATATGCTGCTGCTGCTGCTAAGTCGCTTCATTCGTGTCCGACTCTGTGCGGCCCCAGAGACGGCAGCCCACCAGGCGCCCCCATCCCTGGGATTCTCCAGGCAAGAACACTGGAGTGGGTTGCCGTTTCCTTCTCCAATGCATGAAAGTGAAAAGTGAAAGTGAAGTCGCTCAGTCGTGTCAGATTCTTAGCAACCCCATGGACTGTAGCCCACTAGGCTCCTCCACCCATGGGATTTTCCAGGCAAGAGTACTGGAGTGGGGTGCCATTGCCTTCTCCACCTTATATATATAAATACATGCAAACGTCTTCGGGAGAAGTTCAGCCCAGGCTGGCCCCTCTAGAGACGGCCCCGTCCTAGGTGGAGATGCTGAGAGTGTTATCTTCCCCTCGCCTCACTGCAGCAGCAACCCAGCGGCCCCGCCACCTAGCCTAGGCTTGTCTGTCCCTTGTCACTCAGCTCCCGAGCCTGCTGCCTCCACCCTCAGACGGCTCAGGCGCCCAGCGCTCACACACACTCTCTCCCAGTTAGACTCTGATAGCAGCAAAACCTCCAGCGGATCACAGCCGCACCTGGGGCCCAAAAAGCCGGAGAGACGTGGCCTTGCTCTTTAATAAAGAAGTCATAAACTGTCCTCTGCTGAAGGGAAGCCCTTGAAAACCTGTTTAAAGGTGGAACTTTCCCAGCAGCTAGAAAAACAAGGGCATTGCCGGGCGCTCGGCTCTGAACCTCACTTTCTGCTACTTCTGCAGTGACGTCTGGCTCTGAATTTAAGTGTCCTCTCTAGGGCCTTCCAACAGGACGTGCACCCTGGACACCTGCCCAGCCCTCGAGGGTGCTAAGAACAAGCAGATATGAAATACAGGTGTAGAGGACTCAGAAAAGTGGTAAATTGGGCTCACGTTGTATTTTCTCCTGCCTGCGAAGGTCCCAAAAGCAGAGCTTTGTTTCTAGCCTCAGACCTGAGGCATGTCTGGCTCGTTGAGCCACACCCCACCCTACGAATCAGAGCTGGATTTGCACACCGGCTCCTTCTCAAGCTGCCAAAACCCCGCGTTCATCTGTTCCCCTAGAAAAATGAAATTAAGGGCTGCAGCAATGGAACCCCACTCCAGTACTCTTGCCTGGAGAATCCCAGGGACGCGGGAGCCTGGTGGGCTGCAGTCCATGGGGTTGCTAAGAGTCGGACAGGACTGAGCGACGTCACTTACAGTTTTCACTTTCATGCACTGGAGAAGGAAACGGCAACCCACTCCAGTGTTCTTGCCTGGAGAATCCCAGGGACGGGGGAGCCTGGTGGGCTGTAGTCCATGGGGTCGCTAAGAGTCGGACAGGACTGAGCGACGTCACTTTAAGTTTTTACTTTCGTGCATTGGAGAAGGAAACGGCAACCCACTCCAGTGTTCTTGCCTGGAGAATCCCAGGGACGGGGGAGCCAGGTGGGCTGCCGTCTATGGGGCCGCACAGAGTCGGACACGACTGAAGCGACTTAGCAGCAGCAGCTGCAGCATCTGCTCTGGGGGCCACCACTGTTTACGTGCAAACGTGAAAGCCTGGAAATCACCGACAAAGGGGATACAAGGAGCGAACGTCGTGCGGGTCAGACTTGAGGCAGTCAAACACGACAGAGGGCAGAAAGCCCGCAAGCTGTGCATTAACAGAGCCCGCACAGAAAAAAAGGCAGAATCCACGCAGCTTGGAAGCGGCCTGAGGAAGGAGGCTGGATGAGAAACATCAGACGCATAGCAAGAACGGACATCTGTCGTACTCAGAAGCGTCAGCGTCACCAAAGGAGCATCAAACACCAGCTTAGGAAGGAGGCAGCCCTGGAAGGGAACCAGCTCGGAAATGAAAGACGTGGGGTTTCATTTTCCAGCTGGCGTCGGTCATGTGAATATATGTATATATTTTTTCTGTCTTTAATTCAATTATTTTTGGCTGCTGTGGCTCTTTCTTGCTGCTCGAGGACTCTCTCTGGTTGTGGCAAGTGGTGGCTACCCTCCATTATGGTGCTTGGGCTTCTCTTGCTGCGGACTCTAGGCATGCAGGCTTCAGTAATTGTGGTGCACGGGCTTAGTTTTATGGGGGATCCTCCCTGACCAGGGATCGAACACGTGTTCCCTGCCTTGGCAGGCGGATTCTTAAGCCCTGGACCACCCAGGGAAGCCCTGTATGAATTTCTTAACATCCCTGGGCCTTCACTGCAAATGGAATGACAGTTAATAGCTACCCCACAGGGCTGCCCGGTAGAGGTTACGTATGTGAAAGCAAGTGGACATTTCTGGTGGCTCGGTGGTGAAGAATCCACCTGCCGAGGCAGGAGATGCAGGTTCAGTCCCTGGGTCAGGAAGGTTTCCTGGAGGAGGAAATGGCAACCTCCTCCAGTATTCTGGCCTAGAAAATCCAATGGACACAAGAGCCAGTCTATGGGGTTGCAAAGGGTTTGATGAGACTGTGTAGGCACGCATGTGATGGCAACCTAAGACAGACGGCTTAATAGCATTTATCAGCTTTCATGACCCATGGGAAACGTTTCAGAATGGAAGTCAGCAACCTGTGCCCACCGCTGGACCCAGTGCAGCCCCCTGTCTGTACATTTACACCCTTGGCAGACATTTCATCCAGTTCAGAATGTGCATAAAACATTGGGTGGATATAAGACATTGCTTCCCCCCAAAGGGTTCTTGATACCTGTTTGTATTTGCTCCAATCCAAAAAGTCCCTAAGATGATCATTCTGGTTCAGTCATGTCTGACTCTTTGGGGGAATCTTTGCTGACCTATGAACCTGAGTCTCCTGCATTGGCAGGCGGATTCTTTACCAGCAATGCCTCCTGGGGGATCGCCACCATACTCGATATCAGAAAGAACCTTCATCACTGAACACACGCTGCCCTTTCCCTCTGTGATGTGTGACACAGACATAACTAAATATGTGAGTATTTATCTCTGTCCTCTTCTGGGTGCTAAGGCAAGTCCGTGGGGATAAGCACTGTTAGTCTCTTTCATCGTGTATTCTTTTTTTTTTTTATAAATCAATTAATTTTTATGGGAGTACAGTCAATTTACAATGTTGCATTCATTTCGGGTGTACAGTGAAGTGACTCATGGATGGTGCAGAGGTTAAGAATCTGCCTGCCCATGCAGGAGATGCAGGTTCTATCCCTGGGTGGGGAAGATCCCCTGGAGGAGGAAATGGCAACCCACTCCAGTATTCCTGCCTGGAGAATCCCACGGACAGAGGAGTCTGGCGTGCTGCAGTCCATGGGGGTCACAAAGAGTCGAACATGAGTTAGTGGCTGAACAACAGCAATAATCATTGGTTTACAGTGTTGTGTTCATTTCAGGTGTACAGAGAAGTGATTCGCTTTTACATAGGTAATCATCTATTTTTCTTTCCGATTCTTTTCCATTAGCGACTGCTTTTTTTTTAACTTATTTCTTTGTTATTAATTCATTAATTTTTCACTGGAGTAGGAGAGTTTACAGTCTGATGTTAGTTTCTGCTGTACCATGGTCCTCTTTTAAAAATGTTTGTGGACTAATCCATGTGTTTATTCGTCTTGGCTGCACTGGGTCTCTGCTGCTGAGTGGGCTTGTCTGTAGTTGTGGTGCGTGGGTGTCTCACTGCAGAGGCGTCTCTTTGAAGCAGAGCACAGGCTCTAGGGCGTGTGGGCCTCCCTAGTCGTGGCATCACTTGGGCTCAGTACTTGTGGTACCTGGGTTTAGCTTCCCCAAGGCACATGCTGCTGTTGCTGCTAAGTCGCTTCAGTTGTGCCCAACTCTGTGTGACCCCATAGACGGCAGCCCACCAGGCTCCCCCATCCTTGGGATTCTCCAGGCAAGAACGCTGGAGCGGGTTGCCATTTCCTTCTCCAATGCATGAAAGTGAGAAGTGAAAAGTGAAGTCACTCAGTCGTGTCCAACTCTTCATGACCCCATGGACTGCAGCCCACCAGGCTCCTCCGTCCCTGGGATTCTCCAGGCAAGAACACTGGAGTGGGTTGCCATTTCCTTCTCCAATGCATGAAAGTGAAAAGTGAAAAGTGAAGTCGCTCAGTCGTGTCCAGCTCTTTTTGACCCCATGGACTGCAGCCCACCAGGCTCCCCCTGTCCCTGGGATTCTCCAGGCAAGAACACTGGAGTGGGTTGCCATTGCCTTCTCCAATGCACGAAAGTGAACTGTGAAAGTGAAGTCACTCAGTTGTGTCCGACTCTTCATGACCCCATGGACTGCAGCCCACCAGGCTCCTCCGTCCATGGGATTCTCCAGGCAAGAGTACTGGAGTGGGGTGCCATTGCCTTCTCCTCCAAGACACATGGGATCTTCCCAGACCCGTGAAGGAACCCGTGTCTCCTGGGTTGCCCACCATTGGCCACCGTTGAGCCACCAAGGAGATCCCTGTACCATGGTATTCTTACTGTACATTAATTCTTCAAGTACAGCAATCATAAGCATGTACTGAGCACTCCCTCAACCTCCTTGAATGAATTTTTTCGTTTTTGCTCAGGAAATCAGTAACTTCCCTACCTAGCGGAAAGTTTAAAAACAAAAAATAAATGAAAATAAATCAAGCGCTTCATGTTACCGAAAGGACATTGCAGCTTGCAGAGGGAAAAATGCATGTATCAGGGCAATACAAGAAATGATGATGACCACTGAACCCTGAGTTCCTAAAGGAGAAGGTGAGTAAATCGCATCAGGCTGCCAGGATATAAGTCACCTTCTCTCCCCATGATGCATTCAGCGAGAATCCAAGAACAAAGAGATACATAGAAAACCTCCATAGAGAAATTTTCAGGCGCACGACTTAAAAACCGTGTGGGTCAAATGAGAACTCATAAAGGAAAGTGAAAATATAGATAAACAATAATAACGCCATGTACTTTTAAAAGGGAAATACGATGAACTGAGAGGGAAATTTAGAACTCTAAATGTTCATAGTAGGAGAGAAATAGTGTGGAAATCAATGAAATGAGCATCTTAACACAGGCAGTTAGGAAAAGAGCAGCGGATTAAACTTCACCAAATTAAACAAAATTCAATTAGTAAGACTGGAAAACTCTTGGCAAGAGCGAAGAGGAGAGAGATGGGGAAGAGGAAGGGGAAGAGGAAAGAGAATAGTGAGTGGCGGGAGAGAGGTGAACAGACGGTGATGGTGGACGGGAGAACAAATAGTAACTGTTTTTTAAGAGTGCAGCTGTTCCAGAGAGCAAAAAGATAATAAAGTCACAGCATTTTCAGCCTTACAGCAATGAACTTGAAACCTTACGTATTCAAAATCCCAGAAAAAAAATGGAAATGACTCAAGAAGAAATAAACTATAAAAACTGTCAGTAGTTTTAAAGAAGCTTTAAAAGAAGCTTTCCGCAAAGACAGAATCAATGCCCTGATGGTTTTGTATGTTCTTTCTAACAAGCAACAAGTCAATTTCAAACCCATGCAGCTCTTCCGGAGAACAGAAAAAATAAGAAACTGAACTCATTTTATGAGTCTACCTAACTTTAAGAACTAAATTATCCAAGGAGAATAAATCCTACTAAAGTCAAAGACAGAATCTTGAAAAGAATATCATCAAAGCAATCCAGCAATGTGTAAAGAATAATGTGAAAGTGAAAGTCGCTCAGTCATGTCTGACTCCTTGTGACCCCATGGACTATACAGTCCATGGAATTCTCCAGGCCAGAAGACTGAGAAGAGCCATTCCCTTCTCCAGAGGATCTTCCCAAGCCAGGGATCGAACCCAGGTCTCCCACATTACAAGTGAATTCGTTACCAGCTGGGCCACCAGGGAAGCCCAGGAATACTGGAGTGGGTAGCCTATCCCCTTCTCCAGTGGATCTTCCAGACCGAGGAATCGAACCGGGGTCTCCTGCATTGCAGGTGGATTCTTTACCAGCAGAATCATGAATAAATTTGGTTTTTCCTAGAAATACACACTTGCATTAACATTAGAAAGATTAATCCATTGATTTTCGGGGGAGGAAATCTAGGTGATCATAATAAGAAATGAAGAATAAATCATTTGATAAAGTTAGTGTCTATTCCTGACTTACTTATAAAATAGATCCTTAGCAATTAGGGATAGAAAGTAACTTTCCTACACTGATAAATAATGCCTAGCAAAAACTGAGTTGAAGCATCATATTTAAGGGTGAAAAGTATTCCTGTTGAAGATGAGAAGTAAAAATGCCTTCTATGACAATCTCCGTTCGGCTTTGTGTTGGCAGTACTAAAGACTAGTAAGAAAAATATAAAATGGAACATACGAGCATTACAAAGGAAGGGGTGGTTATCCTTCAGAGCACATTCATCTTCTACCTTGAAAACCCCAAGTCTCAAAGATGATTTAGATAAATTATTAGAATCAGTGAGGTTTTATTAATGTTGTTGGATACAACATAAATATCTGCTATCACCTGTACTGTGTATGTATAAGCTAGCAATAACTAGAACATACACTTTTAGAAAGTATATTTCACAAAAGCCTCCAACATATAAAAAAAATTAGCTATAAGTAGGAAAAAAAGTGATAGAAAGACTTTATGAGAAAAATTTTAAAGTATGCTGAAAAATACTAAAGCAATAGGAAATGAAGAGTCATAATAAGAGTGATACCAGTGTTAAAGATGTGCTTTGCACCCTAAAATCACTGGGGAGGCCCAGCCTGCAAAACTGGAATCCAACGTCTACTTAGTCCTGGACAGCCAGTCACTCCTGGTTCTCAGCAGAGACCAAGCATCAGTTTCCATCTCTGACCCGAGGACTCCTGGATAGGACTCATTGCTACTGCTAAGTTGCTTCAGTTGTGTCTGACTCTGTGAGACCCCATAGACAGCAGCCCACCAGGCTCCCCTGTCTCTGGGATTCTCCAGGCAAGAACACTGGAGTGGGTTGCCATTTTCTTCTCCAATGCATGAAAGTGAAAAGTGAAAGTGAAGTCGCTCAGTCGTGTCCGACTCTTTCGGCCCCATGGACTGCAGCCTACCAGGCTCCTCCACCCATGGGATTTTCCAGGCAAGAGTACTGGAGTGGGGTGCCATTGCCTTCTCTGATGACTCACTGGGAAATGCTCAAATCTGTCCCTAGCAGGGGTGATGGAGCAGGAGACACCAGATGCTGTTTCATCCTTCATTAAAATGATTCTGAGAGCATGTGCCTTTTCATACGGTTCACAACATTCTACTCCCCTCCTCCAGTGGACCGCTTTGTGTCAGAACTCTCCACTATGACCCGTCCGTCTTGGGTGGCCCTGCACGACCACTAGGTAGCTCATCGCTTCACTGAGTTACATGTGCCCCTTTGCCACAACAAGGCTGTGATCCAGGAAGGGGGAAAAAAGCAAACCACATTTTAAACATTTACCCACAGACACTGCTGCAAGATCATAGCTGCGCAACCAATATTTCACACTAAGGAACGTCTCACCCGTGATGAGTTCAGTGGCCTCTTATTTTTCATCGATGCATATGTACCCCCTTGGGTTTCATTCCTTAAAATAACGCCTTTTGTGCCTGTAAAGTGAAGTCCGAGACAGTGAGATGCCACTGTCTTTCATTTCCAACGCGGTGACAGCTCATTTATCACTTTTATTTTTATCTGCAAGGATTTTGCAGAACAGACTTACTCACGATCTAGAACTCTATAATTAGCGATTTCACTCTGTGGCCTTCATCAATATGTCTAGGAAAGGATGAGTCATTGAGAACATATTTTTTTGTTGTTGTTGTTAGTGTTATCTAGATCAGGGCGAGGGAGGCCACTGACTGAAGAATTGAAGAAAATAAAAGAAGGCACGTCCCCCAAACCCCTGCAAGGTATTTATTTTGAAGTATTCTAATCACAATGTATTGATTTGTGAGGTCAAATGCTCCCTGATTCAGCCAGCTGCAAGAAGACAGATTTTGAAAGATACCAGTTTTCTGCAATGTGGCAAGTTATTCCATTATGTTTCAGATGTTGTGTGTTTAAAACAGTAAATATTAAATACAATATTAAGCTGGAAGCAGCTCTCAACCATGAGCCTTCAGTGTTTGTTTGTTGTTTAAAGATAACTTATCCTCTTCCTGCTCCTTGATATGTAATCATGGCAGTGTTTGTGTTGATCTGGTCCAGGTCTTTAAAGAAGCTATCCTGTTTAGCACTGAAGAGTTTCCCTGCTGGCTCAGTGGCAAAGAATCTGCCTGCCCATGCAGAAGACAGAGGTTCAGTCCCTGGGTGGGGAAGATCTCCTGGAGGAGGAAATGGCCACCCACTCCAGGATTCTTGCCTGGAGAAGCCCATGGACAGAGAAGCCTGGCGGGCTACCGATCATGGGGTCTCAAAGAGCCAGACACGACTGAGCGACTGAACTGAACTGAGATGTAAGACTGGACATCTAAAGTTCAGAGGTCACAAGGTTGGTGGATGGACTTGGGAATGGATTGAAAGCAGACTGCTTTTTTTGAGAGACAGGAAACCAAGTCCGTGGGACCACACTTCACACTTTCAGCTGTAGCAAGAGTCTTACTTCTTTGCTCTTGGTGGTTTCACAGTTGTGACATAACTTACCATCCCCATGTAAAAATACTCCTTGGCTCGGATGGCCCAGAGGCGACTCTGGAAACTTTTTCCCCACCTTTGGTTTTGGTATTTCTTCTCTGTTGTGTTTTTTGTTGCTGTTATTTTTCACTTTTATCATTTTGGCCATGCCGCGCAGCTTGTGGGATCTTAGTTCCCCAAGCAGGGATTGAACCTGCGCCCCCTTGCAGCGGAAGCTCGGAGTCTTAATCGCTGGACCACCGGGGAAGCCCTGTAGAGCTGTCTTTGTTTTCAATCTGGGAGGACCACTGTCATTTGGTCCTTTCTTAAATAACCTGCCTTTGCTCAAACACCATGAACCAACGTCGGGCCTACACGGAGTCAACTATTGCTGTTTTGTCATGCTTTAGCGGGGAGTTCAGTCTGCACAAATTTATTAAAAAACACAGTGAAAACTAAAATTAAACTTACAATAATCGTTATTATTTCACTAGTTGTAATATCATACGGAAAAAAAAAACACGGATACATGTTTCCATCGTTGATTCTGGTTCTTTCCCTTTTTCTCTGAGAAAGAACTTTCCATGGAATTGCCCACCAAAGACGGAATTCAGCATGAAGACCATCCGGGGCTCCATGAAAGAGAGGACTGAAATGCCAAAGGGCCTTCAACATGTCTAGAACTGGGCCCGAAAGGTAAAGAAGGTGGGCAGATTTTGTCTCTTACTGGAATGTTCTAGAAACCAGAGAGGCGTGGGGTTTTCCCAGATGCTGCCCATGCTTTGAACAATGTTTAATTGCATGGGGACTCTGGTGGGGAAGAACCATTTTCATGATAACTCTGGCCCCAAACTCCAATGTCCAGGCTGGTGGGGCTGGACCCTGTTTGAAAAAGTTCGTTTTGCTAAGACAGCAGGAGATCCCAAGTGCCTGGAACCCAAGAATTTCCAGGAGGCCCTTGGCCATCTTGCTGCCAAGGCCAACGTTCACCAGGTTGCGAAATGGGAGAGCAAGTTTGATATCCTCAGTAGGAGCTCGGCTTCTGTTTCACCATGGTGATGCTCTTTGCCGTGGTGGATCTTCTCACAGGCTGGTACCCAGAGCTCCAGCCCCATGTGATGGAGCCCCTCTGTGCCTTTGGGTCCTCAGGGGCCTGAACTGGAAAGCCCACAGGGCTCCCCAGTGGAGGCGGCCCCAGGTAGCCTCCTCTGGACGTCCTGGCATGATTGCTGCTGAGACTTTGTAAATACGTGTTGTCCCTCAACTTCGCGGTCCAGGCGTCCAGAATCGCAGACTCAAACCACAACAGGAGAAAAGAGTGACTCATCCTGTGAGTGTCATAAATGGGCTCTGATGTCACAAATGTGCTTCCACTGATGATTCTTTAAGGTACAAAAGGATGCATGCCAACATGGAAATGGTCTCTATTCTGGGGACAGATTCCATCAATGTGTGTGTAGTCGATTCTCACTCAAAGGTGGCTTTTTTTTTTTTTTTTCTATTTGTGGGACCATGCTGGTTTGCACCAAGCCTTCGCCTATTAGGCATCCGCCCCTGACACTTTTGTGTCTGCATCCCGAAGGCATGATGCTCACGTTTCTTCCCAGGTGGCTGAGACAGTAAGGATGCTGCTTGCAATGCAGGAGGCCCAGGTTCGATCCCTGGGTCGGGAAGATCCCCTGGAGGAGGGCATGGCAACTCAGGCCAGTATTCTTGCCTGGAGAATCCCACAGACAGAGGAGCCTGGCGGGCTGCAGTCCATGGGGTCGCAGAGAGTCAAACACGATTGGCGCAGTAACTCTTTCAACACTTTACGTGAGGACAGCCGTGGTCCCCGCCGTGAGATCGCCTTCTTTCTGCCCTTTCGTGGAGTGACTTGGGGAACAGAGAGCTCATCAGCAGAAGCACCACTGGTAGAGGTGACGCTCCTCGTCTATTTACATGAAGACCGTGGGCAGCTACAGAAAAGCGTCTGGGAAGGTCTCTTTTACCAAGCACATTTTCTGTTCCTTAGCATATGCCTCCTTAGGGTCTGTCTTGAGTCGTGATCGGAATTTACAAGCAGGAATCGTCCCTGTTTCGCATGGGTGCATGTCGGGGGCATGTTTTGAAATGCCCTCTGCGTCGCTAATTACGTTGTTTGCATTCCGTGTTCGGACAGTCACATGGGAAGGGGTGTTTAGCCTTGCTGTTTTGGCACCCGGGATGGTAGGCACATGAGGAGCTTTGGTCCTCCTTGTCTAGGAGGTATCAGGTGAGGTCGAAATCTCCAAGAAACAGTGGGAGGATGCCCCATTGTTGCGCCTTTGTCCCCGCGCCGCCCCCCCCCCCCCGCTTTTTTTAAAAATCGTGTTTCTTCTTGGCTATGCTGGGTCTTTGTTGGTGGGAGGGCTTTCCCCTAGTTTTGGCGAGGCGAGGCTGCTCCCCAGGTGCGATGGGCAGGCTTCTCCTTGCAGAGGCTCCTCTTGTTGTGGAGCCCAGGCTCTAGGGCCCCTGGATGTCAGCAGTTGTAAAAGGTGCGCTTCAGCAGCTATGGCTCTGGGACCGCAGAGTGCAGACTCAGTCGGCGTGGCGCACAGGCTTAGCAGCTGCGCGGCATGGAGGATGTTTTCGGATCAGGGATCCAACCCGTGTCTCCTACCTTGGCAGGCGGATTCTTTACCCCTGAGCCACCAGGGAGGCTCCTGTTTTGTTCTGTTAATGGAACACACATTCAGAATCGTCTCAGGAAGTCTCTGAGAACCTTGATGCTGAAGCTTACTTCAAGAAGACTGTTCTCAAGTAAGCCAACTCTTGTCCAGAATCTTGTAGGAGCCGCTGTGAGCACCGTCTGTTGCGGTCTGTGTAAATGGATTCGCTCCCCGTGGCCACGTGAGCTTGGACCACCCTCTTGTCAAGGGTATAACCTTCACCCTAGGGGTGCAAAACGGGGGCTGCACCCAGAAGTTTGACCCCCACCCCTCATAAAAATAAAACATACCCTCTTTTCCTGTATTCTCACTTTATGGAGAAAAAGCTCGGCTTGTGGCATTAGTACGTCTGAATCAGACCCTGAAATTCTGAGTTTAGAGCCACCAGGAGAGCAGTGGTTTTTCCCTTCTCTGAAAAGATGGATAGTTATCCTCAGGGGAAGTTTCATTGTAGGATATGGAGGCACAGAGGCCTACCACGCGTGGGCAGATAGAAGACACCTTGTCTATTCTGCAGGCCTCCATGTCCCTCCCTGGATGGAGTCTTTCCACTTTCAGGGTTTCCCAAACCAGATGTCACTTCGTGACAAGTAGAAAGGGAAAAAGTGGAAACAGTGACAGATTTTATTTTCTTGGGCTTCCAAATCACGGCAGACAGTGACTGCAGCCATGAAATCAAAAGATACTTGCTCCTTGGAAAGAAAGCCATGATAAACTCACACAGTGTATTAAAAAGCAGGGATCACTTTACTAACAAAGGTCCCTATAGTTAACAGCTATAGTTTTTCCAATAGTCATGTATGGAGAGTCGGACTGTAAAGAAAGCTGAGCACCGAAGAACTGATGCTTTTGAATCGTGGTGCCTGAGAAGATTCTTGAGAGTCCCTTGGACTGCAAGGAGATCAAACCAGTCAATCGTAAAGGAAATCAAAGCTGAATATTCCTTGGAAGAAGTGATACTGAAGCTGAAACTCCAATACTTTGGCCACCTGATGTGAAGAGCTGAATCATTGGAAAAGACCCTGATGCTGGGAAAGATTGAAGGCAGGAGGAGAAGGGGGTGACAGAGGATGAGATGGTTGAATGGCATCTCCGACTCAACGGACATGAGTTTGAGCAAACTCTGGGAGACGATGAAGGACAGGGAAGCCTGGCGTGCTGCAGTCCATGGGGTCACAAAGAGTCGGACACGATTGAGCAACCAAATGACAATAACAGATACATACATTTGTATCCGTCTTATCTATCTGTGGAGAGATGTATTTTCAGGAATTGGCTCGTGTGATTCCAAGAGCTGGCAAGTCCAAAATCTGCAGGGAAATTCAGGCAGAGATTCTGTGTTTTGGCCTTGACAGAGAATAGTTTCTTCTTTGGGAAACTTTCATCTTTGCTTTTGAGGCCCTCACCTGATTAGATAAGACCCACCCACCATCCACTATGTCCTGCCCAGTGCCATTATGGAGGGCAGTCTGCTTTACTCAAAGTATGCCAATTTAAATGTAATCACATCTAAAAAAAAAAAACAAAACCCACATATATACTAGTGGGAAACAAGCAGATGGGTACTGTAGGCTAGATAAGTGATGTATAAAACTAATTATCACAGCAAAGCACCTTCCTCAAATAGCGAGCAATTGGCACTGTCTATGCAAGCAATTTGTGTATCATTTCCTACGGCAGGAACAGTAGCAATGACCTATACAGGTCTGTGAGCTTATACCAAGGCTTATACCAAGGCTTTGTTCCTTGATCTTTAATGATCTTTAATCCTCGCAGCTGTCTTTGGTGCTTTTGCTTTATGTGAGGTGACAGAGTTCAAGTGTGATTTATAAACCAAATGGATGAGTGTATTGTATCACATTTTCTTTATCCATTCATCCGTCGGACGTCTAGGTTGCTTCCATCTCCTGGCCACTGTAAATAGGGCTACAATGAATGTTGGGATACATGTGTGTTTTACAATTGTGGTTTTCTCAGGGTCTATGCCCAGTAGTGGAGTCGCTGGGGCGTGAAAGTGAAAGTCGCTCTGTCGTGTCCGACTCTTTGAGACCCCATGGACTGTACAGTCTGTGGAATTCTCCAGGCCAGAATCCTGGAGTGGGTAGCCTTTCCCTTCTCCAGGGGATCTTCCCAACCCAGGGATCGAACCCAGATCTCCCGCATTGCAGGCGAATTCTTTACCAACTGAGCTACCAGGGACGCCCCGGGGCATATAGTAGGTTTATTTCTAGTTTTTTTTTTTTTTCCCCCCAAGGAATCGCCATACTCTTCTCCATAATGACTATACCTGCTTACATTCCCACCAATAGTGCAGGACGCTTCCCCTTTCTCCAAATCCTCTCCAGCATTTATTGTTCATAGCTTTTTTTTAAAAAATGATAATCAGAGAAGGGCAAGGCTGGACTTTGAATCCCAGCCTCTTAGAGTCTGGCTTCAACCCTGATCTTCTCACAACTGTTTCTCCTAGTTACTTTGTTACAGAGTTTATAATCCTGTGCTCAGAAGGAAGAGAAGAGTGTCTTTCCCGAACTGTTTCTCTAAATGAGTACTTAGCAACAACGCTGCTCCTCTCAAGTGTGTTCAAGCAAAACGAAACAAAAAGCAAAACTCCTGGGTTGCATTAAGCCTCTTAGAACCCAGTGCCTCTCTCTCCTGACGGCCAGCTGCCGCTGGTATTAAAACAACACTTGGAAGGAGATAAACCGATAGCTCTTCTGGCTGAGTGGTGTGCTGGTTTCAGGGGATGATTACCATAACATTACTCGTCAGGAAGCGATTTTCCAAATGACACTTCAGTGACCCCGGACAGCTTTAAATCAAAGAACAGAGTCTTGGGTTCTGACGACTGAGCACAAATAAATAAATAAACAAACCACGTGTCGGCTTTTGTTTTTTTTTTTTTAAATAATCAAGCAAATATCACACAGAGGACCAAGCTATTTAGTTTATGGTTCTTTGGAATATTGTCTGGGTCCAGCTAGATGTCATTGCTTCAGATCTAGGCAGTACAATTGGATGGTATTACAGGAAAAACACCCCAAACTTGCATGGCAGCTGGGACTTCTCTCTTGTTTTTTAATAAGTACATAAAAGGTTTAACTTTTCTTTTTTTAAAAAAGCATCAGGTCTTCTCTAGGCTAATAGTCTTTTAATTCTTTTTCTTTTGTATTGGTATATATCCGATTAACAATGTTGTGATCGTTTCAGGCGGACAGCGCAAGAGCTCAGCCATACATGTACATGGATCCATTCTCCCCCAGACTCCTCTCCCATCCAGGGTGCCAGGTGACACTGAGCAGAGTTCCCTGTGCTGTCCAGCAGGTCCTTACTGGTTCTCTGTGTTAAATACAGCCGTGTGTCCATGTCCATCCCGGACTCCCTAACTATCCCTTCCCCCATCTTTCCCCTTGGTGACCATCAGGTTATTACAGAGTATTGAGCAGAGTCCCCTGTACTGTCCAGCAGGTCCTTGCTGGTTCTCCATGTTAAGCACAGCAGTGTGTCCACGTCCATCCCAGACTCCCTGACTGTCCCTTCCCCCATCCTTCCCCCTGGGAACCATAAGGTTATTACAGAGTGTTGAGCAGAGTTCTCTGTGCTGCCCAGCAGGTCCTTGTTGGTTCTCCATGTTAAACACAGCCCTGTGTCCATGTCCATCCCAAACTCCCTAATTATAGCTTCTCCCCATTCTTCCCCCTGCAACCAAAAATTCCTTCTCTCAGTCTGTGGGTCTGTTTGTGTTTTGTATGTGTTCATTTGTATCATTTCTTTCTAGATTCTACATATAAGGGATGTCGTACGATATTTTCGCTTCTCTGTCTGAGTTATTTCACTCAGTATGACACCCCCTAGGTCTGTCCCTGTTATTGCTGATGCCATTATTTCATTCTTTTTAACGGTTGGATAATATTCCACTGCATACATGCACGACATTTGCTTCATCTACTTCTCTGTCAATGGACATTCAGGTTGCTGCAGCTGGGAATTCTTGACTGCAGTGTGTGTAAAAGGAGGTTAGAGACATCTCAGGAGGTGGGACCATGTCTTACTCAACATTGTGTCTCTGGCCTCTTGAACCATGCCTCATTCCAGCTACAGAGAAGACCGAGGCCCATTTCTTGAGCTGAGTCTTTGAACCTCCCCCCTCCCCAAAATGAAGAGTCAGGTCTTTGAGTAATAAGTTGGTTTTCCTCTTTATCCCACACCATAGTTCTCCTGAAGACACACGGAGTACAAATATGCCTTTTTCATTCCTGCAGTTTGTAATACATTTTGCCAAAAATAAGAGGTACGCTGATGCCATTTCACTTGAAAGAGCTTTTGACTAAGCGTAGGCTGGTCATTCGGAAATAATAACCCGCTGTTTGCGTTATGCAAAAGACTTGGTCTGAGGAACCTTGCCAGCCGATGAAGCTCTCCGTTGCCTGTAATATAGATGCGGGTCCACTGTCCTCTTGGGGAAGGACCAGAGTTGGCTTGAAGATTCCAGCCACATATCCCTGCGTGGTTGGAAGAATTATGGGGTTTTTTGGGGAGGAGGAAGAACATGGCAGTGATGAAGAATGTGGCCAAGCACCACCGAGTATTCAGTTCCTCCCTCATACATGGGGCTTCCCAACCAGCTCAGCTGGTGAAGAATCGAGACCCCGGTTCGATTCCTGGGTCGGGAAGATCTCCTGGAGAAGGGATCTTGGAAAAAAGGATCTTCAAAAAAGGATTCTTGGAAGCAGGGAAGGAGACTGTGGCACTCGGGCCGGGGGGGGGGCGGGGGGGGGCCTCTTGCATCAGGGACAACACTCTTGCTCAGCAGACAGCAGTGGGCAAAAGGGGCTTCGCTTTTATTTCACAGGGATGACCAGAGTCGACTCTCCTCCCCTGCGTTCTGGACAGAACCGGGTAAGGGGAAGTGGCGTGAAAGGGTGGCAGGATCTGAAAGACCAGATGCTACTTTCCCCGAGCCCATCCTGTGTCAGGGTGAGGGTCTGCTGGCCCAGGCTGGGCCTGGATCCAACTTTCTTCAGGGCCCCACCCAGCAGGGGGAAGGAGAGGGTGGGATGGACTGAGGGCGTAGCACTGACATTTATATACACCGCCGTGTGTAAAGCAGACGGCTAGTGGGAAGGTGCGGGATAGCCCCGGGAGCTCAGCGCGGGGCTCTGTGATGACCTAGAGGGGTGGATGGGGGCGGCAGGCTCCAGAGGAGGGGACACATGTGCAAATATGTCTGGTTCATGTCGTTGTACAGCAGAAACCAACGCAACGCTGTAAAGAGATCACTGTTATTCAGTCGCTCAGTCGTGTCCGGCTCTCTGCGACCCCCATGGACTGCAGCACGCCAGGCTTCCCTGTCCTTCACCATCTCCCGGAGCTTGCTCAGACTCATGTCCATCGAGTCCGTGATGCCATCCAGCCATAGTCCAGTAAAAAAAAAAAAAAATTAAAGGAGCAGAAAATAAATAAAAAGTGGAGAGTCCTGGGGGCTGGGGCGAGAAGCTGAACCCAAGTTAGGGTCACAAACATTTGGTTGCAGTTTTGATCAGTGGCAGACAAACCATTATGAGACTGAGAGAGGCTGGAAACGTGGAAGGTCTGTGTCTGGCTTTGCTCCTAGGTTCGAAAGGAGTCATCTGTGAGTTTCATCTAACCTGTGTAAGGGGAACGGGGGCTCTTCGCAATCAGTGCTTTCCCAGGACGCAGCAGGTGGGGTGATTGTCTCACCTTCCCTGGTTTCCAAGATCGCAGGATTCAGGCGAAGTTCAGCATTGTCCTGAGTGCGTGGAAACAACCAAACGTCCACCGGCAGATGAATGAACGAAGACTTGGTGTTGTTTAGTCGCTGAGTCGTGTCTGACTCTTTCCAACCCTGTGGACTGCAGCCCGCCAGGCTCCTCTGTCCATGGGATTTCCCAGGCAACAGTACTGGACTGGGTTGCCGTTCCTTTCTCCAGAGGGGTTTTTTCCGATAGCTCGGTTGATAAAGAATCCACCTGCAATGAAGCAGACCTCCGTTCGATTCCTGGGTTGGGAAGATCCGCTGGAGAAGGGATAGGCTACCCACTCCAGTATTCTTGGGCTTCCCTGGGGGCTCAGCTGGTAAAGAATCTGCCCGCAACGTGGGAGACCTGGGTTCGATCCCTGGGTAGGGAAGATCCCTTGGAGAAGGGAAAGGCTACCCACTCCGGTATTCTGACCTGGAGAATCCCATGGATTGTATAGTCCATGGAGTTGCAAAGAGTCGGACACGGCTGAGAGGCTTTCACTTTCATTTTCACTTTCTCCAGGGCATCTTCCCGACCCAGGCATCAAACCCGAGTGTCCAGCATTGGCAAGTGAGTTCTTTATCGCTGAGCCACTAGGGAAGCCCGTATATTTAAAAGGAGAAATAAAACCGAAACCACACTTTGCAACGGCCACAGGAGACTGAAGGAAAGTTCCCCCCTGCAGAAATTCGGGGCGGAAAACTTGGCCTTTTTGAGGCACTGTCATTACTTAGACGTTCGCTCTGGGACTCACTGAACAAAAGGAGAACTTTCCAAAGTGACTGTGTTATGTCGCAGACTAGCTTGTGTCGCAGAAACAATAGAATCTAATTCAAATACCGGACTTTATCTGAATTGTCTTCAATCCAAAGGGAAGGGCTGATGGAAAATGAAATGGAAGGAAGGGACATTAATACCTACTTTCCTGGGTACCTGCTATGTATCGTGTGTGAAGACGTGTAGGTTCAAACATGAGAATATAGGGTTCCAATCGAACATGTTTTAAGGATTTAGGCACCTTAATGAGGATATGTGTGCTATTTTATTTGACTTATTTTTTTTTTAATCTCTCAGTGGCAGACCCTGAGAAATTAAAACTGTCCAACAGTGGCTCTCCATACGTGCAAAATTATAATGATCGTCTCCACTTGCTCTCTCTTTCTGAATCACTAATTGATTTTCCTTTCTGTACTCGATTTACAGAGTGTATTTTAAACTGTTTTATTAATTCCTAGTGTATTGCAGACTCCTTGAAAGTAGCGTTCCACTCTGAGAAGAGCCGACTCATCGGAAAAGCCCCTGATGCTGGGAAAGATTGGGGGCAGGAGGAGAAGAGGACGACAGAGGCTGAGATGGTTGGATGGCATCACCGACTCAATGGACATGAGTTTGAGTAAACTCCAGGAGTCAGTGATGGACAAGGAGGCCCAGCATGCTGCAGTCCATGGGGCCACAAAGAGTCAGACATGACTGAGTGACTGAACAATTTGCAGAAGTGGGTACCTGTTTCTATTTTATTTATGAGGGGAGCATTTAGTGTTTCTTAAGTTATGACCAACCTAAATAGCATATTCAAAAGCAGAGAGACATTACTTTGCCAACAAAGGCCCATCTAGTCAAGGCTATGGTTTTCCCAGTAGTCATGCATGGATGTGAGAGTTGGACTGTGAAGAAAGCTGAGCACAGAAGAATTGATGCTTTTGAACTGTGGTGTTAGAGAAGACTCTTGGGAGTCCCTTGGACTGCAAGGAGATCCAACCAGTCCATCCTACAGGAAAAAAGTCCTGGGTGTTCTTTGGAAGGAATGATGCTAAAGCTGAAATTCCAGTACTTTGGCCACCTCATGCAAAGAGTTGACTCATTGGAAAAGACTCTGATGCTGGGAGGGTTTGGGACATGACTGAGCGACTGAACTGAACTGAACTGAGCACTGAGAATGCATTTAGTGTTTCTTAGCATTAAGAATGCTTCTTCCAGGCACCGTGAGCTCTTGGGTGTCCGTGATGGTGCGTGGATGCCGGGGCAGTGCAGTGGTTAGTGTCTAACTTCAAGCTCCTCCCTCTGAAGCTGGGTCTTCCACGTACTAACTGGGTCAACTCGGAACCTTGACCTAGAATCTCCCTGCATCATCTCCCTCACTTACAAAACATGGAATGGTAATCACTTGTGCCCCTAGCAGTTGGCGTGAGGATGAAGATAAGCAAACAGTTCCTGGGTCCTTGTCCACCTTCCAGCCTTGTGACTTATTTCAATACTTATTTACTTGCCTGTGGCAGGTCTTCGCTGCAGCATACAGGCTTCTTAGTCGTGACACATGGAATTTGCTTCCCTGAACAGGGATGGAACCCAGGTCCCTCTGCTTTGGAAGCCTGGAGTGTTAGCCACAGGACCACCAGGAGGTCCCACGACTTACTTCAATCCTTAACCTTTGGCTTCTTGGCCGGTGTGTTCATTTAGACATGAAACGATTATGTAGGCCAGTTCCCGCCTTCTCTGCGTGAGCGTGTGCTCAGGCGTGTCTGACTCTTTGTGACCCCATGGACTGGAGCCCACCAGGCTCCTCTGTCCATGGGATTCTCCAGGCAAGAGTACTGGAGTGGGTTGCCATGCCCTCCTCCAGGCGATCTTCCCGACCCAGGGATTGAATCCAGTCTCCCGCATTTGCAGGCGGGTTCTTTATCACTGGCATCACCTGGGAAGCATTTCCTTTTCTAATGGTGCTACCCTTTCCCTCCTGTGAAATTTTTACACTGCAGTTGTTACACTGTATGTCTATTTAAGTGCTGCATACCTGTCTGTGCTTTAGACATTAAAAAAAAAAGAAACCAGTAAAGGCTGTCACCCTAAGAACCAGTTTCTGCTCTTAAGTGGTGCCCCTTAAGGACCCCTCTCAGAGTCCCCGCTGAGGGTGCACCATGCAGCCAGAAGCAGCAGCAGGGAGTGCTCAGAGGGGACTTCAGACAAGACAGGATGGAGACAAGTCCTGTCACCAGGCTGCTGGAGGAGTCTTCAGTGTTCCCCCCGACACTGTGCACAGAACGCCTCTATGTCTGCAGCTATGTCTCATTCTTATGTTGACATATATACGTATGCACCTTCCAGATGCTTACGTGGTTTGCACGTGTATATATATTTAGGTTCCTTTGCCGCCAGGGAAGCCCATATTTAGGTTGTTTTGCTTCATTATATTTTATATAGTATAGGTATACATACTATAGTACAGTATATACTCTGTATTACATACTATATATAGTATCAGTTCAGTTCAGTCGCTCAGTCGTGTCCGACTGTTTGCGACCCCATGAATTGCAGCACGCCAGGGCTCCCTGTCCATCACCAACTCCTGGAGTTCACCCAAGCTCACGTCCACCCAGTCGATGATGCCATCCAGCCATCTCATCCTCTGTCGTCCCCTTCTCCTCCTGCCCCCAGTCCCTCCCAGCGTCAGAGTCTTTTCCAAGGAGTCAACACTTTGCATCAGGTGGCCAAAGTATTGAAGTTTCAGCTTTAGCATCAGTCCTTCCAAAGAACACCTAGGACTGATCTCCTTTAGGATGGACTGGTTGGATCTCCTTGCAGTCCAAGGGACTCTCAACAGTCTTCTCCAACACCACAGTTCAAAAGCATCGATTCTTTGGTGCTCAGCTTTCTTTATCACATCCATAGACGACCAGCTCTCACATCCATACACGACCACTGGAAAAATCATGGCCTTGACTAGACGGACCTTTGTTGGCAAAGTAATGTCTCTGCTTTTGAATATGCTGTCTAGGTTGGTCATAACTTTCCTTCCAAGGAGTAAGCGTCTTTTGATTTCATACTATAGTATATACAGTGTATACAGTATAGGTATAGTTGGTGTCCAGTATTATGTAAGTTAACAAGGGGACGGCGTAGTGATTTGCAATTTGTAAAGGTCACACTCCATCTGTGTTGGTGTTTAGTCTCTGAGTCATGACTGTTTTGTGAGTCCCGTGGACTGCAGCCCGCCAGGCCCCTCTGTCCAAGGGGTTTCCCAGGCACACATACTGGAGTGGGTTGCCATTTCCTCCTCCAGGGGATCTTCCCAGAGCAGGGTTTGAAGCTTCATCTCTTATGTCTCCTGCATCAGTCTCTTACATCTCCTCGGCAGGCGGGGTCTTCATCACTGAGCCACCTGAGCCCATATACAGATAGATTTAGGTACGACGTCATCTCATGCAGTTTTGCTGTGTCGGCTGGGAGACAGTCTTTATCAAACTGTGATGTCTTTATCTAAAATCGTTGCTGTTGTTGAGTCACTAAGCCGTGTCTGACTCTTTTGTGACACTACGAACCGTAGCCCACCAGGCCCGTCTGTCCATGGGATTCTCCAGGTAAGGGTACAGGAGAGGGTTGCCGTGCCCTTCTCCAGGGGATCGTCCCGACCCAGGGATCGAACCCAGGTCTCCTGCATTACAGGTGAGTTCTTCACTGCTGAGCCACTGCGGGAAAGACTCTGATGGTGGGAAAGATTGAGGGCAGGAAAAGAAGGGGACGACAGAGGCTGAGATGATTGGATGGCATCACCAACTCCATGGACATGAGTTTGAGCAAGCTCCGGGAGTTGGTGATGGACAAGGAGGCCTGGCGTGCTGCGGTTCATGGGGTCACAAAGAGTTGGACACGACTGAGCGACTGAACAAACTGAGCCATGGGGAAGCCCATACTCCATCTCTAGTTTCTATAAAGTATGGGCTATACTCCCCACGTTGCACAATACACCCTTGTAGCTTGTTATTTCATCCACAGCAGTTGGCCTCACATGTGATAGCCGTCTTGGTGAAGACTTTGCGATTGGTGAACTTTTTCATGAGTCAAATACCAGGGCCAGCCCCAGGAAGGGGCTGAAGCCAGGACCTTGGTTTAGTCCACAGGATACAATGCAAGGTTCCAGCCCAGCAACGGGAGGGCTGTCCTGACCGGGGTGGGGTGTGTGTGCGTGTGTGTGTATGTGTGATGGTCCTTGCAGAAGCACAGCTCCTCAGGGCTGACACACGTATGTCTTCCCAAGGCGTGGTGCAGGGCGGGCTAACCTGTCTGACAAGCTGGACGCAGGGGAGGGCAGACAGCATTCAGGACCAGCCAGTGCTAGAGAAGATGAGTTGAGCACAAGGGGGAAAGTGTCCCCATCGCAGTCAGGGAGAGCTCCCTGGAGGAGGCGGGCTTTAGCTAGTTTTGAGGGATGAGTCATACCTGGGGGGTGGCCACTTAGAGCCTGGGGGCTGCAGGACCAAGTGTTCAAGGCCCGGATGTGAGGAAGTACGCTGTAAATGCGTAATATACTTCTAGTCTGTGTACTAGAGTGCCAGGGGTCAAATCTGAACAGCTAGTAGGTGACGTTCAACCTTCTGGCTTAAAACATTTTGGTTCTCTCCTACCTGTTTTATGACTTCCCATCTTTAACTGTGGCCTTGGGAAAATTGGTTCTTTCGTTTGAAAAAACAGAAAAGAAAACCTGTCTGTTAATATTTAATTTAGCGGGCTCTTGTGAAATGTAAGTAGGAAATGTATATAAAATATTCATTACATTTCTTCGTACCTCAGAGATGCCTAAACTATGGGTTTCCTTTCATCCCAACCAAGAATAGCCTTCAGGTTTCAGTAGGAGAGTTCTGGGAGAAAGGTGGTGTTTAAGAACTGTTTTTTTTTTTTTTTCCTCCCCCTCCTAGAAGAAAACAGCAAAGGTGAAATTGAATTAGAAGTAAATTGAGAATAGAAAAAAAAAGTCCATAGAAATAAGAAATAGCTCTGACTTTAGGCAATTTGAAAATGAATGCATTTTTTAAAAGTCCCATGACTACCCTAAACATGGAGTGATGCGCAGTGCAGAAACTCGACAGACACTTAATTATCTTCACCAAGTGATCATGGCTCCCGATGTCTACTGGTGAGCCAGGTGGAAGTCGTAGACCGCTGATATGGCGTGGTGGGAAGGGTACCTCAGCTCTGAAGATCTATCTGTTTAAAACCCATCAGTTCAGTTCAGTCGCTCAGTCATGTCCAACTCTTTGTGACCCCATGAACCGCAGCACGCCAGGCCTCCCTGTCCATCACCAACTCCCGGAGCTTGCTCAAGCTCATGTGCATCGGGTCAGTGATGCCATCCAGCCATCTCACCCTCTGTCGTCCCCTTCTCCTCCTGCCCACAATCCCTCCCAGCATCAGGGTTAACTCCAGTTTAACATCCAGAAAGACGCCAGACAGACTCAGAGGGAGGGACATTCGAAGAAATACCTAACTGCCAAGATGATGACAAGTGAGGAGACTGGAAGAACCATCACAGAGCAAAGATGACCAAGGCATAATAACGAAATAGAGCACGGCGTCCTCCAACAGAAAAAATATCATTGTACAACCTGGGGGAAATCCTGATAAAGCCTGAAATACAGTGAGCAGTGATGTCTCAATGTCTGGTTTTGACCAGCGTGCGTGCTTAAGTGAGATGTTAATGTTGGCTGAAATGAGTGACAACTATATGGGACGTCTCCGTGCTCTGTTTTAAAATGTGCATTTTTTTTATTTGGCTGGGTCTTAGTTGCTGCATGTGGGTTATTGTTCTCTAACCAGGGTTTGAACCTGGGCCCCCGCTGCATTGGGAACACAGCATCTTAGCCCCTGGACCGCGGGGGAGGTCTCTCCATGTTCTGTTTAGAACTCTTCCGTAAATCTAAAATCATTGTGAACCAAAACACTGATCTAAAAAAAAAAAGAAGAAAAGAAAATATGAGCCAAGGAGAAAAGTGTTCAGGAAAGAAAAATTCTTCTAATTCAGTGCAGACTCTCCAGATGAGTGTACTGCCAGGTAAACCACTCTGCTTGGGATTCTAAGCTCTCAACAGCGGACGTTCCCACGGCCACACCCAACAGAGCAAGAGACGAGGCCATCGGAATAAAGCCCCGGTCTAGCAGCACTGTTCTCAGACGAGTCCAGCCACACCTCTTGTACGCGACAGGCACTCGGAGTGAAATTAACCGCCCACGTGTCTGTTTTGAGATGTAGCCACTCCTACAGGGAATCCACACACTTCCCAGTGAGTCCTGTTCCTGGGAGGCTCAGTGGTAAAAGAATCCACCTGCCAGTGCAGGAGATGCAGGAGACACAGGGTCCGTCCCTGGGTGGGGAAGATCCCCTGGAGGAGGAAATAGCAACCCCCTGCAGTGTTCTTGCCTGGAGAATCCCAGGGACAGAGGAGCCTGGCGGGCTACAGCCCATGGGGTCACAAAGAGTCGGAGACAGCTGGGCGACTGAGGATGTGCACCTAGTAAGTTACTTCTGCTTCAAACCTTTTCTTGTCTAGTAGATCAAGGGCCACTGGAATGTCTGGGCATTTTTAGTGAGTTTTTTTTTAAATATTTATTACTGATTTGGCTGTGACAGGTCTTAGTTGCAGCATACAGATTCTTCGTGGTGGCCCACGGACTGTCTAGCTGTGGTGCCCGTGGGATCAGCAGTTGCTCTGAGGCCTGGGGGATCTTAGCTCTCCAACCAGGGGGTCAAACATGCATCCTCTGCAGTGCTTGCAAGGCAGATGCTTCACCACCGGGACCACCCGGGCAGTTCCAGTGAGCGTTAACGAAGGAGGTATGAGTGAATCCAGGTAGGACGACCCCTCGTCCTGGGGAAAAGCTCAGCCTTTCAGTTCAGTTCAGTCCAGTTGCACAGTCATGTCTGACTCTTAGCGACCCCATGAACCGCAGCACGCCAGGCCTCCCTGTCCATAACCAACTGCTGGACCTTGCTCAAACTCATGTCCGTTGAGTCGGTGATGCCATCCAACCATCTCAGCCTCTGTTGCTCCCTTCTCCTCCGGCCTTCAGTCTTTCCCAGCATCAGGGTCTTTTTCAAGGAGACAGATTTTCTCATCAGGTGGCCAAAGGATTGGAGCTTCAGCTTCAGTATCAGTCGTTCCAGTGAATATTCAGGACTGATCTCCTTTAGAATGGATTGGTTGGATCTCCTTGCAGTCCAAGGGACTCTCAAGAGTCTTCTCCAATGCTGCAGTTCAAAAGCATCAATTCTTCAGTGCTCAGCTTTCTTTAGAGTCTGACTCTCACATCCATACATGACCACTGGAAAAACCACCCCTTTGACTATGGAGCAGAGCGCTGTCTTTATCATTTCCTTTTATTCTAGAGGCTGTGACCATCCATAGGTGGGTGCTAGTCTCTCAAACCTCTTTGGATCATATAGGATCAGCCCAGTTGGATCCCGGGCAAAGGTGGTTAGTGGTGAAAAGGGTGGGGGTGGGTCCCTGAAGAGCTGTGGGGGTAAGAGACAGTGAGGAAGACGCCGGGGCACAGAACTGGAACCCGGACTTCCCCAGGGGCCGCTCTAGGTTCAAGATGCATTGGGCTCCACATCACTGCTGAATCAGCTTCATCAATAGAAACAAGTACAGACGTGCCCAGGCGTTCGGTATTTCCACTTTACGTTCCGGGGGCAGAAAGACATATGCATTCAGCAGACACCACAGATTTTGAACGTCGGTCTTTTCCCAGGCGAGCGATGGGAAGCCCTCTTCCTTCGTGAAGAGGAGCAGCGGCCACCCCCCGTCAGCCTGTAATTGCAGGGTGAATGATCCAAACACTTACGACCATTCTGCTTCTTGCTTTTCATAGGGAGTAGACTGAAGGGACAACGTGGGTGATTAAACAGTTAATCCCACCAGGGGATTTTAAGCAGAAAAATATTCACTCAAGAAAGCAGGTTTGCTTAAACACCAACCAGGCAGGCTTGCTTAGCAACAAAACCATGTGCTAGAACCACACAGAACTGCTCCCAAACAATAAAATAGTGATGAGAGAAAAAACCCACATCCTGCCCAGTGAGCTCAGTCAGTTAAAGACATCTAGGACATGCTCTCTGCACACAGAAAAAAAAAAAAAAAAAAAAAAACCACAGTAATTTGAACCTAGGTCTAATTTGAACCATGGCCTAGCCCAACCATGCAGGGATAAGAAAACTCCCCCGCGAAACTTGGAGGAGGAGCTGATGATGGAATCACACTGTCCACTCAAGAGACACAAAGGTCTTCTCCCTGCTCCCCACTTTTCCATTGATTCTAAAACTGTAGCCCCCACTAAGTACTCGGGGCACGGCACCCCTCACCATCCCACCGGTAAGCCTCACAAGCGTCTTATTCTAATCAATCATGTCTTATCCAGCACTTTGGGCTTCCTGCATAGCTCAGTCGGTAAAGCATCTGCCTGCAATGCGGGAGACCTCGGGAGACCTTTCCCTGGACCGGGAAGATCCCCCTGGAGAAGGAAATGGCAACCCACTGCAGTATTCTTGCCTGGAGAATCCCCTGGACCGAGGAGCCTGGTGTGAGCTACAGTCCACGGGGATGCAAAGAGTCAGACACAACTTAGCGCTGTCTTTTTTTTTTTTTTAATCTACCACATTGCTCTCTCTGGATTCTTCTCTCTGCTGAAACAGAAAACACTGTGGTCTTGAAGCTCTTCAGAGCCCCAAACGATCCCCAAAGTGTTTCACTTTTGGCGCAGTATTCAGGAAATGATGTGAGGCATTCAGCATTTTCTTAGCACACAGGCTCCATGTTAGAAGACTCTGCCCCACTGTTGGCCAACACACGTGTTCTGAGCACGTGTGGGGTAGGCGGGCTAATCAGTGATGTTTGCGAGGTGAGGTGTATTCAAAGCCTTTTCGACTTAACAGTACTTTCAACCTGTGAAGGCTGGTAAGGACGTGACCATGCTGTAAGCCTACAAAGGTCTACCAGCTTTCAGGATGTGAGCAGGCGCCTGGAATGGATAAGCCTGCACCTCCAACACCACCGGATTGAAGGAAGTGAACCTGCCCTTCTTGCTTCTTCATTCCCCCCCACCCCCCATATTGGTTCAGTTTAAATGATGTAGGTGTGGCCTTAGGTCATCGACCCTTGAATGGCAGGGGATGGATGTGTTTACGAATTTTCCTGAGGGAGAAGGAAGCATTCCTGTCTCCCTCCAGTGTCTGTGTGTGGACTGCTCTGTGAAGTGTTGAGGACGTCGCGCCCTTTGAGGGGGGCTGCTGAAAGGCGATTTCTCTTTACGGCCTAAGCGCCAGCTTCACACTCTCGAGTCTGAGGTTTCGTGAGTAGAGATAGCAGCTACCCACTAAATATCTCTGCTCGTAATAAAGACACGGTCTTCCAGAATGTCAAGGGTCTTATTCCTTTCCTTTCTGGCCAAATATCTAACATTTGGGGGGAAGGTGTGCTGCTTTCTCAACACTTTGAAACAGTTGTTTTTTTTTTTAACAATTTTTCTTCTTTTCCTTTTTTAAAGATTAAAAAAAATTAATTTATTTGGCTGTACCGAGTCTTAGTTGTGGCATGCGGGAATCTTTAGTTGCAGCATGTAGAATGAAGTTCCTTGATCAGGGATTGAACCCAGGCCCCCCTGCTCTGGGAGTTTGGAGTCTTAGCCCCCGAACCACCAGGGAAGTCCTTTCCTCAACACCTTACATTCACATGTTGGGTTAGAATTCTCATTCAATTCCTTGTGTGTGAACGACAATCACAAAAACTCAGATCACCAAAATCTGGGATAATAAGGGAAACGGTTTTGCCTCTGAACTGAAAGTAGGTGTTTGACTCACAGCTCCCTCCCTGCATGAGAGGACTTTCTGCCGAGATGAGAGAAACCTTTAAAATATTTCCGATATTAAAGTAAGTGCTAAGATGTTAATTGGCAAAAGAAAAAACGTTCTATTATTCTATTAAATGTTTTAGAAGTCCTGGTGATTAAGACTGTCTGGAGATGCGTAGGTGGCAGCAGAATGTGGAAATTTATATGAAAGTCTGAAAATGTATGTGTTATAAAAAGGCGCCCATCATCCCCAGCATATGTGAAAAGTGTGGGAATGTGATTCACAGTATGTGTTGTTGTTGCTGAGTCCCTCGGTCATCCCCAAATCTTTGCGACCCCATGGACCACAGCATGCCAAGTTTCCCTGTCCCCCACTATCTCCCAGAGCTTACTCAGCTGCATGTCCATTGAGTTGGTGATGCCATCCAACCATCTCATCCTCTGTCGTCCCCTTCTCCTCCTGCCTTCAATCTTTCCCAGCATCAAGGTCTTTTCCAATGAGTCAGCTCTTCACATCAGGTGGCCAAAGGATTGTAGCTTCAGCATCAGTCCTTCCAATGAACACCCAGGACTGATCTCCTTCAGAATGGAGGTTGGATCTCCTTGCAGTCCAAGGGACTCTCAAGAGTCTTCTCCAGCACCACAGTTCCAAAGCATTATTTCAGAGATTAAAAAAAAAAAAGGCTAAGTGTTATAGACTCATGATTATTCATCTCCATGTTTTCAGACCTCTTCACCGGAATGGCCTTTATGAATTCAGTGACCACCACCATATAACAACAAGAGCTAATTCAATGTCAATGAAGCACTCGATAGCAATGATGTTATACAAATCTTCTTTGTCTGTTGGAAAAATCTTTGTGGGATTCCTTCTATAACAGATATCTAGAACTCTATAGTTGTTGTTGTTTTTTTTTTTTTTTCATAGAATAGTATCTCTAAGCCGTAACAACACATGTTTCTTTTAGGCACTGGGAAATTCATACGAGAATGAAAGATTTTTTTTTTTTTCCTCTAATGCTGTGGCTTTCGTAACATCTCTAAGGAAACCTCTCACAGATGGTGGCACTTTCGCCTCTCAGCCCCCACCATGTCGGCAAGACTGTCTATAAGAATAAAAATCTCTCTCCTCTCCGTGGAAGAGAAATTGCGTTTCCTCCATGTCCTTCAATAGAAACATATCAGCAGGTCACCTAAAATGAGGGACCGGACTCTGAGATAAAAAGTCATGGTTTGAATAAATCAAAAGAATGGAAGAGCTGAGAACAAGTTTGCAAAAAGATAATTTTAAGCCTATATTGTAATTGGTCTGCCCGAGACCATTATCCCTTATCTGCTCTTTTTAAAGTTCTTACCGATTTTCTGGGACATCATGGATAACTGGGCTTAGGAATTTGAAAGTAAAATGTGACATTTGCATAAAGGCTCTGTGTTCACCCTTTGCACCTCTGAGCTTCGGTGGGGTTGGTATGCAAGCAAAAAAAAAAAATTGCTTCATGAAGGTCGTTCTTAAGTTGACATAATTCATGGGACCCTTGACCTGAAAAGGTCCCTCCCCTTGGCGAGGTTGGATCCCACGTCTGGTCCTTTCAGCAGAACAAATGCTCAGGTCTGTGGAGATGAAAGGATGAACCTTACTTAGCAAGTACGAAGGATGCGATGTGAATTTCCAAGAAGGTGGCAGAGAAAAGCCTGTGCGTGCCAACTTGGAACAATCAGAACCTGCAGACACTTCTGCCTCTGCCGTGTCATCCCCTGGGAAAGATCCTCTGGGCAAGAACCATCCATCACGGCTCAGACACTTGTTTGTCACCAAGCTGAGTTTGCACAAAGTCGCCACGCGGGGCTTGGGAACTCGGCTTTAAGAAGTGTTTCCACACGGCGCACACAGGACCACAGCACACACAGTTTATTAATGAATGCGTATTTAAGAAGCTGCTTGCAGAGGGTGTTCACAGAATTAATTTTCACTAATCTAAGAGCTTTTTTTGCATGAAGCTGCATGAGTTAAAATATCTTTAAGCTCACATGTTAAATAGGAAATAATTTTTTTTTTTAAATAGCCAGGGAGATTTTAACTTTCTTGCTGCAGCTGATAAGGAAAGAAGCATGGAGCAAAATGATGTATCTTGTTTATCTTGGGCCCAGTGTTCCAGGCACTGCAGCCGGGGGTCTGGCCACAGTTGGAAAGGGCTGGCCCAATTTCCGACCCCTCCCAGCTGAGCGTCTCTGCATGGCGAGATTTCCCACACACGAGAGCTGGCCTCCCTTCAATCTTGTGATGAACGCCGGCTTTCTCGGTAGCAATTAGGAACAGAAACAGAAATAGCAAGCGCCCTGGGTTTTATTAGCTCCATACACTTTCATCCCAGGGTGCATAACAAGCCTACCTAATTATTCCCTTACTGGTAGACGTTTCTGCTTTTAAATATAACCCAGGCTCAAGCTGTCATGTCCTTAGTGTTTCTCTTTCTGCTTTTCTGGGAGCAGGCTTTTCAGGATAGGGGTCCATGCCTGCTTTTTACGTTTCCTTTTCTTGGATGGCGTCACCAATGCGATGGACGTAGATTCTGAGTAGGCTTTGGGAGTTGCTGATGGACAGGGAAGCCTGGTGTGCCGCAGTCTGTGGGGTCGCAGAGAGTCAGACGCCGAGTGACTGAACAATATCAATTACTGTATTTCTGCCTGGCTCCTCTGTAATTTCGGTGCTCAGGTTTCCCATTGGGGTGCCTTCTTTCCTTGTGGAGCACAGGCTCTTGGCCATGTGGGCTTTAATAGTTGGGACGCACGGGGTTAGTTGCTCCGGGGAATGTGCGATCTCCCAGGAGCCGGGATCGAACCCACACCCCCTGCGTTGCAAAGTTGATTTCTTAACCTCTGGACCAGCAGGGAAGCCCTCTCTCCATTTTCTGACCCCTGGTTCCCTCCCAGGCCCGTGGCAGTCTGCCTTGCAGCCTCTCCACCCACACCCTCTCAGTTCGCAAGGAGGACAGTGGTAATTCTGAACCACCGGGAGCCCCGGGGCTATATCTCAGGGCTTGTGTTCTTCTAAGGGTTTCTCAGCACGCTGGCCGCTTCCCCGGGGCCCTCCAGCCTCCTGGCTCATCCTTCCTTACTGGCGGGGCCTTCTACGTCCCTTGTGGAGGTCCCTCCTCCTTTGCAGACCTTCCCGTGTTAAGAGATGAGCAGGTCTTTGCCCTGGGCCCTCCTCTCCTCTCCTCGGTGGCCTCTGCTTAAGCCATCTGAGCTCCAAGGTGAAGACAGCCGTGGAGAACTGGTCAGGAAAGGGTCACAGGGTGTTTGCTGCAGATGCTCGACTCACCTAATCCTCTGTAGGATTGCGAGGAGGAGGGCCTCATACCACGATTCCCCTTGGACACAGGTGGGTTGTTCAGTCGCTCAGTCGTGTCCAAGTCTTTGTGACCTCATGGACCGCAGCACGCCAGGCCTCCCTGTCCATCACCAACTCCCGGAGTTCACTCAGACTCATGTCCATCGAGTCAGTGATGCCATCCAGCCATCTCATCCTCTGTCATCCCCTTCTCCTCCTGCCCCCAATCCCTCCCAACATCAGGGTCTTTTCAAATGAGTCAGCTCTTCCCATTAGGCGGCCAAAGGATTGGAGTTTCAGCTTCAGCATCAGTGCTTCCAATGAATATTCAGGATTGATCTCCTTTAGGATGGACTGACTGGACCTCCTTGCAGTCCAAGGGACTCTCAAGAATCTTCTCCAACACCACAGTTCCAAAACATCCATTCTTCAGCACTCAGCCTTCTTTGTGGTCCAAAAATACATAATTTTATTTTTATTGAAATAATAAACAAAAATAAGGTAGATTTGCCTATTGTGTCCTCCTACTACCCAGAGCGTGGTAATTTTAGTTCATTTCAGAGGCAGTGTAAAGGATCACTTTCTTAGTATCCATAGGTGTCCATGGCTAAAACCGTTTGTTGGAAAAAAAATGGTGCCAGTTCCTTTTTTTTAAAAAGCATGATTTTAGAGATGTTGGTGGACAGTTTTATCAGACTTGTCCTAGTTCTAGCTGACCCAAAGGGGAGAGTGCCCCAAGACGTCCTGCTGCTGCTGCTGCTAAGTCGCTTCCGTCGTGTCCAACTCTGTGCGACCCCATAGACGGCAGCCCACCACAATGTCCAGACTAGTAGCAAAAATGAAGTCCTTCTGTAGGGAGCACGGAAGTGCCGTTGGCCTAATTTAAGCTTCCATTCTTGGTAGCAACGGACGCGTGATGAAATGGTTTTGCAAAAGAGCTGAGAACATGGGAGGAAGCGCACGTATAGGCATCTTGCATTTTCAATAACTGTTTATAGACCAAAGAACAGGATGGCATTAATTAAACCGAATTAGTGCCGGCTGCCTCCCGTTTTCCCTTTCAAAGGCTCTGTGTTGCATTCTGTTTTCATCGAATTGGAATCATTTTTTTTTTTTTTAAAAAGGAGAACAGAGCCTTCAAAGAAACGATCACGCTTTTCAGACCTGTAATTTAAGCTCTGCCGTTGCCATTTAAGCGTGTCCATAATTCTGTCTCCCTTTGTGTTTCAAATTGGGTGTGTTTATTCAGTGGTATTTTTAGACACGCTAATTCCATCGCAGGCTCCTGTTCTGAGCGTGAGCAGAAGGCTGGGGGCAGACACAGACAAAGGACTGGTTTGCAGGATGTGTCTGGCTAGGCTGTCTACCTTCTGCATCCAGGAAGGGAGCACCATGTCGGAAAGGAGCTTGGCGATTAACAGTGGAATCTACCTAAGCAAGCAGGATTCGGTCTTCTCTCTCCTTCACCCTTCTCATTCTGCATGCCTGTTACTCAGAGATCAAACCCTGTTCAAGAGCCGCACATCTGCTTGGGGCACTGGAGTTTACCCAGTGCTCAGAATCCCATGGACAGAGGAGCCCGGCAGGCCACAGTCCATGGGGTAGCAAGAGTCGGCCACAACTTAGCGACTGAACCACCACCACCACCAGACTTTCATGACGAAGAGAAGCACAGAATCAGAAATGTAATCCTTGGCTCCTGCCAGATCGGCATAGGAGAGAAAGAGAAACAGCAGAAAAGAGAGGCGAGAAAGATGAGACAAATTCACCACCTGGCTACCAGGCTACTTACAGCCGAGTCTTTGGCTCATGTTCCCTAGCTAATGAATCGAGAGGGCTCAGGGGCTTCCCAGGCGGCCCTGCTGCTGCTGATGCTAAGTCGCTTCAGTGGTGTCCGACCCTGTGCCACTCCAGAGACAGCACCCGGCCAGGCTTCCCCGTCCCTGGGATTCTCCAGGCAAAAACACTGGAGTGGGTTGCCATTTCCTTCTCCAATGCGTGAAAGTGAAAACTGAAAGCGAAGTCGCTCAGTTGTGTCTGACTGTTTGCGACCCCATGGACTGCAGGCCTTCCAGGCTCCTCTGTCCATGGGATTCTGAGCACTGGGTAAGAGTACCAGGCAAGAGTACTGGAGTGGGGTGCCACTGCCTTCTCTTCCAGGCGGCCCTCGTGGTAAATAAACCGCCTGTCAATGCAGAAGACATGGGTTCCATCCCTGGGTTGGGAAGATCCCCTGGACAAAGGAGTGGCAACCCACTCCAGTATTCTTGCCTGGAGAATCCCACGGACAGAGGAGCCTGGTCGTGTCCAGAGAGTCAGACACGACCGAAGTGACTTAGCACGCACACTAGAGGGCTCAGTGTCTCCTGATGGAAAGGATAACTTTTCATTATCCCATTGTAGGCAGAAATGTCTCACTTTTTAAAATAAATTAAAAAAAATATTTATCTGGCTGTGCCAGGTCTTAATTGCAGCAAATGGTATCTAGTTCCCTGGCCAGGGATCAAACCCAGTCCCTCTGTAGTGGGAGCTTGGAGTCTTATCCAACGGACCCCCAGGCAAGTCACAGAAACGTCTCACTTAAAAGCATCGTAAAGGGGACATGGAAATAGAAAGGAAAAGAGTTTTTTTTTTTTTTTTTTTTACTCTATATTTGTTCATTTCGTTTTTCTAAGACATGTGGTGCATCGTATTTCTACCTGGAGATCATAATATTTGCCAACAGATTTCCGTCTCCATCACAGCAGAGCGCCTCTTTCCTGGAACACTCCGGTGTCTGAGAAGTGCGTCATCCTAATCATCATCACGGGGGCAGATGGTTCTAATACCCTTGTGCTGACAGAGAAGAACAGATCTATCAGAGCTCGTTCGATAGCTGTAGTTTATGTCTAAATTACACATTGTAAAGAAAAAGGCAAGTGGCTCTGATAAGCCAGGGTAGTCTTTCGTCTCCCCAGGTTCTTTTCTTTTCTTTTTTTTTTTTTTGGTGTGCACCATTTTAAGTGCTTTTTGCATTTGTTCCAACACTACTTGTCTTATGCTTTTTTTTTTTTTGTGGCCACAGGGCAGGTGGGTGTTTAGCTCCCCAACCAGGAAACGAACCCACACCCCCACTGCAGTGGAAGGCAAAATCTTAACCACTAGACCACCAGGGAAGTTCTTCTTGTCTCCCCATTTTGATCCCTCCATGCACCTACCTTCCCCCCTTCCAGCTCTTTCCACTGGTAGCTGGCATTCACTCAATACATATACCAGGCTCCTCTGTCCACGGGATTCTCCAGACAAACATACTGAAGTGGGTTGCCGTTGCCTTCTCCACGGGAATCTCCCCGACCCCAGGGATCAAACCCGGGTCTCCTGCATTGCTGGCAGACTCTTTACCATCTCAGCCACCAGGGAAGCCCAGTGGGCATGATCCATACGTAAAACATTCCATATGTGAGCAGGAGGTGAGTTCCAAGGAGGACAGATCCACGGTGGTGGGGTGGCGGTAACACATAGTGTCAAGGTTTTGGGTGAAATTTTTCACAAGGTGTCTGGGAGGAACCCTTAGCTGGAGAATCAGTTGGCAGGAGGCTGACAAGAGTGAGGCTTCGCTGGCGGCTCAGACATTAAGGAATCTGCCTGCAATGCGGGAGATGATGCGGGTTTGATCCCTGGTTCGGGAAGATCCCCTGGAGAGGGGCATGGCAATCCACTCCAGGATTCTCGCCTGGAGAGTCCCATGGACAGAGGAGCCTGGTGGGCTACAGTCCAGGGCGTCTCACAGAGTCAGTCGAAGATGACTGAGAGAGTAACACTTTGACTTGACGGAAGGGTGTAAGCAGGTCCTGTGGTTGCTGGCGTGTGAGAGCAGGTCTGGCCGGAGCAGGTCCAAGGGGTGTACAGAGATGGGGTGAGTTTGGGGCCAGCGGACCAGTACAGGGTGGCTGAAGCCCGCTAGGAGCACCCTGGTTTCCGAGATGAACATCCTGCAAGTCACCAGGGCCCAGAGGCTTGCCCAGCCCCGGAGAGTCAGCGTGAGGCTGCGCGGATGCCCAGGTGCGAGCCTCAGCTCACCGCGGGCACCTCGGTCCTCACCTCTCAACGCGCTGATGCCATCAGGAGGGACGGCCCACGGCAAAGACAGCCACCGAGGGACCCCCCGGGAGAGGCTTGCAGTAGTAAGCTCCCCCAGCACTCCGGGACCCCCCCTCCCCGCCGAGGGAGAGTGGTTGGTGCCCACGCGTTGATAAGGCGTTCCACTCTGGGGGGTGGGCAGACGCTGGGCGTGGGGTGGGGTGGGTACCGGGAACGTGTGTGCGTCCTTCTCTGCGTCCTTGCGTGTTTCTCAGGGCAGGAGAAAGTGGGGCTGTAAACCAGATGAGGGATGCGTGAGTGACCGGAACTGCAAGGAGCCAAGCGCAGGCGCCCCGGGGAGTCTGGGGGTGGAGTGTAGGGGGTGGGAAGCAAAGAGGCAGAAAGCAAGGGGGAGACACGCTCACCGGCCTGGGGGAAGCCTCGGCTGGAATCTGGGAGCTGCCTTTCCGTGAAATGCGCCGCAGCACCATCTGGGTTTGCGTGTTCTGATCACATTGGCGTTTGAGGAACCATCAAAGGAGGTGGGGGTCAGCGGCTGGAAGGTGCTGCTTGCGCTGGGTGATTGAGAACTGTGATACTGCAGACAGAGACGCCAGGAAAACAGGAGGACATGAACTGGGGCGGGAGGTATGAAGTTTATTTTATGAAGACGAGGCACCGTGGATGACGGATAGATGATCAGCAGTGGAAGGCGGTGGCTGACGTGGGCAGGGTAAGACCATCGGGGTCAGGGGGGAAAATGATGGGGACCCACTCAGAACCCCAGAGTTGGCGTGAAGACATTTGAGACTCAAAAGGTGCAGACAGAAGCCTCCTTTTTTCATGAGTGTTCTTTTTTATTTTAAATTGTTTTATTTTTTCAAGATTTTTTTGACATGGGCCATTTTTAACATCTGCAACTGAATTTGTTACAAGGTCTTCTCCTTGCTTATATTTCAGGTGTTTTATCACCAGGCACGTGGGATCTTAGAGACTTCCCCACCCCCACCCCGCCCCTCCCCGCCCAACCCCAGCCAGGGATCAAACCTCCATCCCCTGCCTTGGAAGGCGAAGTCTTCACCATTGAACCACCAAGGGGAGTGTCAGGTTTCCCCTTTTAAAATTTTCACTGGGGTTTCAAAGTTGGTTTTTTTGTTTTTGGTCTTCTAATCCTGTTGCTGAATTCACAAAGGCACCCGGAGGAACCAAACAAGTGGCAAGGCAACACGACTGAGGACAAGTCCCCTTTCACTTCTGAATTCGAATGAGAAGTGTACCCTTGCATTAAGGTTTTCTGCTCATGTCGGGCAGGGAGAAGAGGAAGTAGATTTTCTTCTGATGGCTTGTCCGGTACACCTCAGCCTTTAGAACAAAAGCTCAGATAAACGGTGACTTGCATCGGGAGGCCACACTGCCTGCAGCTAGCACACGGCGGGACCAAATATCCACGGACTTGGAGGGAATGGCATTTGGTTTCCGGGACAAATGCTCATGTCACTGGGAGGTCCATGAGAAACGCTGGGCTGGAAGAAGCACAAACTGGAATCAGGATTCTGGAGAAATATCAATAACCTCAGATATGCAGATGACACCACCCTTATGGCAGAAAGTGAAGAGGAACTAAAAAGCCTCTTGATGAAAGTGAAAGAGGAGAGTGAAAAAGTTGGCTTAAAGCTCAACATTCAGAAAACAAAGATCATGGTATCCGGTCCCATCACTTCATGGGAAATAGATGGGGAAACAGTGGAAACAGTGTCAGACTTTATTTTTGGGGGGCTCCAAAATCACTGCAGATGATGACTGCAGCCATGAAATTAAGACCCATACTCCTTGGAAGAAAAGTTATGACCAACCTAGATAGCATATTCAAAAGCAGAGACATTACTTTGTCAACAAAGTTCCATCTAGTCAAGGCCGTGGTTTTTCCTGTGGTCATGTATGGATGTGAGAGTTGGACTGTGAAGAAAGCTGAGCACAGAAGAACTGATGCTTTTGAACTGTGGTGTTGGAGAAGAGTCTTGAGAGTCCCTTGGACTGCAAGGAAATCCAACCAGTCCATTCTAAAGGAGATCAGCCCTGGGTGTTCTTTGGAAGGAATGATGCTAAAGCTGAAACTCCAGTACTTTGGCCACCTCATGCAAAGAGTTGACTCATTGGGAAAGACTCTGATGCTGGGAGGGATTGGGGGCAGGAGGAAAAGGGGACAGAGGATGAGATGGCTGGATGGCATCACGAACTGGATGGATGTGAGTTTGAGTGAACTCCAGGAGTTGGTGATGGATAGGGAGGCCTGACATGCTGCAGTTCATGGGGTCACAAAGAGTCAGACATGCCTGAGTGACTGAACTGAACTGAAGGGGTCACAGTATGTCTAGCAATCTTTGATTATTTTTTAACTTAAAAAAATTAACTTTTATTTCTTTTTGGCCATGGTGGGTCTTCATTGCTGCGTGCAGGCTCTCTCGAGTTGCAGCGAGCAGGGGCTACTTCCTAGTTGGGGTATGTGGACTTCACATTGCAGTGGCGTCTCTTGTTGTGGCTCCTGGGTTCTAGAGCTCAGGCTCAGGAGTTGTGGAACACAGGCTTAGTTTCCCCAAGGCCTGTGGGATCTTCCCAGACCAGGAATGGAACCTGTGTCTCCTGCATTGCAATGGAGATTCTTAACCCGCTGGACCACCAGGCTGCTGGTGCTGCTAAGTCACTTCAGTCGTGTCCGACTCTGTGTGACCCCATAGACAGCAGCCCACCAGGCAAGCCCTATTAATTCACTTTTAGCTACTCACTGAAATTATGATAAAGCCATCACACATTGACCTTTGAAGCAACACCATTTCCGTCATGAGTGAACGCAGATTATAAGTCAGAATTCACAGCTTGATGTATCTTATACCATCTCTATTTTTAGAGAATTTTTTCTGTGATTTCCCTTGTTTTTTCTTTTGTTTTTGTTGTTGTTGTCTTTTTTTTTGCTATTTGTTTACTAACAGCGTTTTCAAACTTGCTAATTTGTTAGCACAGTGTAGGAAGTTTTTAATTTAAAGTTGAAGTGCTGTAAATAAAATGTAAAGAGAAAAAAAAAAACCTGGCATTTTTGTTTTTTTTTTTAAGGTATTTGAATGCATGTTTTCCATAAACATAGAAAGAACAAAATGCTAACTTTTTTTTTTTTTTGGTGGATCCTGAATATTTTTCCTTTCATTTTTCCCTGGAGAAAGTCTGCATAGACACAGAAATAATACTTTGATTAATTGCAATCTTGTTTTATAAATGTTTTTCAGTTACCAGTGAGTGAAAGCAATGGATACTATTAACAGGAACTAAGGAAGTGGCAAGCCACTCCAGTACTCTTGCCTGGAGAATCCCATGGACGGAGGAGCCTGGTAGGACTGCAGTCCACGGGGTTGAAAAGAGTTGGACACAACTGAGCGACTTCACTTTCACTTTCATACATTAAAGTTTCTTCAAAGTAGACTAGCTTTTGAGTAAAAAGATGTCAAAATCAAATCAGGATACTAGCTGCATCACGGAACAAAGTTATGGATTTGCAGGGTTGGTTCAGCAGCCTGCACATGGCATCACCCGGGCGAGTTTTGTCTGTTTATCCTGCTCTGCCATCTTTATCATGTGGCTCTTGGCCTCATTGCCACATGATGGCTGCTGCACTTCCAGGCATCACACACACATTCCAAGAAGGAAGAAAGGGGTAAAGTGTAAAGAGTTGGCAGAAATATGCCGAGTCTGATCCTCTTGGTACATAGTAAGATGGAGAATCTACCCATTATTATTTTTATGCTTTTTTAAAAAATTTCCTCATATAGATTTGTTCTTATGACTGTTAGTTGCAGTCTGGGGATGTGTGAGAAGAAGGGAATAAAAAAAGGTGGAGTGAACAGTCTGAGGAAGCAAGACACCGAATATACCACGGTCAGGCTCCACTTACATAGACTTGTTTCCTCCTTTTTTTAAAAAAAAAAAAAAATTTATTTATTTAGCTGCCCCTGGTCTTAGCTGTGGCTTGCGGGGTCTAGTTCCCTGACCATGGATGGAACCTGGGCCCCCTGCAGCGGGAATGGAGAATCTTGGCCACTGGGCCACCAGGAAAGTCCCCGTATTTGTCGATCTGGTTGTCCAGGATGATTGGTGTGTGTGCATACACGTGTAAGCCAAGACACATTGATGAGAGGGTAGAAATGTGTAGACGTGGGGGCGACGGTTAATTTTCCCAGTCAACGGAGCTGGATCGTGGCGTACCCAGAGATTCGGGTGACGCTGTTTCTGGGTGAATGGATCAAGAAGCTGTGGTGCATATATACAATGGAGGGGTACTCAGCCATAAACAGGAACACAGCTGAGTCAGTCGTAATGAGGTGGATGGCCCTAGAGCCTGTTAGCCAGGGCGAGTTAAGTCAGAAAGAGAAAGACAGATATCGTACGTTAGCACATGTATATGGAATCTTTCTAGATTCCATATACTGAGAAACCGAAAAGCAGAGACATTACTTTGCCAACTAAGGTCCGTCTAGTCAAGGCTGTGGTTTTCCCTGTGGTCATGTATGGATGTGAGAGTTGGACTGTGAAGAAGGCTGAGCACCGAAGAATTGATGCTTTTGAACTGTGGTGTTGGAGAAGACTCTTGAGAGTCCCTGGGACTGCAAGGAGATCCAACCAGTCCATTCTGAAGGAGATCAACCCTGGGTGTTCTTTGGAAGGAATGATGCTAAAGCTGAAACTCCAGTACTTTGGACACCTCATGCAAAGAAATGACTTATTGGAAAAAACTCTGATGCTGGGAGGGATTGGGGGCAGGAGGAGAAGGGGACAACAGAGGATGAGATGGCTGGATAACATCACCAACTGGATGGACGTGGGTCTGAGTGAACTCCTGGAGTTGGTGATGGACAGGGAGGCCTGGCATGCTGCGATTCATAGGGTCGCAAAGAGTCGGACACGACTGAGCAACTGAACTGACTGAACTGAAGTGACTTAGCATGCACACACATATCTCATGAAATATCCAGGACAGATTTATACTGAAAAAACCATCTTCATTTATCTGAAATTGATGTTTAACCAAGCACCCTGCATTTTGTATATACAGAAGGCAACCCTTGTTGTTGGAAGTCTTGATGTGCTTAAAACGGGTGAAAAGTTCAATCAGCAGCTGTGCAGAGTGCTATGGATGACCTCACAAAGTGCCATGAGGTTACTCTTTTGCCCTCAAGGAGTGTTTGGCCCATGCGATTGGTGGAAATGAAGAAAGAAGTCAGCTCCATGAGTTCATCGAACCAGAGCCTCAGGCTGCTGGGGCTCCTGGATCATGGGGAACAGCACTGCAAGGTAAGCATCCCAGAGGGCTTCCTGGAGGAGGTGGCATTTCAGCTGAATTTTGCAGATGGGGTAACAGCTCAGGGGGAGAAACGAAAGGTGAAGAGGTTGGACGCAGAGCCTGTAGCTTGTCTAGGCTACAGAAAGGACAGAAACAGCTGGGACTGGGGAGAACAGCTAAAGTATCACAGTGACAATTCAGCTGTGAAATCAGTGTCTGGAAGAGCGGGGGAGGGAGCTTTGAGGATGGAGAGAGAAGCCAGAGGAGAGAAATCCTGAAGTGAGGCTTGTGGGAAGCAGGCGGCCGTTTGGGTGCATGAGAGGACGTCACGATGAGGTGTGGGTTTTAAGTGACAGAGGGCGGTTGGAGGAAGAGGGAAGTTTCCCAAGAAAGCTTGGGACGCTGAAGTGTGGACGCTTCCTATTATTCCTAGTGCTGACGTTCTATGGAAAGGAGTTCCATTGACAGACAGCTCACAAATCCAATTTGTTCACAAGTCCAACAAAGTTAGCCAGGGTACCCAACTAACACAATTGGCTACATAGTACGTATTCAAACAAATCAGTTCAGTTCAGATCAGTCGCACCGCTCAGGCGTGTCCAACTCTTTGCGACCCATGAATCGCAGCACGCCAGCCCTCCCTGTCCATCACCAACTCCCGGAGTTCACTTAAACTCACGTCCATCGAGTCCATGATGCCATCCAGCCATCTCATCCTCGGTCGTCCCCTTCTCCTCCTGCCCCCAATCCCTCCCAGCATCAGAGTCTTTTCCAATGAGTCAGCTCTTCCCATCAGGTGGCCAAAGTACTGGAGTTTCAGCTTTAGCATCATTCCTTCCAAAGAATACCCAGGACTGATCTCCTTTAGAATGGACTGGTTGGATCTCCTTTAATAATAATATATACAAATGAAAAACACAATAAACAAAGAAAATGTGTTTAATCTTATAGCACAGTGCCCTGAGAAGTACAGTAGTATCATTTACGTTGTGTTTCCCTGGCGGCAAGGTTCCCCTGCCGAGTCAGAAGGTAAAGAGTTCGCCTGCAGTGCAGGTTCGATCCCTGGGTGGGGAAGATCCCCTGGAGAAGGAAAGGGCAACCCACTCCAGTATTCTTGCCTGGAGAATTCCATGGACCAGGGAGACTGGTGGGCTACAGTCCATGGGGTCGGAAAGAGTCCAACACGACTGAGCGACTTTCACTTTCACCAGAGACATCGCTGCAGCTTTTACACTCACTACCAGACACCTTGTGCTTTGAAATACAGATACTGAACTCCCGTCCCCTACGCAGGACTGTGCAGAAAAGCACACAGAAGCCCAACCCTTGTAGAGGACGCCGCGACAATACATGCTAGATACGTGAACTAAGTTCCAGCATTGGACGTGCAGACACACCTTTGCATCTTTTCAAAGTTCCAAACTTGAAGGTCCGTGTGTACAGGACCGTCCGTGTGTACTGACCGTACTCCCAGGTCAAACGAGGAGCTGGGCTCTCAGAGCCCGTGGTCCTAACATTGTCATCACCCAATCAACCCATAACCTCACTTCTGTCTAAAGACACCTCATTTAATATGAGCTTGATTCCTTGACAGTGAAATCACAGCCAACGTTCGTGCCTGAAGGACACCTTTCTTTTTTTTTTTTTTAAATTAATGTATTTCTCATTGGAGGCTTCCTGCTTTACAACACTGTACTGGTCTCTGCGGTTCATCAGGATGAATCAGCCGGAGGTAGGCATACGTCCCCTCGCTCTTGAACCTCCCTTCCACCTCCCACCTCCCACCTCCACACCACCCCTCTAGGTTGTCACAGAGCTCTGGGTTTGAGCTCCCTGCATGAATAATGCTTTCCTAATGCACATATTTTCGCCAGAAGGCACATCACAGCTGCCTCATGCTTAGAAACATCAGACAACAGCTTAGCAACTATAGTTGGGGACCATCTTGAACAGTGAAATCACTGCAAAAAAGCAGTGCAAAAAGAATTGCAAAAAAAAAAAAAAACCCACTAAAAGCAAAAGAAACGTGCTTCTGAGTCTACTTCGGAAAAGACACTTGTTTGTAACATGAAAGCTGAAACGAAAAGGCCCAGCTTTGTCTCGCTGGACTTCAGCTAGAAACGTGTGTGTGTGTCAGGTTGCGAGAACTTTTCACCACCGTACTCACACCCATACGTGACTGTGAAAGTTACATCGTCTTGACGTTGGGGTCACAGGTCAGTGTTACCAAGGATGAGAACATTTGGCAATGCAGACTCCAGAAACTCATGAGGACCAGCTGGGTTTTGCCTTTAGACCTGGCTCACAAGAGGTGATGGATGGAGATGAAATTCCAGAAGCCCTGACTGTTCGGCGGGCGGTCATTGCTGCCTGTGTAAAGAGAATCACAGGCTGGAAAATCGCAGCGTACGATTTTGCCGAGTGCGTTTCTTTAGGCACGAGCTTCCCTGGTGGCTCAGACGGTAAAGAATCTGCCTGCCAATGCAGGAGACCCAGCTTTGATCCCTGAGTCGGGAAGGTCCCCTGGAGAAGGGAGCGGCAGCCCACTCCGGTATTCTTGCCTGGAGAATCCCATGGACAGAGGAGCCTGGCGGGGCTACAGTCCCCGAGTCGCAAAGCGTCGGACAGGACTGAGTGCCTTTCAGTTTCTTGAGGCTCAGCACATCCGTGGTCTGCCCCAGTGAGGGGCAGAGTCACCCCCGGGCAGAGTTATGCCACTGAGCTCTGGCCAACGCTGAGCCCACCCCTATCCAGATGGCACATCTCTCTTTTGCGTCTCCAGCCTTGCCTCACCCTGCCGGTGGTTCTTCTCCTCGCTTAACCCCGCTCCCTAGCAGTTGACCCCCAGCTGCCTCCCGGGGCTACTGAGCAATCCCCTCAGAGCTCGGGGAGTCCTGTCTCCGCTCCCCTCGGCTCTCACTTCCCCAGGGCCCCTGTGTCCAGTGCCCCTGTGTCCAGGGCCCCTGTGTGACTGGAACACAAGCTTGTGTGCCCGACAAACAGTGAGGCTGAGCACACTGAAACGCCAGCGTCTGCAGTAGAGAAAGGTCTATCGCAGGGCCGCTCAAGGAGATAGGTGTCTCATGCCCCAGACTCCCAACTGGCAAGCTTCTCATTGCGCTGGCTTCTCCTGCAGAGAACAGGCTCAGTAGCTATGGAGCAAGGTTGCCCCGTGGCCTGTGGGATCTTCCCAGAAGTGAAGTGAAAGTTGCTCACTTGTGTCCGACTCTTTGTAACCCCATGGACTTGGTCCATGGAATTCTCCAGGCCAGAATCCTGGAGTGGGTAGCCTATCCTTTCTCCAGGGGATCTTCCCGACCCAGGAATAGAACCAGGGTCTCCCGCATTGCAGGCAGATTCTTAATCAACTGAGCCACCAGGGAATCTCAGCTTCCTGGAATCTTCCCAGACCAGGCATCAAACCCGTGTCCCCTGCATGAACAGGTAGCACTCTTTACCCCTGGGCCACCAGGGAAGCCCAGTGTGAGTCTTGAAGAAGGTCCAGAAATCACATAAAGGACAAGGTGATGAGGTCAGTAAAGGTAGACCAGATTGGAAAGATAGCAGGGAGAAGACTATATGTATCTAACAGCTTTATTCATGCATCCATGCTGCAAATAATCTGTTGAGCACACACAGAACAGAGTTAATTAAAGTGTAGGGAGAAGACGTCACTCACGCCAAGCCGGAGAGAAGAACACAGACGCCACGCTCAATCATGTCAAGCTCCGCAGGAAGGTAGCTGAATCCAGGAAGCGGGAAAGACAGAGAGACAGCCAGCCAGAGAACCAGACCGCATCCCAGATGCACAGGAAGTCAGGACACACTTGGATCTCCCGCTCACATCCGGGCAGAAAGGAGACACCTCGGCTCTGCGTGCAGCTGCTCTGCGTCAGAAGGCGAGAGTGTCCTGAGCCACAGTCACTTTTCCACCTGGCAAGCCTGGGTCTTTTTGCCGGGCCCTGAGTGTGTCTTATGCAATGAATGACTCTCAGTGTGCGTCCTGGGGTCATCAGCCCGGTGAGTCACGTCTGAGTCCTTCCCCGTATTTCCAAAGCTCTGTTTCCTGAGACGAAAGCTACCTTGGGCTCTCCCCTCCTCGCCAGCATCAGCGGAAGTGTTAGTCACTTCAGTGGTGTCTGACTCTTTGCAACCCCATGGACTGTAGCCCCACCAGGCTCCTCTGTCTGTGGGAGTCTCCAGGCAAGAATACTGGAGTGGGTTGCCATTTCCTTCTCCAGGGGACCTTCCCGACCCAGGGGTCGAACCCAGGTCTGCATCGGCAGACAGATTCTTTACTAGCTGGCTGAATTCCCAGAATCAATACCAAGTTCCAGACCCATCCTCTGTCCAGAGCGTGTTCCAGGGCACTCTCCTAAGGATGCGGCTGGCTCTCGTGGGCTGAGCTCTGACCTGAAAAAGGGCAGGGCATCTTGGAACGGTGTTGGGAAGCACCATCTCTGGGAAGGCCATGCCAGTTCTCGTCCCGTTCAGCCAAAGTCTGAGCCGGCACTCTGACCTGGCCGCCATCTGGGTGTCCTTAATGACAACGCCAGATTCTGCCAACCCGGATCCCTCTTGTTGTGGCTTCTTGTGTCCATGAGATGGACTTGCTTTGGTAACAAAATGCTCACCCACACGTGCTAAATTGCCTTTTCTGGGGCCATTGCAATCACATTCGGGGTGATCTCCCTGCCCCACATGGAACCAAAGAGAGGTGGCCAGCTGGTACCACACTGCGTTCCGAATTAGTGGTGTGCTTGCTCCAAGGAGAAATTCCTCCTTCAGGAATGAGTTTTTTCAAACTTTTGTCAAACAACAGCAATTAATATTTTGGAATGATTGTGCTCCCTCTCAAAAACAACAGCCTTGTTTAACTGTGTCTTTGTTGGTGGTGTTCTGACTCTTTGTGACCCCATGGACTGAAGCGCGCCAGGCTTCCCTGTCCATCACCAACTCCCAGAGCTTACTCAGAATCATGTCCATCGAGTCGGTGATGCCATCCAACCATCTCATCCTCTGTCGTCCCCTTACCCAGCATCACGGTCTTTCCAAATGAGTCAGCTCTTCACATCAGGTGGCCAAAGGATTGGAGTTCCAGCTTCAACATCAGTCCTTCCAATGAACACCCAGGACTGATCTCCTTGAGGATGGACTGGTTGGATCTCCCTGCAGTCCAAGAGTCTTCTCCAACACCACAGTTCAAAAGCATCCATTCTTTGTGCTCAGCTTTCTTTATAGTCCAACTCTCACATCCATACATGACCACTGGAAGAACCATAGCTTTGATGGATAGACCTTTGTCGGAAAAGTGATGTCTCTGCTTTTTCATATGCTGTCTAGGTTGGTCATAGCTTTTCTTCCAAGGAGCGAGCATCTTTTAATTTCGTGGCTGCAGTCACCGTCTGCAGTAATTTTGGAGCTGGAGCCCTTGAGTTAGTAATTGCTCACATGTGAGAAAGCCTTTGTAATAAGTCAAGAAAGTCTAACCCCATCCCTTCAAAAATAAAGGTAAGGAATAAAGCTTATGCATGGAAGAAGCCTGCCAATTACAAGAATTTCTAGGGTCAGGAGTACCTATTGGAGTTCAGAGGGAAATGGTTTATATCTGTACTTCCATCATGCTTTTGAGAATTTCTCTGAAAAAATAAAGTTTATGTTTTCCTACTCTTCCTTTCAAAGTAAACAAGTTCCTCCATGATCAAGGCAGGCTACACAAGACTTGAAATCATTGCCTTCAGAACTTCAATTACCAGCCTGTTGAAAATTTTTTGTATAAATGAATAAAAGACCCGTCGCTGTATGTAACCACCTATTTCTAGAACCAGTGCAATGAGAAATACCCTTTGAATTTATTCTGGGAAGTGATTCAGCTTAATGCAGATTACGTCAGGAGAATGAGTTCATATTTGCATAGGTGTTTTGGAAGAGCTGTTCATTTTACAGTTAGATGCTGATAGCCAGAGAGGCCTGATAGAAATAATTAACAGGGACCATATGCCTGTTTGTTTCTCTGCTTTACGGGAAGGCCAAGACACTCTCGTTTTTTTTTTTTTTTTTAAATTAATTAATTTTTTTCTCTTTTTTAACAACAGAAAGATGTTAGGAACTTCACATCTTGGAAAATGTTACGTGATCATTTATGCATTATGAAAAGTCACTTTGTACCTTCCTAGAAAGGTGAGAGAAAACTTCAAGGAAAGTGTCAGTGTATGTTTTATTGAGCTCAATTTGTTCTGTTTTGGATCAGCACCTTACTTGTAATCCATCTGCCCTTATTTATTTATTTTTTTCCCTGCAATGTACTCTGACATATAAATAGGAGCTGGCAAGTCTTTCTTCAGGGCAGGGCCAGAGAGTTGGCATTTTGTGTTTTGCAGGCTATCTGAAAGGCTTCCCTGGTGGCTGAGAAGATTAAAAAACCCACCCGCTACTGCAGAAGACCCGAGTTTGATCCCTGGGTTGGGAAGATCCCCTTGAGAAGGGAATGGCAACCCACTCCAGTGTTCTTGCCTGGAGCATCCCATGGAGAGAGGAGCCTGGTGGGCTACAGGCCACGGTGTCATAAAGAGTCAGACATGACTGAGCGACTAGTGATTTAGCAAAGGCTAAATCTGAGCTCTGTCTTAGCTACTTGTGATGAAGCGTGAAAGCTATACGGAGAATATGGAAACTGACAGGGACCAGATTTCTTGTCAGAGATGTGCCTTTCTCGGTCCATGAAGAGGAGAATGACTCTCATCACTGGAGATAAGATACCGAGATAAGTCTGCACTAACGGCCCTTGCTAAAAATAACCCTCACGTTCTGTGACTTTCCTCAGCATATTTCCTACTCATGTGCCATAATTTATCACCCTTTTGTCAAAACGGAACATAAAGTCCCAAAGTTTAACTCCTTTTTGTGTTCATTCCTATTCTGTGAAGGCCTCCATCTGCATACATGAATCTTCCTACTGTTAAGCTAGCTTTGATCAGTTTAATTCACATGCCTCGATACAGCACCTATAAGGGTAGAGGGAACTTCACTCTTCATCTACCGATCCAGTGGGCACAACCATGTTGTCTTATAGTAAAACTTCATTTACAAAAATAGATGACACACTGGAACTGGCCTCCAGGCTGATCTAAATAGTGAGCATCTGTGTCATCATCCCTCTTCAGTTTTGCGCTGTGTGGGAGGAGAGGAGGCCTGGTGAGTGACTTTATTTTGATGGCACTCTTTTACAGTTAAAATTGGAAGCAGCCTTGCTCTAGTAGGTACTGAACATGCTAAAGTCTGCCCCTGCCTCAAATTGGTCCTCCTTAGATGCAAAAATCCCCACCGCCAGAGTGGAAGTATTTGATCCACTTCCTCCTGACGCGTTGTGACAGGTGGTGATGTTAAAAAGTCATAATCTTTATTGCATGTCTTCCTGAGGAGAGTCAAGCCTCTGTGAGGATGAGGACAGCCTGTTCTATTAACCTCTGTATACTCAAACCCAAGCCCAGGGACTCTGTAAAGAAGACCTTCAAATATTCATCGACCTTGACTCTGGCATTGTGTTTATTAATCTGAACTGCTGTTTTTGCAGACTGAAAGTGCTTCCAGACTATTACTTTCCTAGGGTTCAACCCAAAATCAAAGACAGTTTTGAAATTAAGAAAATGACAACTATCGTGACGTGCATCCCAGCAATCTCGGGAAATGGTTAGAACAGTGTTCTCCAAACTTAAAATTTTTAAGTCCCTTCTTTTATCTGTTTATTTATTTGGCTGCACCGGGACTTTGCTGTGTCATGAGTGATCTTTAGATGCAGCGTGTGGGATCTAAATCCCTGACCAGAGATCAAACCCAGGCCCCTGACATTGGAAGTCTGGAGTCTTAGCCACCAGACCACCAGGGAAGTCCCATTCTCCAAACTTTTGTGCTCACATGCCACCATGGAGAAGCAAGAAAAGCCCCAGGAGTTTATCTGTTTTTTTTTTTTTCAGATTTTTATTTTTAATAATGTGTATAGCATCAAATATAATGTATATCACTTCATGGCAAATAGATGGGGAAACAATGGAAACAAGGACAGACTTTATTTTCTTGGGCTCCAGAATCACTGCAGATGGTGATTGCACCCATGAAATTAAAAGTCACTTGCTCCTTGGAAGAAAAGCTATGACCAACCTAGACAGCATATTAAAAAGCAGAGACAATACTTTGCCAACAAAGGTCCATCTAGTCAAGGCTATGGTTTTTCCAGTGGTCGTGTATGGCTGTGAGATTTGGACTATAAAGAAAGCTGAATGCCGAAGAATTGATGCTTTTGAACTGTGGTGTTGGAGAAGACTCTTGAGAGTCCCTTGGACTGCAAGGAGATCCCATCAGTCCATCCCAAAGGAGATCAGTCCAGAATGTTCATTGGAAGGACTGATGCTGAAGTTGAAACTCCAATCCTCTGGCCACCTGATGTGAAGAACTGACTCATTTGAAAAGACCCCGATGCTGGGAAAGATTGAAGACAGGAAGAGAAGGGGATGACAGAGGATGAGATGGTTGGATGGCATCATTGACTAGATGGACATGAGTTTGAGTAGACTGCGGGACTTGGTGATGGACAGGCAAGCCTGGGGTGCTGCGATTCATGGGGTCGCAAAGAGTCGGACACGACTGAGCAGCTGAAGGACCATACGCGTCAGCCCATGCCCTCCTCTCCAGACACCGTGTACCTTCATGGGGAGAACCATTCACCACTGTGCACGCAGGTGAGGCTTTTAAGTAGCCTTCTTGAAAATTCAGAGTCTCATCCAGAGGAGGGGCTCAGATTTGGTCAGACTTCATTAGAGCCTTTGCTTTTAATTTGAGAGTGTGCTGAGCTGAGCAGGGCATCATGTCTGCAGCTGCACTTTTTGTGGTTGGCTTCAGCTTGGTGTTCTTTGTTAATCAAGGCCAGTCCTGCTGTCTCCTCAGCAATCTTTAGGGCCCTCATGCATTTCGTGAGGGCTGGCTTCACTAACAGCAGGTAGCATCATCACTGAGTTCTCTCATCTGGGTGCCTGTAGCTGGCAAAGGGCTGGAAATAAAGACAAATGAGTCGCACTGCCGTCCCTGACCCAGGGATGTCCCCAGGTCATCTGTGGAACTTCAGGACATTGGGTGCATAATCTGGATTTAAGCCGACAGTAAGCTCCACTTACCTGACTTTCCCGGTGGTTCAGGTGGTTCAATCTGCCTGCAATGCAGGAGTTCAGTTCCGTCCAGTCCAACTGTTCAGCCGTGTCCGACTCTTTGTGACCCCATGAACTGCAGCATGCCAGGGCTCCATGTCCACCAACTCCCAGAGCTTGCTCAAAACTCAAGCCCATTGAGTCAGTGATGCCATCCAACCATCTCATCCTCTGTTGTCCCCTTCTCCTCCTGCCTTCAGTCTTTCCCAGCATCAGGGTCTTTTCCCGTGAGTCTGTTCTTCGCATCAGGTGGCCAAAGTATCAGAGCTTCAGGGCTGATCTCCTTTAGGATGGACTGGTTTGATCTCCTTGCAGTCCAAGGGACTCTCAAGAGTCTTCTCCAACACCACAGTTCAAAGGCATCAATTCTTTAGCGCTCACCTTTCTTTTTGGTCCAGCTCTCACATCCATACATGCAGGAGACCTGGGTTCAATCCCTGGGGGTGGCTAACACTTTTCACTTTCTAAGCTCCACTTAGAACCTACTCGTTAGATACAAAATGGAAATGCTACCATTTCTTCCCATTCACCCCGGAATAGCTTTGCAGACACCCTGAGCTGGGAACACTCAGAAAGCTCCTGGATCAGAGCATATTTATTTATAACTCAAGCAACGACGGAAGTATCATAAACAGAGCATCTCGTGGGAGCAGAGTGTCGGGACTGAATCAACACACCCCCGTCTGCTGGTGAGATGCTACATTCCCAGGTTCCCTGATGAGCAGAGGTGCGTGTGGGCATCCTTTTAACCACTTCAGCTTGAAAGCTGTCCCTTACAGAGACTGGCTTGTGCTGTCTTAAATCATGGAGTGTCAGCGATAGGATGTGGAGTTTATTTACACAAGCTCTGAAGGAGACCGCTGAGCCTGGCGTCGTGGCCCACACGACTCCGCACGTTGTGCAGAGAGTCTCTGATTCCTGAGAAGGGCCCCGTGTCTAGAAAAAGTTGAGGCTCAGCATCTGGACAGACCGGCCAGCTGCAAGCAAGCCATGTCTCAGGCAGATCGAAACCCAACAAGCAAAGTCTTGTTCTGTAGTAATAGGTTCTTCTCTGTTACATGTTAACTCTGTACGAATAACAAAATTACAAAGACTTTATGGCAAAGTACAGAATATTTGAACAGAGCTGAAATGTGTGTAGACTCGTGGCTACTGCACAAATAATGGATTTTATTTTCTGGGTTGGAGGTATGCACTGGTTCCAAGTCCTTCATTCACCCATATAATTTTTTTGCCTATTGATTCATTTCTACGATGGGCATCAGTTTTTTTTTTTGCTAAAAATTCCTTCCTTTATTACAAGAGGTGTCAGTGCTACCCAGGTCGCTCAGATGGTAAAGAATCCCTCTGCCAATACAGGAGACAGAGGTTCGATCCCTGGGTTGGGAAGGTCCCCTGGAGGAGGGCACGGCAACGCACTCCAGTGTCCTTGTCTGGAGAATCCCATGGACAGAGGAGCCCGGCGGGCTGCAGTCCATGGGGTCGCACGACTGAGCATAGTTTATGAGCACGAGGCGTGCAGACTTGTACTTGAGCTCTGCGCTGCCCTCTGCAAGGCTCTGCACGGTTGCGTGGTCTTGGTTTATCGACATGTCTCTCAACAGATGTTCTGGGGTTCCACGGGAAACCTGGCTTCGGCTCTGGACCTCCTTTCAGATGATGTGATATAAACACGGGTGTGCCTGCCCGTGTGGAAATGAAACCAAACTGTCAACTTACAGCAGAGTTGCCTCACGGCCAATTAGTTACGTGGTACAGATGTTTGCGGCAAAGATGTTTGCAGCCAAGAGGCTTGCGCCAAAGATGTTTATGACACAGAAGCTTAAATACATGGTTCTTGTGTTGCTTAGTTACTCAATCGTGTCCAACTCTTTGCGACCCCGTGGACTGTAGCCTGCCACACTCCTCTGTCCATGGAATTTCCCAGGCAAGAATACTGAAGTGGTTTATCATTGCCTTATCTAGGGGATCTTCCCAACCCAGGAATCGAACTAGCTAGCACCTCCCACATTGACGGGCAGATTCTTTACCACTAGCGGCACCTGGGAAGCTTGTAAATACCCGCTGTTGCTGCTGCTGCTAAGTCACTTCAGTTGTGTCCAACTCTGCGCGACCCCATAGACTGCCTGGGATTCCAGGCAAGAACACTGGAGTGGGTTGCCATTTCCTTCTCCAGTGCATGAAAGTGAAAAGTGAAATTGACGTCGCTCAGTCGTGTCCGACTCTTCACGACTCCATGGACTGCAGCCCA